>NW_023339807.1:25934747-25936304 GCF_004916995.1 Morone saxatilis | reverse complement strand
TAACGTTTAGTCTCCACTACAGAAACACAAAAACAACAGAAAGTCTGATCAGGTTGTCTGACAGTATTAGTTTGATTAATAATTTAATAATGGGAGTATTGATTACTGATGCTGGCTGATCATTATCAGCTTAATTGTACTCAGTGACAAAACATGAAAACTTCCAGGAAGGATGATGAGAATCAAGCAACCTTTTATGGCTTTTTGTGGATGTGGAAAAAGTTTCATGCCTCAGCGTTCATAACTGAAGTGGGTTTATGAGCGAATTCAAATCTTGTAGCAAACAGAATTGTCTTCTGTTTTTTTATTCACTTTCTAAAATACTTTTTATAAACTTTTTACAGCTACGACTTAAATAAGAAGAATTAAATAGGCAGTATTTAACTTGTTCAGGTTGAAATTTAGTTTACTGTACTGTATTTCCAGTCTCAGCCATACAGTGTGGCAGCATGTACAGACACCCAGCAGCTGATGGAAACCAACACCACTGCTCCTCTTGTGTTTACACTGAGTGTTGATGTACGTAGCCAAGAGAGTCATAAAGAGCTTACTGTACTGGAATCTGCAAAAAACACAGACAAATATAGACTTCACCAACCAGAGATCTTAAAACCACATTATGTAACTTATAGTTATATAACTAGTTATAGTTATATAGTTTAGAAAATAACAGCTTCAGAGTAGATTTCTTTTTTTGCTTGTACAGATTGGCGGTATTAGGACACAGACCTTTGTTTTACGAGGTAAAAGAAGAGGTAAAATATATATATATATATATATATATATTACCTATATCTTTGCATTTCATCAATTCTGTGAAGAAAAACTAAATTGCTGTTTAATGTTCAGATTATTATTTAAGGCACAAGCTATATTGACAGAGCCTTCACTCTCCTGATCGATGTCGACAATCAAAAATCAACATAACATAAAACCAAACAGAAGAAACTGACAAACTATGATATGGATGTATAAATGTGAAGTTGACCTTTACTTGCAAAACCAACCAGGAGTCAGTAGAGAGATTTGCTTCACACACACAAAGTCTGTACACATTGTTTACTAACGACATCAGAAAGTAATCGACAGATATTGTCAGTTCCTTTAGCATTATATAGAAATAGAAAATAATTATATATATAGCCTAGCTCTAATAAAAAAAGAAAGTTAAAACATATATATTCTTCTGTAAACATGACGGCGCTTCCCCTTTTCTATCACTGAGTGAACTGACGACCCCCGACTTACGTCATATAATGTCTAGTGCATAACAAAATTGTGCGAACATTTGTGAATTGTACAACGAACACCAGTGAAACAATCGCAGGATTTGTGTAAAATTAGGGATTTGGAGACAGGATTATTTCCTTGAATATTGTTTTCCTGATATTTTTAGCAACTTTACGGCAATTTTGTCTTGTATTATGTATTCATCCTTTATTTCGACAATTATATACTTATTATTAGATATTTGTGACAGAGATCAGTGTTTCTTCTCATTATTCTGTTTGGTTGTCTTGAACTTTTCCTAAATGCAGATGAGCTGTTTATCATTTG
>NW_023339807.1:25933454-25934647 GCF_004916995.1 Morone saxatilis | reverse complement strand
GTGGCGGATGCAGTCATCCATACAGATACACTGGCGGTCAAGCCTGTGTAGTGGTCACATATTTACTGATTCCAATATGATCAATAAAGATTACAGGTATACTGATCAATATCAATCCATGCAAGGATTTACAGGGTATACTGATCATATATGATCAATAAACGATTACAGTGTATACTGATCAATCATGCATCAATAAAGATACAGTGTATAACTGATTCAATACATCCATAAAGATACAGTGTCTGCTCAGGTAGCCAGTGTGAACCAAGAGTTATGGGTGAAGACCCTAGAACTAGGTTTTATTCACTATATACTCGATCAAATCTAATGAATCATTCGCGGCCAGTTGCTATCGAATACCAGTTGGACATGTTCTGTTGTGTAAAGAATTTGGCAGGCCACTATACTGTATCCAATCTAGTGGATCCATAAGTGCTATTTTTTGATTCAGAACGAGATGCAGAAGTTATACACTGGAATCCAAAATCTAAGTGAATCAATAGAGAAGTATATGGAATATCGAAAGCTGGGATCTTCTTCATATACTGATCAATAGTAATGATACAATAAAGATGAGTCGGAGGTGGTGTAACCTCTGTTAAAGGTTAAGGAGGGTTTCCATGTGTGGTGAGTCCTGACCTGAGATCAGTGTACCGGCGTATGTTCGGTGTGTCACCTGTGCGTCCACGTAGATGCGGGGTGACCATCGACCCCCGGACCTTCACAAGCAGGTTCAGTCACACCTCAAGAGCGGTACAAGAGGCCCCCGTCCCTTGTTCGGACCCTCCAACACGCCCACGTTCATCGAGAACTGGCCACTGCTACCTGTAGCCAGGTGGAATGTTGAGTGACACACACCACATCACACACACACACAACACACAGACACATCACACACACCACACAACCACACACACACAAGACACACACACACACACACACAAGACACAGACACAGACACAGACACACACACACACACACACACACACACAGACACACAGACACACACACAGTCCATGTTAACATGAAAACACAACTCCACAAAGAATAAAACCTTTTCAAGTTTCTCTTTCTTTCTTATTTGTTAACTTTTTGTGAGACTGTTGTAATTTACTCTCTTAATAAAACAACAAAATATAAAAACAGATGTTCTGTTGACTCACATTAACAGGGAAATTATCTCCAGAGAC
>NW_023339807.1:25931065-25933385 GCF_004916995.1 Morone saxatilis | reverse complement strand
CCTTATGGAGCCAGCCTCTAGTGGACGTTAAAGGGCCACTTCAGTGTTGGCTCAGACAATGTTATCAGTGAAGAAGTCTAAGTGACTTCCTGTGTAATTAGAGAGACAGAAGCAGGAAGGCCGAGGGAAGCCTCCTCCGGACGGGACTTTAATGGTTTTGTTGCCGCTGCTTTCAGGAACCACAGACTGCAATCAGTGAATCAGGAACTGAAAACTAAAAGGTTTTAAATTAAAATTGAACTTATTTGAGCTAATTTTCGACATTCAACATTTTGTTTAAACTTCTCTGAACAAAGTTGGACTGAAATTACACCGGACGCACACACTTTACCCACAGCTGTTGTCCCCTGCTGTGTTTCTGGACTACACTTTGTGGTCAAAGTTCATTCTTCTAAACTCACGGTTCGGCTGCTTTTCTCGGCTCCATTACCTCGGGGCTGAAAACCTCCTCCTCCTGATGCGATATGCATACGAATTCTTACATACTGCACCTTGAAGTTTCTTTTGTGACTACAGTTACATTTCCTGTTCTTTTTACTTTTACGTCAGTCTAGTTTTGAGACTGACATCAGCTGAACCAGAATCAGAGGTGGTTATAGTCCTCTGGAGTTCTACCCAGGTTCCCCAGCGTCTGTGTGGTTACGTACCGATCCGGCCACCAGCGCTGAGACGCCTCCAGCCTTCACAGCGGCGACGATGGAGGCGATGAAGATGAGGATGGTGCCGACGGAGTAATGGAAGAACTCCTGAAGGAGAAACCAGAATAGATTCAGTGTGACAGACGCGGGTTTCTTAAAGACACTGAGAGTCGGTTAACAGCTCGTAGTAACGTCTTGTGATCCGACCCCCCCGCTCTATAGAGCTGGACCCTACCCACAATGCTGTCAGTGTCCATTATTACTGTCTACCAGGGATGTCACGAGTACCGATACTTTCAGTACCAATCGATGCCAACATTTTGAAAACCTTGACGACGGGAAGCCGCACACCACGCCACCAACAAAAAGCTAAATAAGAGTATTTTATTAATATAATCCACAAAAAGGTGACGGAAATAAACAGTCAGCAGGAAGCAGTTCATTCAGGTAGCTCAGGTAAAGGATGCACTGAAGCAACAATCATATAGTATTGGCAATCAAATGTTATCGGGACATTTTCAGACTGATATCAACTACAGAATTTCTGGTATCGTGACGTCGGGACTGTCTACTGGCAGGACAGGACGCACACTTTTACTTTGTCGACTGTTTGGAAATCTGATGTTTTCACATCACAGGTGACAAAGAAAGATGAGATGTTCCTTTATTGATCCTCTGTTGGGGAAATTTAAGTTGGCACAGCAGCGCAGGGGAATGTAGTGCAAAGAGTAAAATACATTTAATAAGATAAAACTCAAACAAAATCCAAGTAAATATAATAAACTAGACAATAAAATTAGAATATTATACACCTGTGTCTATATGTACAGTCTGACACTTTAATATCATCACTCCACATTGCAGCATTATATTTATGACAGAAACTGAGGAAGAGCCGAACAGATCCCCTTTAAACGCTGGAATATCAATATCCGTATCGTCCAAATGGTCTGACTTTAAGTCAAAACTCAACTCAGGTCACAGTTGAGTCGCTGAGACGAAACTTTTATTGTCCTATAAAAAGATGAATAAAAACTTCTTCTTTAATATAAACCTAACTAATGAAGTGAAGCAAAAACCTGCAACTCTGTATTTAATACACGCGCTTCCTTCCTTCCTTATTCAACCCTATCGAACATCAAGGAAGTTCTCGTTGTGTAACAGAATCAAACCGTCAGACCTGCTGTACAGAAGTGGAAAAGCAGAAGTGAGACTGTAAAGAGATGAACTTGCTGACACGCTCGTTAAACAGATGTGGAAATGTTTCGTGCTGCTCACCGTCAGCGGCCAGTTGATGCACGGCATCCTTCCCTGCAGCCTGAACAGGTGCATGAGGAAGAAGATGACGAGGGCGATGAGGAACCACATCGTCACCACCTCGAAGTACTGGAAGGCCGCCCAGCTGGGCCAACCCCGAGCGCAGTGGACGCACAGGAAGGCGATGAGGAGGGCGAGCTGGGAGGGAAGCAGTCACAGCGGGACACGTTTAACCATTATTCTCTTATTGTCAGTAAAATAATCAAACAACGTGTTAGCGCTCGTTACTTCCTGTCTGCGGCTCACTGGTTCCCACTGGACACGTAAATCTTAAATATATAGTCTGAGGCTAGTTTTTATCAAACCAACCGGAGGAAACAGAGCATTTGTTGGGGACTATTTTCAGCGGCGGATGAATCCACATT
>NW_023339807.1:25929858-25930965 GCF_004916995.1 Morone saxatilis | reverse complement strand
CAACCAGGACTCTGACTCCAGGAAGACAGGGCGGGCTCAGGCGGGCACGAGTACCCATGTGGACAGAAACAGAAGTGTCGGCCCGTTTCAGGTTCCAGATTGAAACCCACTCGCTTCACCCTCTGGTTCAAAGAGCGAAGGAGAAACTACGGTGGTGACTTTTACATTCAGGTGATTACACGCTCACATACCTATAAATGTTCTGTTTCCTCCTCAGTGTTACCCCCTGCAGCTTCACAGCCTCAATAAAAGCCTCTAACAGTCACATCTTCTGATGAATATTAAAGAAAACGCCTCTGCTTCACTCACAACAGTGAAATCATTCAACAATCAATCAAACATTTCCCTTCAGATTTCAGAGGTAAGACTAACAATCACACAGACTCACTTTAAATGACACATTCATTCATTTATTTCTGTCCTGTCTGTGCACAAACTGCCGGTACATAAACGTGTCCCGCTGCTGTCTCTGTCTCACATATTCCGGGTAAACTCCGTGTCAACCTGTGATATTTACCATCTGTCCCATCTTCAGCAGTCCCGGGATGGTCCGGGTGTAGCCCGTGTTCAGGACACCGTCACCGGACGTCCTGGTGGTTGTTGTTGTTGTGATGACGGTGTGCGACATGTTGACGGTAAACAAGGCGGAGGATTAAATCTTTAACCGAGTTAAACTGCAGCAGAGACCCAGCGACCGTTAACGTTACAGTGTCTGTCTGAACGTTACACCCTGTAAAGACAACCCGGATAAACACGGAGGCTTCCGCAGAGACTTTTCAGAATAAAAGCCAAAGGGGTTTAGTGCTCTACGGAGGCTCGAGTGTGACTCTTTTTAGAGACATGTTTTAAAAAAAAACTGCGAATAAAATAAATACATATACACATATAATGTGTTATGCTTTTAACTAGAGCAAGTTTAAATCACTTTAAATATATAATATCATGGAATTAATGTTCAAATTAATGTTTCACTGTACGGAAGCGTTTTGCATTTACTTGAAAAAAGAAATTGTGTCTGTTTTTTTTAGGAATTTTTGTTTTGTCTGTTTTTCTGACTAATTATTTTTCTGAGTTTAGAGAACATTTGAAACAATAGACGCATTCATT
>NW_023339807.1:25920119-25929737 GCF_004916995.1 Morone saxatilis | reverse complement strand
GGGGCATGTATGTGCGGGCAGGAGTCACCATAGGTCCATGGAGTCACTGCAGGTTGGAGGTTCAAAGTATCTCCATAATTCAGAAAAAAAATTACTCCAAAAAACGGAGGAAAAAATTATTTAAAAAAACCAAACCAAAAAATAAATTACTCAGAGTATTTATTTTTATTTTTTCAAGTGAATGTAAGATGCTTCCGTATCAATAAGAGTTAAAGAGATTTGGTACATTTTGTGCCACGATAACACAGCTGTTGTAAGGATATATACTTTCTGTTATTTTCTGATCTGAGAATAGACGTTTTTAAAGTGAATTCGTGATGAGTTGCCTTCGTGCACAAATCATGCACAGATTTGGTAGTGAGTTTATACATAATCCAAAGAGTAGAAATGCATGGTAAATAAGCACATGGAACAGTGAATTTGTGTTGCATTAAAAATACATCATAAATGCATTAATTGTATAATTGTGGTATAAATGCTTTTGCTTCAGTATCTGAATACTTCATCATTGCTGCAGCGGCCTTGAGTTCGAGTCCGACCTATGGCCTTTGCCGGTGTCATCCCCTCCCTCCCCTGTTTCCTGTCTATCTTGAATTGTCCTGTCCAATCCACAAAATCTGAATACTTGTTCACTGATAGTGTTTTAAAGTAGAGCAGAGCTTCCATGCCTTTATTTTGAAGTAAACATCCTGTATCTGCTGGTTTCATCATGGTTGTGTGCATCAGCGTTGACAGGTCGGTGTGTGTGTGCTGGAGGTGTGGTCTCTGTCAGGAAACACTGCAGCAGCAGCAGCAGCAGCAGTGCTGAGTGTGAAAGCTTCCAGAGCTTCAGAGAAAGACACCGACGTTCAGTCCAAACACATGATTGTTCTCTGATCAGTGGTGAAACAGAAAGCTGCTGTCCGGACGTTTCTCTTCACATCAGCTGAACACTGAACACGGGACAGACTGTTCCAGCACAGGCAGAGAGGACACACAGGAAAAACAAAGAGCTTGACACAAATATTCTCAGTGTCTTTGTGTTTCCAAAGCTTTCAATCTCATCGCGTGGGCTTCATTAGTGGATGGAGACTCAGTTGTCAAGGAGATGGTTTTGTTGTTGTCACATTTGTTTTCTAAGGAATTTAAAAAGATCAAATCCCTTTTCCCCGTGTTTGCACAGCTCATTTGAACTACCTTATAGACCGAGTTTGAGCTACAGCAGTGCATCATATTCTATCATCACATGTTTGCAGTGTAGTTGTCCTGTGAGAGGTTCTTCCTATTGAGACACAGCTGTGTGAGGTCTCAAGTCTTCCAAAAACAGTCAATGTCAGGTTTCAGGCAGAGATAAGACAGTCCAAGTCAGATCTCAAGTCTCAAATTACAAGTGAAGATGAAAGTCTTTCAGTATCCTAAATGGTGAACTCTTAAATAATAGTTCATTTTATATTTAAAGCTGTGTTAATAGTTTCAAGTTTAATTTCCCTCAAATTCACTGATTCAATCTTAGAGATTATCTGTTGGTACCACTGATATACAACGAGTCACTGTGTAGCTAGATGAATCTCTTGAATTTTTGACTAAAATACTCTCAGAGCTCTCATTCATTATTTAAACTCTGTAACACTAAACCTAGAGGAGTCATGGGAAAGACAGAGAAAATGGCAAAGTCGACTGACGCAAGGCCCCAGACCCAGTCTATCCACTGAATAAAGAGATGAAGTAAAGAAATTATATCAACCCTCCATCGAACTCTCAGACAGCAAACACGCCAAAGTAAACGTCAAAGCAATGGAGCCTGACTGGGATTAGTAATGTGATTACTGAATTTCAACTTGTAATCCCTCTCGTGATATCGTTACTGATAAATATATTCACATTACTGTAATGTGTCATAAGTCAGTTGTTGCTAAAACTGATATCAATCAGCCATGTCATTCTATGTGTTGTTTTTTTGTGTGTGTGCTTTTGTAGCTGCAAAAGTAACTTTTACTGTAACATAGCAACGTTATACAACCCAGCTGACACTCTATTGTTAATATATTTGATTCATATATTAGCAACAGTAATTATAAGTAATTAGTAAGTAATACAGGGCAGAGGTCAGTATTGTCTATTTAATTAATATAATAATCACAATGATATATATGATATTTATAAGTTTTAGTGAAGTTAATAATTTGACACTAAGTCGAGTTGCATGTACATATCAAAATCTCAAATGCTGTGCATACTAAAGTCATCAAACCTGGTACACAGTTACCTCGTGCTGATATGCTAAACATATTAAAGCATATATGTGCATGTTGTCAGTTATTAAGTATGTCAGTGCAATAGGTATTTCAAATTTCAAGAAGACATTTTCTGCTTCTTTCGGCACATTTCTAATCTAATCTTCAGCAAAATCGGTGCATAGCATATTTAGATGAAGCCGAACATGACTTATAGGTTTGTGTGTGGGTATTCCTTACTGTTTGTCTGTAATGGGTTACCAAACTTTTGAATACCTCTGCGCAGGCTCAGAACGTATGCGTTGGTTCACTGTAGTTGGTGTTGTGTGTTCTAGTGTCACTTTCTGGCCAAGACACAAGCAACGTGAGGCGACAATACAGTCAGATTTTGTCACCAATAGCTCTTTGATGTGGGTTCGGTGTGTCAGGGGTTTAAAATGCTGACTCAGTTCTGGAGTTTAGCACTCAAGATCAATCAATCAAATATGGTGATTCATTTAAAAACTGAGGCAGCATCAGAAACCTCCAGAGAAAAGATGTAGAAAATGTTTTTTTCTTCCACAGCAAAATTTTCATTCGCAGCTTTAGTTGTCACCATGGAGACATAACAACGGATGCTATTGACTTTCAACCACATCCTGTGGCCACAAAGTGGTTAAACACACACCAGTGCAAACACAAACACACACGTTCACACATTCAGCAGCAGCAGCAGGAAGTGAAGCTGGAACCTGCAGCAGTCTCTTGACTAAAGTTAGTAGGTGAGCTGGACTGAAGATGTCAGTTGAACTGACCAGAGGACATGCAGAGAGTTCAAAATCAACCTGATTGTGTGTGTTCATTAGGTGTGTCGAATGCAGGTTAGCAGGCCGCAGCGAAAGCCTCAGCCGCACCACAGGCAGCAGCCGCGCTCACCAAACCACAGAGGGGTTTTGGGGTTTTTTAAGCGCTGTGCCCTGTACTAGTTCTGTCGTATGCAAGAAAAACATTTCCCAGTGATCGAGCGCCTCTCTTCAGGTAGAAAGAGTTAAACCTTTAAAGGGCAGAGACAGAAAATAACTTCAGATTTAGTTAGAGACACAATCAGACAGAGAGAAACATTCAAATACTTCCATGTTTGTTTTGACCTTAACATTTGGATATTCATTACTTTCTAAAAAGAGTTCATAGTAATCTCCTACTGTATAAGCTACAAGGCCAAAAGTATGTGGACAGCTGAATATTCCCTCCATATGTGACATCAAGGTAATTAATCTGCTGCTCACTTTTCTTTCAGCTCCAGTACAGATATATTTCCTTACTCTAGCTCCCTCTAGTGGTCACCTATCGTAATCACAATCAGACTAGAAACTTGTCCCACCCCCATCTTGTGGACCTCCAGAGGCCTCATTTATAAAACTCTATAAAAGAATATTCACATCCATAAAGCAGGCAGTCTTCTTATTATAAATACCCACCTGCAGTGAATTGTGCAGACGTGTACTCCCACAATCAACCACAAATGCTCAATGCTAATAGCTTGTGAATATGCCGACTTATTTAAGGAGCCTTTGTTGTACTGTCAATGACAGAAATACAAGAGTGATACTAAACTCCTAAAATACCATCAAACACATGATAAACAGCAAATTAACAGTGTTATAAATCTGTGTTTAATTCCACGTGTATATATCGATCCATCAAAAACCTCTTTATCTGATATTTCTAGAGTTACATGATTTTACGTAGACACAAGGAGTTGGTAATATTTAATATTCTTGTAGTGGTAATAATAATAAATACATATTCTGCAATCTAATGGTGACGTGCATTTCATAGTAAATCTCTATGTGTTTTTGTTACGCCCCCTAAATTTTGTTCATTTGCAATTATTCCTAATTGTGCTTTTGTGCATCTATCTAATTTTTCTAAAGTGGGATTTTGTGCAAACTCATCCATTTGAAAATCCATTCTCCCTCCACACACGAGAAATAAAAAAGCACCAACCAAACATAAGATAGGACAAAATTTAGTGAGTCTTGTTTTTTTGTTTTTTTTCTATTTTTTCTCTTACTAACGAGCACAGGACAAAAAATTAACTAATGAAGAACGGACGAGCCCCCGATTTATGTTACACCCCTGTTTATGGGGAAGGAGCGCCACATCAATGTATAAAGGAAATGAACCAATAATCCTTCCCCGATTCTCAAACAAACAACTAACACAGTGTTAACAATGAAGTGATGTAATTTATTTACAACACGTGAACAAAGTGCAACCAAAACCAAACAACAAACTTCAGGGTGAACCGAGGCCAAAACAACAAACAAAACAGAGCTAACTTTCTCAAACAAAAATCCTGACTAATCCCTATTTAATATAAAACAAAATACAGTTACTAAACCTTGACTCCCTAACCTCATGAAAAAACAGGAGAAAAGCAGTACAAAGAAAATGGCAGTTCACCCCTACAATACTCACTACATACAACCATAGAAAAACACAATCTGATACTAACTTAACAATTCACGCTATCTCGAAACAAAACACCCTCTAGACTGAGGACAGAAGGATGCTGCTGCTGAGGGTTCTGTCCATCTTCTGTGCAGACAGACGTTTTAAACCCCGGCGGATGTTGCGGCTCCCCGGGAGAACCAACCAGCATGCGACACTACACGAGCCGAGCCCACGCCCTGGACCAGTCAGAGGGGACCTACGGGTTGACGTCAAAGATCTCGCATCGGACAGGCGGCACACTCCCAGAGAAACAGGGACGAAAAACACCAACAATGCCAGAACATACTAATCATACTAATAATACGGCCAGGGCCGTAACAGTTTTATATTTTATGTATTTTTTCATAATCTCACCATCTGCCAGTTTTATGCATTGATGAAAGCATGCACAGAAATACGAACCCTTTACTGCATAGTTTATCTATAAATCCTGATTCATGCTGTCTCAAAAGCATACGCACATTTGACCACGTTTTAGACAACTTTTTTGTGCGTAGAAACCTTTTTTTGGAGCCAGTAGAGTCGCCCCCTATTGGCCATGACAAAGACTGCAGTTTTAAACTTTTCATACCTAGAAGCTTTTTCCACTATTTACATACAATCTATGGTGTAAATTAACCCTTTGTGTGCATTTGAGTTTGGACTCAATCGTCTGTTTTACCAGTTCATACCAGAATGTCAGCATAGCGGGAAAAGAAGAAAAATCACACAATTCTGCTTTAAAGCTGTGAAATATTTCCTTCCTAGAATCAGAAACAGCATCAAGCGACAACCTCTGAGGCTGCACATGAATCCAACACTGAAGTAACAAAACCTGCAGTTCCTCTGACGTCCACTAGAGGCTCCAGCAGTGAGTCAGTCTCTGTAAGGCCCTATATTACAATGTCCAACTTTACAGCAGAAATCAACATGTTTACAGCCTTTTTGGCCTCTATAGATAATTTCATCATTCATCACAACTGTACAGGAGGGTGAATTTATATACAACTTACTTTAAATTATATTAAGGATTAAAGTTTTGCATAATTAAAGGCGTGGCTGATGGGACCCATCACACGGCCAGAGCCGATCACACTGAGCTTCACAAACCTGTGGGGGACGTCACGGAGACTATGTCTATTTTAGACGCAATCTATGGTTTTGATGAGTTTGGAGATCTTCAACCCAGTTTCACACACTGACACCAACCGCTGGTCCAGCTGGGTTTTATAGTCTGTATGCAGACAAACTTCCTAATAATAAAAAATAGACATGAAGGAAGTAGAAACAAAAGAATGGAAAAACACACACAGTGTCTGGGAGGTGCTNNCACACACACACACACACACACACACACACACACACATTCATGTGCTACCTCTGTTGTTTCTTCAGCAGTGTCATTATGGACGTCCAGCTGGTCTGCAGCACTTTGAGTCTACTGTTACCTGTTATAGGAGGTGAGCTGACACACACACACACACACACACACACACACACAGAGAAACAAAGAAACAAGTCTCTTTACCTTGTGATGTGATTCCTCTCCTGGTAAATATGTTACAATAGCTCTAAAGTCAGATTTCCTTTTAAAACACAAGTTAGTCAATTAAAGCAATTAAACCCTGCCAGCAGGATCAGTTGGCCCTCGCAGTCCACGTGCGTCGGGGCGTGCACGTTACCTCTTCAGCCTGGCTTTTAACCATTGACAGTTTATATAAGCTTTTAAGTAAGGAATGGTTTATATACATCATTTACTATTTTTTACTCATTTCTCTTTGCCGTATTCAGTGAATTTCATTAATTCCAAATATCCTTCTTATTGTTGTTTACTATTGCTATTTGTTTATAGGTTCTGTCTGCTTTCTTATTTATTCATTTATACTGTCGTTATACCTGTAAAATCTATAGTATTATATTTTATTATCATTTTTATCCTTGTATTCTATTTTTCAACCTACTTTAAGTTTTACTCCATTCTGTCTTATTAGTGTCTTGTCAATAGTCTGTGAAGCATTTTGAACTGCAACTGTATAAATGTGCCATACAAATAAAGTTTGATTGACTGATTATATAAATCCATGTATTTCCTATTTTCTCTTTTATTTTCTCTTTTACTGAAGTAAAGATAGATCTGATACCAATCTGTATGCATTTAGAACTAATCTATGAGTGTTGGTAGACATCGTTCTCTGTTCGAACAGTTGTGACAGTAAACCATAGATGCTGTTGTTCCCCTGCCCTCCCAGCAGCCCTCGGCTCTGGAGATGACGGCTGGTCCATGAATGTGCAGTCCGAGGTCCGAGCCATCCAGGGCTACCCGGTGGTTCTGCCCTGCACCTTCAGCCACCCCCAGCACTCCCAGCATTCCTCTCTGCAGGTGCTGTGGCGTCTGGGCCACGGGCAGGGCTCCACCGTCCTGTACCGCTGCACCAGCCGGCCCGGGGCTCCCACCTGTGAGCCAGGGCCCCAGCAGGACCAGCGCTACCGGCTGGAGGGCAACCCGAGGGAGCACGACCTGTCGCTGCGGATCAACAGCGCCACCCTGCAGGACAGTGGACGCTACTACTGCAGAGTGGAGGTTCAGGGGCGAGAACATGTCAGCTTTGAAGACAAGATGGGAACCAGGCTGCGAGTGGAGGGTATGCTTATACAGACAGCAGAGTCAGAAATACTGAATCCATTTACACGCTGACAGTGTTGCAGGGGATTAAAAATCACCAACCTGAAGTCAATCTGTTTTACTGTTTTAAAACAGATTTTATTCTGTACTGACCCCGTCATATCAGGTGATGTAGTAGAGAGTGAGAAAGTCCATGAAGGGAAGTGGCTGAGGGCGGATTTGTGGGTAATTTTATTCAGGTAACTCTGCGTATTACTTTGATGGTACTCGACTATCGGAGTGTGGTACTGAATGTAAATAAGTTACTGCTGTATGAAAGCTGCCACCAGGGGGCGACTGTGGTATTTACTCGTAGGTTTTCTTTCTTCCTGTCTGTGCTGCAGCTCCTCCAAAGATCCTGTCTCTGTCAGTGGAGGGCAGTGAGCAGTCCGGGTACAGAGCGGTGTGTCGGGTCCAGGGCTCCCCGCTGCCGGATGTCCAGTGGCTCGGCCCGGACGACCTGCTGGAGGGTTCTCCGGTTGTTCCTCTGGCTCAGGGCTCCGTGGCTCACTACCACACCGTCAGCCAGCTGAGAGACGTGGAGCCGGGCCAGCAGTACACCTGCAGCGCCTCCAACCCGCTGGGCAAAGAGCAGGCCACCCTGTACGTCCTGGCCCCCCGAGCCCCGCTGCCTGGGAGCGGGGCCTCGCCTGCTCTCCTGCTGCTCCTGTCGGTGTCTCTGGGTGCTAAGGTCCTCCTGCTGGTGGGGATGGGGGTGTGGATGGTGCAGGGAGGAGCTCTGCAGGGAGTCAGCTGCTGGTGGAAATAACCGGCTCTGATAGAATTGAATGTAAATGAGCACTTTATTTCAAGTCCCTTATTAGCATTCATAAGCCCTGTATAAACATATCATTCATAGTTAAATACACTCTATAATGTGTTGTACGTAGATATTACTTTGTATTTATTTATTTGTTAAATACTATCTTGTTAACTCCACTCATGTGGACACTGCTGTATAATCAGATATTGAACTATGATATAGTAAAACACTGTTATATAATGTACAACAAATAATAAACACTTAAAAATGTCCTTACATCACTTTAAAACCACATTATCTAGAGATATAAAGTATTTATTAAATGTTTGCATACTGCTTATCAATGCTAAATATAAAAGTAATGTGTGTAATCCCACATGAATGACCTATATTATCCATATTTGTAGAGGAAATTATAATTATTAGTAATCACTTGATCTGAAAGGAGTTTCAGAGGCTTTAGTGTCCTGATGAAAATCAATAAAGTCCTGAAAACATTTCCACCCAGATTGTGGCTGTGAATTTCCTCCATTGCTTTACAGTCCAGTTGATATTATAGTAACTTACACTAATATTCTATTCAGTCAATTCATTTATTTTCCATAACTGTGGTACATATCCTGATAATATTTGAAGAAAGATTGATCATATCCAGTAAAGAAGTGGATCTAATGTAAGAACACTTGAGGAAAACATGTCTGAGACACAATATTTGTAAGGGCCCATATGATCCATAATTTTACAGTTTATTTCTCATTATTGCTAAAAAAAAAAAAAATGCGATTCTGGTTGTAATGTATTGTTTTGGACAGTAGGTGGTGCTGCTGTTTAAAGAATGACATTCAAACTGAGCTTCTGGAGCTTTTCTCTTCCTCCCTTATTCCTAATCCTGTATTTACTGTATGTGTGTGTGTGTGTGTGTGCTGCTGTGGCTGGTTTCATTTCATCCCTGAGGTTGAACTTAATGAGGTTCTTTTCACTGTATAATCTGCTAATATTCTGTATCAGACTGAAGGAAATCCACATCCTGATATTAACAACTCATCTAACTTGTACTTGTGCTGTGAATCTCCACAGTCTAACTTCTACACACACTGATATATTTCATACATGTTGCTGTAAATGAAGCCTGTTGGTTGGATTTCTTCTGTGGATTTCCAGAGTTTTCAGTCTGACTGAGGAAGTGTTGCACATTTCCAGCCGAGGTGTGTTTCTGTCCTTCAGTGAGCTGCAGACTCAGGAAAATGAGTGTGTGGCTGCTGAGAGACGTCAAACAGCAGCAACAACCCGCACACAGCAGAGAACATGGAAGGATGTCTGATATGGGACCAGCATCCCTTTCACTTCATCCATTATGACAACCTCAGTCAGGAGCTTTTATTACTCTTTAGATATTGACAAAAATAATCATTGACTTTAATTTTGAACAGTTTGTGTTACAGCAGTTTCTACTGTAAATTAAAAACCAATAAATACAATTGTATTTGATGTAAATAGCTGTTACT
>NW_023339807.1:25916874-25920094 GCF_004916995.1 Morone saxatilis | reverse complement strand
CTGTGCTTCAACTGAAATGTGCCTAACGGCTACGCGTCCGGATGCTAAGCGTGAGCTACCCAGCTTCAGCACAGTCAGGTCGGACCCCAGAGACCTAATGCCTGTGGGGAAGCAGAAAGGAAGGCGCCTAGCCTGTATAACGTTAACACAAGGTGGTGTAACCTGGGCATGTGAACATCGAGATTTCCATCTGCAACAGGAATGTCGAGCCTACTTTGCGGTAGGTTTGCCCAGAGAGTTTGGACAAGCTATTGTGGTTTTATTGTTTACATCCCTCCACGCGTTGTGCCAGACGCGGAAGTAGCGTGTGACGTCATCGCACTCCCAGCTGTGGCGAGACTAGAAACACAGCACCCCGAGGGAATCTAGATTAAAGGTGTTTAAGCTCTGGCGGACTTTGATCACGTGATTCTGGACACACCACTATCTGTTTTTCTTCCAGTATGTGTGGACTGTTACACCGGGGAAATAGGACCTATTGACCTTAATGTATGCAAACGTTAAGGACGCATACAGTGCCACCCCTCTGCCTGCACTGGGGAAAGCTGACACAACACTGATTCCTGCTTCAGCCTCCCACTACACAACCAACAATGCGCTCATTCAAGGAAGTGGTCTTTCGAAAGCACAGCAGGCTTAAGAGACTGCTTTGGTAGTACGGACTGGAAATGTAGTGCAGGGTTCCGCACTTGTGGGGCACGTTGAGGAGGCTGTTTGACTGCAACTAACTGACTGCCATCAACCTCTGTATGGATGTTTGTTTGTGCGCTGCTATGCCAAACAACAAGCCCTGCATTACAGTCACGTCAAGGGCCTTCTTAAAACCAGAAGAAGAGGGCCACCCGGTGATCAGCAAGGAGCTTAGACGCTTGCAGAGGAACTCAAGGTCTAGCCTCAGGGAAGCCAAAGGAGCCGTACCAGAGGGGGGAGCTGGAGAAGAAACTGTAGAACAACAGGCATTAAGGAGGTGTTGGATGACCATCCACCGCGGCTGCCAGTTCAAATCGGGGGCCACCATGGGCTGGTTGTCCCACCCCACCTATTAACGGCAGCCATGGTGTGTGGAGAGCTGGAGGCTTTGTCCCCAGCAGATGGAGTATCCCCCTCCCCGGACTTCTGAAGGTCTGTGTGTTGAGCTGGGAACTCCCTACAGCCACATCTTTGCACTCCCTGTAGATTTTAAGATTAACTATATTAATTATAATTGTTTTTATAGCTATAAAGTCAATGAAGTCTCCTCTGCTGTTTTTGTTAGGCTGATAGAGGTTTGATACAAATCCAGTAGAAAAAGTTGAAGATTAAATGAATTTACTGGGAACAGGAAGCTGGATGGTGTGGACATAATAACACGGTGGCTCAGTGGTTACCGCTGTCGCCTTAAGCAAGAAGCAAGCCTGTCTGTGTGGAAGGTTGGCATGTTCTGCCTGTTTTTCTGTGGTTTGCCTCCAGCAGCTCCGGTGTCCACCACCATTCAACACACCACGTTAGGTTCACTTCTCCAGTCAGACCCTGGACCTGGACCAAGGCTCTGGTTTAGATCTGGAGTTGCTGGGCGCTGTACAGTGGCTGCCCACTGCTCCTAGTACTTAGGATGGTTAAATGCAGAGGACAGAATTCACTATATGTTGTACTGTGTATGATTGTATATGTGATAATAAAATGTATTGTATAAGATCATAGAGACACAAAATACACAAACACATAACTGAGGTAAACCTACAGTGATGATACAGCTCATTGAACATCACACTGAATAAAGTTTAACAAATACAATGCAGCACCCTGTAAATGAAATCTAACATGTTTACATGTCAGTCACTTGGACACTTTGGTCCAAAGCACAAACCTTGTGATCAAAGACTTTCTGACCTGTTAACTCATATTTTCCCTCTTTATGTTTAACCTTTGACCCGGAGAACGCATGCGCAGTATTCGGGATGGGAGGTCGTTGGACCTGTCGCAGGTGACATGGTAGCCACGGTGTTGTTCTGTAATGAACTGTAATAAAGTCGACAAAGTTATATAAACGTAGTGTTTATTGATTCTAACATTGGTAGCAGAGGATGGCTGCTTGTTACAAAGTTCCGCCGAAGTTTGACGAGACCCGGTCGTACGAAAGTTGGAAAAATTAAATTTTTCTGGACGCGGGTTACAGAACTCGACAAAAAGAAACATGCACTCGCTGTCACCTTGGGGCTCCAAGGAAGAGCCCTGGAAACAGCCATGGAAATACCCGCAGCTGACTTTGACAGTGATACCAGTATGGATACGTTGTTAGCAAAACTGGATAGTGTGTTCCTATAGGAGGAAAAAGACCGTGCATATGAAGCGTATTCCCATTTTGATAGCTTTACAAAAGACAGCTCTCTGTCAATGTCGGACTATATAATTGACTTTGAGCAGCGATATAACCGGATGAAAAAGTACCATATGACTTTACCCGATGCTGTGTTAGCATTTAAGCTCTTGGACATGGCTTGTCTGGACGTGAAAAACAGGCAACTTACACTGACCGCGTGCACGGACTTAAAGTTCGCCGACATGAAATCGGCACTCCAGAGGATTTTCGGAGGAAAAACGCCAGGCACGTCAAATGGAATACAAGTGAACCAGCAGGACGTGGCGTTCTTTACAGAGCAAAGACCACAAGGACGAGGACAACGGTACATGTTACAGACTGGACAACAGAGGCAGCCTTTACCGGGTACTAATCCACTGGATAAATTCGGTAAGAGATCAAGATGCACCATCTGTCAAAGCATGTTTCATTGGGCTAAAGATTGTCCTCATAAGAAGAGTGAACATGTAAAATTAACTGAAGAAGAAAATGTTGAGCAATGTAACATCACATTGTTTACAAAAGCCTCCATGTCTGACTGAAATCTGAAATCTTCCTGGCTGAATCCCTGGGGTCAGCTATTATTGACACTGCTTGTACTCGTACTGTATGTGGGGAGAAATGGCTGGAAAACTATGTGAATGACCTCAGCTCAGACCAAGTGAACCAGGTGCTGCAAACAGAAATCCCCAGTTCCAGGCCATTTCGATTCGGAGATGGAAACTTTGTATATTCCACCAGAAAAGTGAAACTACCTGCTAAAATAGGACAGACAAAATGTCAAAAAAAAAAAAGTGGTCAAAGTTGATATCCCACTGCTGCTGAGCAAAACATCTTTGAAGAAAGCAGGAACCATTCTGGACATGGAAAACGACCGAGCTG
>NW_023339807.1:25915204-25916774 GCF_004916995.1 Morone saxatilis | reverse complement strand
CGGCCTCGCCACGACCCTGTTCGACCCGTTCTTTACACACGGCCAGGCACCTCGGTTTCCTGCTTTGGACCCAACCTCCGTTCCGGCCTGTGTTTTTCTCTCGACTCTGTGCTCCGCGCTCTTCCGCCAGGTCTTCCGGCCTTCCCCGTTTCCGACCCACTGGACCTCCCGTGGAACGCCCCACAACGCAGGCTGGCCACGGTTCGCCGACCTGGGGGTAACCAACACTCACCACCGCCGCCTGGGGCACGCAGCTCCCTCCGGTTAAATCAATGCATGGCCCACGCATGCCTGCCTGGCTTCGCAACTCAGCCGGTAGTTCGGGCATTTTGTCAGCTACCCATCTACAGTCCTGGGCCCGGCTCCCCAGTGGCTCCTCTTACAAACTCATGTTGTGCAGCCAAACACAAAGAAAATTATCATATTATTAGAATAATATTATTACAACATTTATCTTTTTAAAATTGTTAAATATTAAATGTTAAACTTTAATCCAAATTAACGCCACTTCCTTACAACACCAAAATATCTGACTGTTCTTCCTCTTCACAAAATCAACATCACCCACACTGTTGAATACATAGGGGCACATTTATTAAGCATTTATTGATTAAATAAATATAAAATATACATTTGTCTAATAAATTCTCGCATTTTGATCAAATAGCTGTCGGTGCAGCAGATATGTTATTTTATAATTTATATCTTTTCTGGTTTATTTTTCTCTTGCTCATCCATGTTGGTCCCTAATACATGGACAGCATACCATTTCTTCTATAGAAGAAGACATGATTCCACTCGACTGTTCAAGAGGTCAATAATCAACAATATTCCTTTATCAAACATCCGTTTAACACATAAAGGTTGTTTCTTGATAATAGATTTCCACTTGATTTCGTAATTATATTCTGGTTGATGATATCGGTATCGAAATTATGACATCTTCCAAAACCCTGATAAATATAGAACATATTTTCTCTGTAATACAGTAAATTGAAAGGCAGTTAACTGGAGGTAAGGACAGAGTTCAGCAGATAGGGTTAACAGACATCAATAACTGCCGATTTAGAATAATGTAATAACTTAATGCAAAGTTTAGGTCTTTAAGGTTCACCAGTTTCAGCCCACCCTGTTTATAATTGTTATATAAGAACGCTCTTATGATCTTATCAGGCCCCATTTAAATGAAATATTTCTGGTTCATATATGTTGAAACACTCTTCTCCTGGGGAGGGAGATGACATCAGCATACATCTAAACTGAGCTGTTATTCAAAGTATTTATCAGTTATTTTTCCATATAAAGTTAAATGAGTCTTTCTCTGAGGTTTCTCCTGTAATGTGGTCATCAGCTCTTAACCTCTGCATTAGGGATTTAACAATAAACTCAAATAACGATTGACAATTCGATTTTCTTTCTTTGTCACAGAATGAGATTGAACACAAATTATTAGGACAGCGACCAGGTAGAACAGCGATGTGTCTCTGTATTCATCTGTGTCATTTCATTCATGTGTCTGTAGCCTGTGCAACATATATTTCACACACTCATTTCAAACCACAGATCTTCA
>NW_023339807.1:25913841-25915160 GCF_004916995.1 Morone saxatilis | reverse complement strand
GACTGTGAACTTCATCCTCAATCTTCTTTATAACTGGATCAAATGTGAGCAAAGTTCTCTGAATCTGAAATGTAACCTGGTTCCAACCTTTGTCCTTCAGGAGCTGTATAATATTCCCTGCTGGAGGATGATCAGTGTCACAGAACAGCACTGCTCTACTGCCTCTGACACTTTCTGCACAACACTCATCCAGCTACAGACTTTATTGTGTGTAAATAGTTAATTCCCCTCACTCTGCTGGTCCGCTCTGCAATTGCTATCAATCTTTTGGTACAACAGTGTTCGTCAGTAACGATGTAAGCTATCATGTAAATACCTGATGTCATGATTCATGTTACTAACATAGTAATTACCAATGTGGCAGTGTTTAATATCGTACGCTGTAATTAGCATTAACTCACCTTGTGTTCAACTTGAGCAGATGTGTAACTGTTTATGTGCTACAGTGTTTGCCTATATCACTGTGTTTATTTGTTGTGTTCTGTTGAGATACATTGGCACATTCCTAAAGATAGTGCAACAAATCACTGAACTAGCCTACCGAAGTGGCTCCAGACAGTCTAGCTCATACATTGTAAAGCCACAATGAGAGACAAAGCCTCCTTCTCATTAACAGAGTAATTACACTGGTAATTATTAAACTTTTCTTGAGGAGAAACAGACTGGTCATCATTCTGCAGCAAGACAGCACCTGCTCCCACCTGGCTGAGATCTACCTGCAGCATAAAGGTTTGATGAAAACAAAGAGCAGCGAGAACAGGAGACGAGCAGAAGAGCAATCTGACAGTATCAAAAGCTTGCCCAAACATATGGGATAAAAAATTGGACCCTGGTCACTCTGGATCACTTTGGGAATGACACATTTTGAGATAAACTGTCAATGGAGTAAAACATACTCGCCAGCTGACCCAGCAGCCTCAGCAGCTGTAGTCATTCTCCGTTCCGTAATGTACGTTGCAATGTGTTCTGTAAGACTATTGTTAAACTGCTGCGAAATCATCAAGTCCTAGTA
This sequence comes from Morone saxatilis, assembly GCF_004916995.1. Taxonomy (NCBI): domain Eukaryota; kingdom Metazoa; phylum Chordata; class Actinopteri; family Moronidae; genus Morone; species Morone saxatilis. The sequence goes on along the minus strand of NW_023339807.1, from coordinate 25,914,148 downwards.
CCTTCCTGTACAAATACAGTGTGTATTATTGATGCTCCTGCTTACTGGTTGAGTCAGAACACAAAGAGACATCATTTTCTGACATCATACACACGTTGCAGCGTCACCTGTTGTTGGTGGCAGATCAGACACAACTACATATACTTCACACTGTGTGTGTGTGTGTGTGTGTGTGAGTGTTAGTATTGTCTCAAATGGAGCAAAAAGTTGATATACACAGAGCAAACCCATCTACTGACCTCAGAGTCTCCAGTCTACAGTGTGGACTCTCCAGAAAACCACACAGCAGCTTCACTCCTGAATCCTG
>NW_023339807.1:25907340-25913741 GCF_004916995.1 Morone saxatilis | reverse complement strand
AGAAATTCATATTTCTTTCCAAATGAGTTTTCATGTAAATTCTGTATTATTTGTCATTTGTACCTTCATTGAGCTAATTTTATGCACTTACTTGCTTACTGTAAGCTGTGAGAAGCTATTTGGTTACAAAAAGAAATGATTATATTATATTATATTATATTATATTATATTATCCAATGGGTAAAATATTATTTGTGCTGTTGCATATTTTGTTTACTGAATTGTATATGAAAGGTTAAAGGACCTAGCAAAAAGTGTAAAGCTTACACAGTGTGATTTTAATATTTCATTTGTATGTTCATGTAATGCACTGTGTGTGTTATAGACTACTGCTAGGACAGATTGTAGATAATTGAAACTCAGGTCAGGTTTTTTTTTTTTTTGGTTGTTGTTTTGTTTCCTGGATCTGGATCTTCCAGCGATGTTGATGGCGAGCCTTCCCACCTGGATCTAAAGTGAAAGGGAAACAGTATCACCAGATACTACCAGTGGCTACTGAACGTATCCTGATTCTGCCACACCCTGTGGGTGGTAGGCCAACTGCTGCAAAAACATTCTCACATTCAGTCCCCCAGATCAACACACACACATTCACCCTTATGACTCTGACATGACCTTTGACTTTGACCTCATCGTGTGGAACTGAGAACTGAAAGAGTATTGTTTTGTATGTATGTAATTTTATTTATTTTTTAAATTTTTATTATTTTTTTACTTTAATACAAAAATGTTCCCATGTTCAACCTCTTGCCTCTGAGTTTCATTTAAACATTTCACTGTGCTCCAGCAGTCGAACCTACTGGTCCATTATCCACTATATATATATAGTGTTGCCTATTTCTGAGCAAAGGGGTGTTACAGTGGGAATCAGTTAGACATGTTTATCTGCTCTAACTTAAGCAGGAATTGTTTGCATTTTCTAACCATCTAGCTTACTTTCTCAAAGTGTATGCAAGAGTTACTTCCAATCACATAATCATCTAACTACAGGGCTTCAATCACATGATTCAAATGTCACAAATGTGTTTTACTTGCTTGATTACTCGACTTGACAAATCAACTGGACTTGGACATTAACATCAGTGACTCATGACTTCACTTGGACCTTTGACGTGAAAATATTTGCTCACTTACCGCAAAATTAAAAAATGTGTCACACACATTGACCATATATAATTACTCCATAGCTCCAGGTAGTGCCTGTTATTTTAAAATCATTCCCAGTGAATCAAATCACAGAGAAAAAAAAAATCAGTAGTTGGATAGTTGCAGAAAAAAAATAATTTAACTCAGCTGAGGAGCTTTTAAAATACAGATATTTAAATAATCAAATTAATATCACAAACGTACACCCATATTAAAACAGCCGGAACATGTTGCAGTCGTTCCCAGTGGATTTTGGCCATATATCTACTTTCTCATATCTGTACTTTGAACTGTTAGCGTGATATTGTGTACATAGCCATTAGGTTCATGTTTAACAAGAACTTTTTTCAAGGTCCTCATTTTATATGTCACCTGGAAACATTAAACAGACAGCCAGAGACACACTCATAGAGCTAACGTGGGCCTGCTCAGCTACCTAGATCAGCTCAATCATCGGTTAGAAACCAGAAGCTGCTTTTATCTTCCTCCAACTGAAATTAATAAAACTGGTAGGTGTAGCAACAGTAACTATGTGGAGCTAGTTTTAGTGCATAACAGCTTAATTAAATACTCTTAAAACAAAAACGTAGCAGTTTAAAAGTTAGGACTGACACGCGCCTTCATTTTAAGCTTCCCCTCACTTGTTAATCTTCAGTTTGAAGGTGGAGGTCATACCTGGGGTTTTACTGATGATGGCTGCTGGGTTCCCAAACAGAGCACCTTCTTTATTTCCCATTAAGTAAACAGCCATTAGGGAGTAAGAGTGCCAGAGGACAGTCTTATCTGTCATCACAGTAACAGATGTTGACACATAATCTGTCCCTTTCAGCTTCTGCCACTCTGGACTCTCCAAAGGAAGACTTCCAAGATGAACCCCGTCAGTTTGATCCTTGTGGACCACGATCACGGCAGAGTTCTGCGCATCAGGGATTATGTTGACTACCGAACAGGCGGCAAAGTCTGTCTTTGGGATCAGATTGATGAGCAAGCCTGGACGGTAGAGGATGGCTGTGCCAGCTGTCTTTTCCAGAGGCTTGTCTGGATTGAAGGGATTTGCTTTGCCTTTCTCTGAAAGAAGAATAACTGTTTCACTTTTAGCACCACTGACAAGAGCAGGAGGAATGTAGAACTCCTGCTCTTCCTCTTTGTCTGGCAGCAACATTGTGTACAGCTGCCCACAGGTGCAGTTGTACCGAGTGGTGCAAGTGTGACCAAAGAGGACTGCCACCGGCTGCTGCGCTTCCACGGTTGTCAATTCCTCCTCCACTTTTAACCAAATCTGAGCGACCTGGTTGGGCTGAAGCTGGATGTGCTTGGACTCTTTACCTGTAACAGTTACCTTGTTGTTATCTTCCCCATTGATGATGACGAGTTTGAATGGGCCTCTTTCAGCTACAGCCGTTGTGACTCTGTCCTCGGGGTCAGTGGTTCCTGTGATCTCGGGTACCGGCGGGATGAGGTAGGTTTGGCCCAGATTGTCAATGGGTATAACCAGAGTAGTCTGCACACTGTTGTTTTTGAGGTTGACGGCATGGACAGTGATTTCATTGTTGCTGGTAATTTTGAGAATTTTGTCTGAGATGTTTTCCCTCCGGAGCTCCAGACCTTTATTAATTGCAAATTCATGAGTCTGTCCTCTGATCAGTGTGTTTGTTGTGTGAGTGGAAATGCCATTCTCAATTATTTTGACCGTAGTGTCATCATACAAGGCAGTGACTTTGACCTTATTTTGGGGCTCATCAGGATGATAATAGGCGATGTTCTCCGGAAAAGCAACAATGAAATTCTGACCAGTGCTGTTTTCAGGTGAGGTGGTGGTGGATTCTGAAAAAAACGTCAAACCTTTAGTATTTTTCAAAATGGAGACATGAGGAGGGGGTAATGCAATACGGGGTAATATTGTATAGTTCAGTTTACAATTACAGTCTAATTTCATACTGAAAATATTAATAGTGGATAATTGACAGCTTCAATAAAGAAAGCTAGTTTATGTCAACAAACAATCGTTTACATAGAAAATATTATAATAGAAAACACTTTATAGAGCTGCTGTGCTATACCTGGCCTATACTCCAGAGTCTGTCCCAACAATGAAAAAAAAGTAAGTTAGGTATTTTCAGGTATTCTTAATAGTATTTCTTCCTGAAAAACAATAAACGTAGTTGCTGACTCATCCTGCACTCGGGGCGTATACTAATGCTGCGTCCAATAAAGTGCTTTCTCTCTTCTGACACCGCCGGAGCAGAGTGTTTCTGAGGGCCGATGTGTTACAGACATCTAAAGCCTCACTGATTACTGTATAAGACCTTTTTAGACCTTTTTTTATGGAGAAAATATTTTCCTATTAATACATAGTAACATACAAGAATCATTGTACCTGATAGAGGACACTCAACCAGAGCTCAGCACTCCCCGAAAACATACCAAACACACCAACTTCTAGTCAGAGGAGGAAGTATTCTGATCTTGTACTGAGGGAAAAGTGCTAATCCCACACTGTACGAATACTCTCTCACAAGTGGAAGTATGTGCGTATAATGAGTACAATGTAATATTAAATGTTGTGCAATTATATCTGATATCATTAGATGACTATGTTTCATGCATTATTGTAGAAGCAGAATTTTACTGTTGGAGTTGGTTGAGCTCATTTTGTATCAGACTGCAACTAATGATTATTTTCATTATGGATCAATCTGCTGATCAAAGTCCAAAGTGCCACCTTCACAATGCTTCAGTCCGACCAACAGTCCACAGCTCCAAATGATCTCAAATACATTCAGATTATTACAATCAGTCAGAGGAAAAGCAGCAAATCTTCACGTTTGAGAAGCTGGAGCCATGAAAAGTTTTTACAGGTAAAATTACTTCAAAAATGTATTTTCTGTCAAAGGACTAATGGATTAGACTGATGATTTCAGCTGTATAAACTGTTGGATAGATTCTTTTATAATAAACATCATATTTTATAAACTCTTAATTCCCCTCTGAGATGTAGTGGAGTAAAAAAAAGTAGAATGAAAGTCAAAAAGTACAAATCACTCAACTTTCTGCTTAAGGTACATTATTTGAGTAAATGTACTTAGTTACTTTGCACCACTGTGTTTTACCTGACTTCAACGCTCCCAACAGCAGGAACAAGAGCAGCACCGGACACATGGCGGCACCGGGATCACCAGTGAAGAGTCTTTTGAAACTTAAGCCGGCACCTTGAATAGTTAGACAGATGTGTCAATATGTGAACTTTATTCCCTTTTCAACACTGGCCTCTCTCAGAAAGCTGGTTATATTTGTCTGTGGGCTATGAAATAATCTCTTACTTTAAATGGAAATTCCAGATGTGTCCAGATGAAATGAAAAATGCATTTTAAGCCCATAAAGATCACATCTTCGGTTACATTGTACCTTTATTTAACAAATTATACCAAAACATTTACAAAAAATCAATTTCTTTGTATTTTTACATCAAAATCCAGTCATTTTTTCTTTCTGTAAAACAAAATGGGACGCGTCCTTACTGTCCCTCTCTAGCTGTCATTAAACACTCAAACAGAACTCTCATTTCTGTTTTATGTCGACTTTAAGTTATCAATTGATTCAGGTCCAAATCTGGACATTTCAGTGCCAACCAATCAGCCACATGGCCCCGCCCCCTAGATGACTCAAATTAGCTGGCAGTGAGGGAGCTTGTTTAAGCCCCGCCCATTCCAAGCACCGATGCAAATATTTAGTTGTTTGAACAGGTGAAGATACAGGTAATGGTGTACTCCCTGCTGCATTAATGTGTATTAAGATGTTTAAGGTTTAAACTACTTTATACACTGTTGGGTCGTCTACAGTACTGCATCATATCATATTCGGTTTGTCCCGTAAGAACCACGTATCTCTAAACAGCCTGTTTTCAGCTTTGTGACAAAGCATCTTTTCAGAAAATCCAAAAGAGGTTTTTAAAAAGTGTATTTATCTTAAGAAGTAGAAGAATTTTCATTTATTACAAACATTCAGCATCAACACATCTGGAGATACGTGGTTTTCGTACAGTAAAAGTACAATATTTGCCTCTGAGATGTAGAATAAAATGGAAACAATCAAGTAAAGTACCTCAAACTTTCTCTTTAACAAAAGTTTAGTAAAAATGTACTGAATTAGTTTTTGGTCTTCGAGGTCAAATTCGTGTCTTACCTGCTCGCCAGTCGTCAGCCGAGTGTTTTCTTCTTCTCTCCTTCAGACAAGGAAACAAACATTTGGCAGTCAAACACGAAGTCATTTGGAAGAAGTTTGCATGTGACTCACATCAGCGTCAGGGAGGAGGCCGAAGGTTTAAACATGCAGGGGTTTGTTTTCTTTCCCTTCTTTAAGTTTATTATTTATTCTAGTGGTTGTTTATTGTTTACTATCTTGTTTATCTGTCGTCTGAGTTGTTTGTGAAATAGGAGGAATATAAATACTTACTGCTACAAATAAAGTAACCCGGAGAGGAGGAGAGGGGGAGAGGGGGGAGGAGGAGGTACAGGTATAGAGGAGGAGGACAGGAGGAGGACTTGGAGGAGGAGGAGGAATAGGGAGGAGGAGAGAGGAGGGGGAGGAGATAGAGGTGTAGAGGAGAAGAGAATGAGGAAGGAGAGGAGGAGAGAGGAGGAGGCAGGAAAAGAGGAGGAGTAATAGTATTAGCAGTCGAAGGAGGAAGAGGTGTTGATGAGGAGTACCGGAGGAGGACTTGAAGGAGGAAGGAGAATATGGTGCAATCAGAAGAGGAGGAGGAGTTGAGGAGAGTAAGAGAAAGGAGGTGTAGAGGAGGAGAAGACAAGAAAAGAGGAGGAGGAGTAGGAGTATTAGCAGTAAACGGAGGAAGAGGTGTTGAGGCGGAGGACAGCAGGAGGACTTGAAGGAGGAGGAATAAGGAGGAGGAGAGAGGAGGAGGATAGAAGTGTAAAGGAGGAGAGGAGAAGAGAGGAGGAGGTAGAGGTGTAGAGGAGGAGAAAGGAGGAGCAACAGTACCAGCAGCAGGAGCAGTAAATACAGTGACGTTGTTAAAGGTTGGTGTCAGTTTGAAAGTCAAATCAGTTCGAGCTTCACAGACTCTAAACTCATGAACTGATGACGAGCTGCTCCATGTTGGAGAGGAGTCACTCCTCCTTCGGCCGCAGAGGTGCTCTGATTTAGGCTACTGTATATTATATATTAATATTACTGTTGGTAGGAATCTGGCAATACAACATGTAATACAACACAGGACTCACTGAGAATGAGCTGTC
>NW_023339807.1:25903781-25907145 GCF_004916995.1 Morone saxatilis | reverse complement strand
AAGTATGTCGACTGTTCACACTGGAATATATTCAAACTTAAATCTTCTCTGTGTCACCACATTACAGTCCGAGCTATGGCTGAATGAAAACAGTTGTAATGTACACTCAATGGAATATTCTCCAGGATTATTTTCAGGCAAATCAACGTAAAACAGGGAGGAGAGGGGCACTAAGGTTCACGTTTGATTAAAAGAAGAATAAATGAAGGTAAATATTAATGTCACAGATGGAGTAGTGCTTAACTAAACTGAATAAATAAGTTTAGTAGACAGAAATGTCACCTTGCTGGTGCTTCTGGAGTTTCTTAACTTCAAAAAAGTTTGAGCACTTTCTCAATCTTCGCAGTGGTAGGAAACCTCTTTCAGAAATTAATGATAATAATATTTTTTATTATTTAATTTGAACAATACAATGATTCTTCCATTCTCCAGTGGTAAAAATGCAATCCATTACACACAGAATGAAACAAACATCAACATTATCTTTTAGATGTAACTAGCTAGCTAGAAATTGACGTAGATTAGCTCATTTTGCTAATATCTCTTTTATTTTTAACAATCTTCAAATGTGGTTTCATTTTCAACATAGATTAGCACAGTTAGCACATATTATATCTATAGTATAGCTGTTATTGGAGCACAGAGCACAAAGGGGTGTGGTTGAGCTCTACTACAAATTGTTTGTGTAATGCAAAGAAACACATGTTTTATATTTGAGGAACATAAAAAACTACTATCATATGACAAGATTATATTATACGTTTTAGAGTAATTGTGATTTGGATTATTATATTTGTAGGCTGAATACTACAGGGGGCGTTACCTATGCTAATAACAAACAATCAGCCACATGCCTCAAATATTCAGGTGGGATTTATCATTCAGCTCACCTGGGTAAGAGCAGATTTGGTGGATTTCAGATTTCAGGATGGTTAAGAATGTATGGTGCATCTGGAGTTGACTTATATTTAACAGAAAATGAAGCCAAGCAGTTTATTTATGAAGCATGTTTCATACTCAAAGGTAGATTCAAGGTGCTGTACAGCAGTGCTTCCCAACCTTTTTCCTTAAGGGACCCCTTTCATTGTATAAACCGCTGACCCCTGACTAAATGACATATTTTATGAGTTTATTTCATTTTATATTCAATGCATAACAATAACAGTACAGAACAACTGTTAAACAGTGAACACAATAATTGCAGGAGGTACGTATGAGGACCAGTTGTTCTCACTTAATCCACAGGGAGGTGTTGTTTCCTCTCTTTAACCCTCTGGGATCAGTAACCTCTTTACTGTCTAACATAGACTTCTGGGAACTAAATTACACACACACAGAAACACCTCACTCATTCTGGTTTTTGTGGTTGTGTAACTGTCAGAGCTGTTATCTAACTGACCGTCAGAGCATCACTTTCCAAAAAAATAGGACAGTGTGTGTGTGTGCTGTCCACATTTTAATTCATTTTCTAGAATTGTATTTATTTATGTTTGCAGACACAGCAAACAATTAAAAGTAACCTGACCACATCTATATATTTGTTCTCTGCCCTAAATTGCAAATCTATTGGCATTCGATCTTTTCTGATGTTCTTGAACCATGCCCCTTGATGGCTATCTTCGGTGTCCCAACGTATTTATTCTCATTAAATGTATTCAATAGCGTCACCAGATAGTGCTGTAGATACACAGCATATGTCTGCACTTTAGATACAGGTCATAGGTTGATGCTCTAGATACTGGGCATCGTCAGTGCTTTAGATACAGGTCGTAGGTCCATACTTTAGATACAGGGCATGTGTATGCACCTTTTGACTAAGGTATGCTCAAAATATTTTGACAAATAGCTTCACCTACAATAAGGAGGTCAGTGTTGCCAATTGTCAGAATGGGTTTTCAGGGGAACATATGGCTTTTCCGACTGACTGCGAGGGTTCTCAGACATTTGAGAATCTTTTTGACATTTGGGTTGACAATCAGAATCACCTACCTCTCCATTCTACATGATATGTCAGGCATCAAGATTTTGTCCTAATACTCTGACAATTGGAATAACGCACAATGGGGGGGTCACCGTTGCCATTTGTCTCCCAGATTGGAGAGGCATCCCTGGGTATGCAAGGGACCATGTTGGGCCTCCAATCGACTTCCAAAGACATTTATTAAACTTTTTGACATTTTGGTTGACAATTGGAATTAGTGAACCCCCATTCTAGGTGATGCCAAATGTTACAGCATTAGGAAATATCCTAACATTCTAAAAAATGGAATCACTCAGAATGGGCTCACTAATTCCAATTGTTAACGCAAGTGTCAAAATTGTTTTCATTTTACAAAAGGCATATAGTGGGCCCCTAGGAGCCCAGTGGGCCGCCCCACTGTATGTATGTCAGGGGCCAAAGTCTGACACTGGGGAAGCATCTTGACATTTGGGGTCTGAAGGAGACTCCATATCTGACTCCGAGGGCCCCCAGACAGTTGGTAAAGTTTTTGACATTTTGGTTGACAATTGGAGTTAATGAGCCCCCCATTCTAGGTAATACCAAATGTCACAGCATTAGGAAATATTGTAGGTCCGTATTTTAGTCCGTACTTTAGATACAGGACATATGTCAGTGCTGTAGATACAGGGCAGATGTCAATAGTGTTAATATAGTATATGTCCTAATTTTACCAATATATGCCACTGCTTTTTGCGTGGCCCCATTTATTTGATGACTCACAATTCTTCAATGCTAAATTGGATTGCAACCAAAATTGGGAATGTTGTACAAAACAGCACATAGCATGTGTGTGTAACACTTCATACAATTCTACCACCAATAGCTCCATCTTGTGGCCATTAATACAACAAATGTTCCTTGGACAGAGGATTCCATTGATTTTGGGTGATATCTTCAAACATGAATCAGGAGCACTTCTTGCTGGGATTCTTTGAGAAGCAGGGTCGGTGAGCAGCAGTCCAAATCCAAATATTCTGGTTTATTTCTGCTTCACATCCATGTTTCATGCAGCCCCACTAGGTTTCTGCCTCCCTAGTTATCTATGTTAATTTCATCATAAGTTGCTGCAGCGGCCCAGGGTTTGAATCTGAACTGTGGCCCTTTGCTGCGAGTCATCCCCTCTCAACCCCCCTTTCCTGTCTATCTTCAACTGTCACTATCAGTTAAAGGTAATAAAAGACCAAAAAAAAAAAACGACCCTTCAACATGCATTTGCTCCATGTTTAATATTAGGACTGACTGAAAGGAGCGCTTCAACTAAATCAGGGGCTAAGGAATGTGGGTGAATATAGAATGTGTGTGTGTGTGTGTGTGTGTGTGTGTGTGTGTGTCACACAGCCCTACATTTTTTATCTCTGTGTA
>NW_023339807.1:25901083-25903681 GCF_004916995.1 Morone saxatilis | reverse complement strand
TATGTATACACTGAATGTGTGTGTGTTTGTGTGTGTGTGTGTGTGTGTGTGTGTGTGTGTGTGTCCTCTAATCTTTAATCTGGCTCTGGATTAGATTTTGCAGGAAGTCTCAAATAATTACATCATTGTGTATCTTTAGCCCCGCCCTCCTGATGACACATAATAAGGACACACACACACACACACACACACACACACACAGGCTCTCTCTTTATCTCTCTCTAGTAACAGCAGCCGACAGCAGCGGCATGGCAACATTCGTCTCAGTAAGTAAAAATAGAAATGTTGTTGTTTTAAAGGTTTTTATGTGTTTCATTCCGTTACAATGTTGATGAAAACCTTTACTGGTGCATTTTAAGTAAATGTTAACTTGGAGGTGATCTGTAGCAACAGTGTGTTTTATAAATTGAGTGTTAATAAAGAAAACGTTTTGTTATCACCGGAAATGTTAATTAATAAAAGAAACAATCTGGGTAATTAAATGATTAAGTGTTAAAATCAACTACGTCGCTGTTTTTCCTGCCTATACTACTTATACTTTAATTTTGAGGTCGGGAGATCTTGGACTTTTTATATTTTATTAAACTATGACTTTAGAGGATGTTAAAGATGAAACTGCCCTCCAGTATAAAAAATATTTAAAATGAGGTTAATTTTGACCAGATACGACATAAAGTGCTTCTATATAAATGTTGTAATAACATAACATGACATATCACACAGTCATTCTGCTGTCTGAATACTTTTACTTTTGATACTTATATACTAATATTTCTGTATTTCTACTTATTTGATGTTTTAAATGCAGAACTTTTACCTTTTTTTAAGTAAAAATTCTGAATACTTTTGATTTAAACATACAATATGTAATTTCTGCATGGGATCATGGGAGTTGTTGTCGTCATTGCAGTCAGCTTCTCCGGGTTCCTTCAGTGTTCATGGTTCAGGAGTTCTATACCGGAGTTAGAAACCAATTATCCCACAGAGGTTCCTCAGCTAGCTCCAGCTTGTTTCTCTGATAACTTAAAGATCCAGACGTCCGATGACTAAAATCCTTCATCCGGTTCAAATCTAGGAGTTAAAAGCACCAAGATCTAAACAGTGGATGTAAAAATGTTGCTTCAGACTGGATAAACAGTCATGTTTATGACCGTTCTTGGCAGGACAACACAACGCAGGCACAAAGGGGATATGACGGCTTTGATTATAGATTATTTATTGAATCTACTACATATAGAACATAGCTCTAGATTTTATACACTGGTTAGGAGGAAATGTTACAGATTATATTTAAACCTGTAGAATATAACACAGTCTAATACTAACTTTCCTCAATCAGTCAGTCGGGTTCATCGGAGTGTTTCTGCTGGTAAAGGAGGCGGAGGTCTCATTAAAGCAGAAGTAGGTCTGTGTCTGCTGCAGGGGCCCCTGGGAGCTGTCCTGCAGCCAGAGAGCTCGATTTAGACCCAACGTCCTGAAAGACTGAAGCTGCTCTGAGATCTGCTTCATGTGTCAGTTTGTCTTCATACAAAGTGTGCTTGAGTTTATCACTTTGGTCTCTGTTCTGTTTGTTTGACTTCTTTTGCAGCCACTGAATATAATTATATAACAGAGCCCAGGGGTCTGTCCACTAATTATATTCAGCCAAAGATGGAAGCCCATTTCCATCCATCAAATAAAAAAATAAGATTAAAACTTAACCTTTAAGACCTTGATCGAATTTTTGAGATAAAAAGTCCAAATGATTAAATAAAATTTTGAGTTATAATTATGTTGTAAAACATTTACATCTTACAATTTTTATTTTACTGGCTGAAATTGGCTTCCATAGGTTTCATATAACCTGAACTCATTTTCACATTTTATCAAAACAACATCTCTTCTCCTTGTTTCTTCTTCTGTGTCTGTGTGCCTCAGTTGGCGACGTGTCATCACTGTCCCATCGTGTCGTCTCGACGTGGTTTGGTCTACAGAGATTCTCTATCGGCTCTGTCCAGGAACATGAGCGCCCCGGGTGGCCCCTATCGACCCCACACCACCGGGCTGCAGGGCCTCCACAGCAAACACCTCTGCAGACACACCAGGTACCACACCAGGAAGATAAACCATCTACGATCAGAATGTTAACCCATAAGAACCCATGGTGACACGTGTGTAACAAACACTTTAAATGTCCTTGAATCTTCCATATACAGCTTTATGCTTGACCTTAACTCATTAAGTCTGTTGTTCAGTTGTTCTACAGCTACAGTAGCTTGTTATTGATTTATTATCATTTTGTTACTTAAAACAAATCTAAAAAATAATTTGTTGTTAAACAGCACTATTAAAGTCAAAGTTTTGATATATGTTGTGGAGATTCAAATAAAAATGGAAATTTTTGTTTCTGTAAGCAGAAAAGCTGTCAAGTTGATTTATTTATTATCTGAGGACACTTTTCAAATAGAGCAGGTCTAGACTGTACTCCTTATAAGGATAGGAGAGGAGAGGAAATAAGGAATACATTTACCATAAACGGCCAATGTGACTTATATGTCACATCGCAGATCTTTGACATTTAGGGGTAGTATTTAAAAAAAAACACATCAGAAATGTGTT
>NW_023339807.1:25898973-25900983 GCF_004916995.1 Morone saxatilis | reverse complement strand
GTATTCAAAAATAAACAATCAGAAATGTGTTCTATGAGTTCCACTCGGTCTGTGGTATATCCCCCATCATTTTTCTCCAAGGAAAAATGGGTCTGGGTTCTTATGGGTAACATGGTAAACAGGTAACATGGGTTCTGGGTAAACAGAACAGAAATCTGAAATGACCTGAAAACCCAGCATCAGATGATTCTTTCACATTTGTTTGGAGGCAGAGGCCAATGCTGTAGATACAGGGCAGTGGTGTATATGCAGGTCAGAAGTCTGCACTGAAATCTTTGTTTCTTTTGGCGCAGTACAGTGTTAGTGGTGGTAGACGTAGTAGTAGAAGTAATAGCAGTACTAATGGTAGCAGTAGTACAATCAGTAGCTGTACGAGCAGTAGTAGTACAACAGCAGTGGTGGTAGTCATTGTAGTAGTACATAAGTTAGATCAGTAGTAGGAGGAGGGTTGTAGAGGTAGTAGTAGTAAAAGTAGTAATACTCACAGTATTAGTATCACAGTAATAATACTCTCTCTCTCTCTCTCTCTCTCTCTCTCTCTCTGTCTACCTCACAGACCTGAGCTCCCAGAATCCATTGCTGTGGCTCGCTCCAAGCCGTCAGGCAGCATGAAGCATCTGGTCCTGGCTCACCTGAGGAAGCTGCTGACGCTGAGCCCCTCCCAGCAGAGGGGCCTCCACCTGCCGGTCTGACAGGAGAGCAGGATGAGCTGGACTGAACTGAGAGCTGCTGACCACCAGAGGGCGGCACAGGCCTTCAGACTGACAGGAGGAGCTCACGCTGATCCAGAGACAGTTTCTACTCAGCAACGAGCCAAAGGACTGAGGGTGAAGACCTGAACGCAGACTGCTGGACCTCAGTCAGTGGTGGAAGAAGTATTCAGACAAAGTACTCAAGTAAATGAAGTGATACTACACTGTAAAAAAAAAAGTAAAAGTACATTATCAACCAATTGTACTTAACTATGAAAAGTAAAGTGTTTGTCAGTGTTATATGATTATATTGCTGGATATATACTGATACATTAACATGTACACAGTACGTCAGTGTTATAGCATTATTATTACATATTTTATTGCTTTAAATACGTTCAGGTAGTTCAATCTAGCATCATATTTTATAAACTGGCTGTGTTTTGTTTGTTAAAGTAACTCCAGCTGTAATGGAGTACAAAGGTAATCGAGTAAAAGTACTGTTTTCTGTCTGAATGCAGAAGGTTCAACATGAGGAGGAAACCAGCAGAGAGCAGCAATTCTTACGGTTAAAGGGTGTATTGATTTTTCTTTTCTTTAGATCTTTAAGTCTGTTAGTACTCATTAATACTACAGTTAATACTCTTTATAGTATTACTTCATACCACAGTTAGAAATTAGTTTATTGCCACCTACTTAGGTTTTCACATTCATAATTTGTCTGGGTATTTTTGATGCATAACAGTCACGCTAAAGATAATAAGAGAAGATAAATATTAAATATAGTATATTCAATAGTCAATAGTAATTAATAATAAAAAAATCAGTTTTAGAATTAAAAGAGCTGAGCAGTGATTCACAAGGAATACTTCTTTTCTTTGAGGACCAAACAGAAATTAAGAAATAATGCAGATTTAGTTTGTTCTTTTTATTTGATAAAAATCCATCATTTGTGGATTATTGAATTTGTTTGCAGTGTAGATTTAAGTTCACTTAGGCTATATAAGCATCTTTGCATCAGAGGTTTTGTCTTGATAATTAAGTATACTTATTGATAGTATTAATATTAACGGTATTAATTATTGGAACACAAGTTCCAGAATTGATGTTCTAGTTATGATTTAGTAATACTGAGTATACTGTCTATAAACACTTTAATAATTAATTAATAATTTCTAGGTTGAGTCTAGTGTTTGTTACAATCATTGTCCACTTTCGGTAAATAAATCAATTCTAAAAAGTAAAAGATTTCATATTTCTGCACCAAGAATTAGTTTAAGCACAAAACTAAATACTCAACACACAGACATGAGATTGA
>NW_023339807.1:25898558-25898766 GCF_004916995.1 Morone saxatilis | reverse complement strand
ACCATGTGACTCTGTGTCTGTATACAGACAATAGCTGTTGCTGATATATGGTGGTTATGGGAAAGTGATCGACTGTAATGGTTGTATTAGTATTTTCTGGAGGTAAAAATAAAGAGGAACCTGTTAAATGAGTTGTTTTATTACTTTACCTGTTAAAACAGCTGACTTATGATATGATAAAAAAAAAACATTTACAGAGACCCAACAG
>NW_023339807.1:25898265-25898458 GCF_004916995.1 Morone saxatilis | reverse complement strand
ACAGAGACCCAACAGTACCAATCAGTTATCAGAATGGTAGGATGTGCAGTGCACAGTGTGTATATATACTCATTATAGTGTTTATTTGTGTTTCTATCTATTATCTTCACAAAGAGGAAGGAAGTACAAACAGCTGATTTCTTTGTGACGATGTTTTTTTTTTATAGTGGTGTAATCTTCATTGTGTCACTTT
>NW_023339807.1:25897770-25898243 GCF_004916995.1 Morone saxatilis | reverse complement strand
ACTTTGACTGTTTCTGTGTGTTTGCTGATAGAAATGTTGCTGTAAATGGTTCTCATGAACAACACTTTTAGAAGAAGATGATCATTAGTTTGGAAGCTCCCATCCGACAGATTGTTCACGTCAGCAGATTCAGCAGATACAGGCCTCGGTACCATCTTAATGTAAGAGCTGTGTACCGAAGAGTAAACGGATGGTGTTATGTAACACACAGCAGGTCAAAGGTCGTCTGAAATATTAATTATAAAGCTGTGCAGGGCCTCGTCTCCTGCTGACAGCTTTAATCTGCTCAGTTAATGAAAACCAGAGAGAGTGGAGCAGATTATATACATCACACACACATTAAACTGCAGAGGTTTTAAGAGTCAAATATTTTATTATCTGTAATTATGAGACACTAAAATATGATAATAAATACTTCTTTCTTTCTTGTCTTTTAAACGTACAGTATATAACTTGGGATCATGGGAGTTGTT
>NW_023339807.1:25895432-25897611 GCF_004916995.1 Morone saxatilis | reverse complement strand
CTGAATAAAGCAATTCCACCTTAAACACACTGTTTTTAAACAGAAAATGTAATACATTACTTATTGTAAAAAGTAATTTGTTACACTACTCGTTACATTACTCCACAACATTACCTGAGATTGTGTAATATGAACCCCATTAAACACACTCAAACACTCGCTCTCTGACTTAAAGTAGACTACGTACTTCTTATTTGACGTGTTTGTCACTGAAGCAGTGGTTATACCAACCACAACTCTGCCCGGGCCGAAGAGTCCACGGGTGTCACCTGGTGAAGTTGTTGTGTTGAATTTCAAGGATATTGCAGGAAAATGTCGACTTCCAACTTCAAATATTCAGTGAGTTCAGGGTCGGAGTAGAAGGAAGCTGTATCACTGTTGCACAAACATGCATGAAAAGACACATCTGACTCTTTTCCATCCGTTAATTCATTTCTGCCAATGAGGCAACTAAACATTGACTTTGTATCTTGAACATTTTTTTTCAATATTTTTCATCTTCGTAAGGAACTTATGTAATGTAAGTCACTAAATAAGCCCCGCCCCCTTTTGGTCTGTGATCCAATAACAGTTGAGCAAGCCTCAGTCAGAACCTTGCCAACTTTCTCCTTTCCTAAAGATGGGAACTTATATCTACTATCTGTATCTAATCTACATATTGGTCAGATTCTTTGTCGATTCCCTTATTGATTCCTGATCAATTGGAAGAAAAGCAGGTTATATCAGAAAGTCTGAACACAGTGTAGAAACAGTTTGAGTCTCTTTGTTTGCATTTCATCACTCCGTTTTGTTTTATGATGATAATAATGATGATGAAGTAATTTAGCTGTAAGCCTCACTGAGATAATTAAAAGTCCAAACAAAGATACATTAGCTGCACCGTAGATCCCTCGTTCCACCCGGAAAAACAGACGCATTGCACCAAATGTGCGCCGCAACAATGTCGCTTTCCATTTAAAATAACACATTTGAGCTCGCAAGAAACGCTACATCTGATTGGCCCTGAAGCTCGGTGGCATACGATTCTGATAGATCGGACAATTTGGAACTGGTTCTCAATTCCCATTCCTGTTCTTTCCTGTACTTAGACATGCTATGCTAAGTTAAAAGCAACATGTGTATATTCAAATCTTAAATGAGCTAATGTTAGTAAAATACTAGGTAATTTAGTAGAAGGTGATCTACATAGCTACTGAACAACAATTGATGCAAGCCAATAATTTCTATTTTTAATTGTAACAGACAACAGTTTCCTTGTTTTACATCCGTGACTCAGCTACATGAAATCTTTTACTGCCTAGGCCTTTTATTTTCTTTAAAAGTGAGTTGTGGAAGTGTTTTAGTGGCACTCAATGACTTCCATAGAATATAGAACAATAATTACAAAAATATAAGAAACAGAAGAAGAGAATAAATATTTAACCCAACTAAACTGAAGGGTTTTATTTCAGACTGAATATGTAGGCTCACACGTTGGAAACCACCTCGTGTTTAATTCTCCTGAAGACAAACTGTGAATAAAAGAGTGTGAGGGGAACCAGAGGCCCCTGCGCTGCTCTGTGGGAACAACAATGACTTTACTGTAATGAAATAATCTGTCAGGATTACAGCGGCCGACAGGAGCAGCAGGAGGGAAACACAACACAAACATGAAGCTGCTAATCACAGATAAGCTGTTCAAAAGGTCACTTTACTGTGAAACTGTGTCCCCGGCTCCATGTGGCCCCTCCACCATGATTTAGTCCAATTTTTAACAATTAGAAATTTGTTTTCCATCGTCAGCTGGAAAATGTCTCAGGGTTTCCCACCGGAGGAGGACTGTGGTGCATTCAAGGCCTGTCTTGCAAACTTGGAAAAACAACGTCTCTGGTTGCCAGACTGGTTCTCATAGACCCATTATTACAATATTTATCTTTTCA
Source organism: Morone saxatilis (assembly GCF_004916995.1). NCBI lineage: Eukaryota > Metazoa > Chordata > Actinopteri > Moronidae > Morone > Morone saxatilis. The sequence continues at coordinate 25,895,692 of NW_023339807.1, read as the reverse complement.
AAATGTCTGTTTGTTTTCCTTTAACTTGCCTTGTCACATGACTCATGTTTCCCACAATGTCTTTCAAAATATTGTACTAGGAGACCCTGTGTGTCAACGAACGTAATGTGTAACAAACAAACAAAGAAACAGTGAATAAAGGACGTATAGAACAGGAAGTTACAGTTTCATCACACAGTAAATGGGGCTTTGAAATCTCCTGCATATCTGAAACATTTTACCTCCTATTGAACTATTGTAAGACAGTTTGATCGCCTGTC
>NW_023339807.1:25892298-25895332 GCF_004916995.1 Morone saxatilis | reverse complement strand
TTTGGAGAGGAGGAGACCTCTGTGGATAATTCGGCTCCCGGTAGAAACCTCCTGAACCATGAACACTGAAGGAATCCTAACCGGGAGAAGCTGACTGCAATGACTGTTAATGGTGGTGAAGACAACAACTCCTCACAATTTTCTTACAGTGTAGATGCCAGAGACCCCCTAGTGGCAGAAATGATATAGTGAACGTTAAATGAATCGGTATCTGCAGCCTCAGACGCAGCCTTGTCTCGATGTGGGATTGTTATTTTTACTTAAGTCAAGGATCTGAATAGAGGAAAAGAGCAGAAGAGATAACATGGTGACATTCACTTTAACAGATTCTAAAAATAAGATCTGGCCCAGAGGAATCTGATCAGCTTTCAGATTTACAGAACGAAGCGGCTCGAGACCAGAGGCCGATTCTGTTCCACCCAGTTCTCATGACACCAGCAGTTCAAAGTCAGATTTCAGCTTTTATATTCCTTCTTCAGAGAAACTGGAGGGAGTTTATTGTTAATTATCCAATTCTATTTAGAACCAACTGTTTTGTGTTCAGGAATAAATAACCACACAAATATCCAGACAGAAAAGACTTCAGGAGCTTTGAGTCATGTGGCCTGAAAATAATTTAACCACAACCTAACTTCCCTTCAGCGGCAGAGGAAGTATTTAGATCCTTCACTGAAGTACTAACACCACAATGTAAAAATAGTCCTGCATTGAAAATGTCATGTAAGTACGAGCACTAGAGTTGTTCCATACCAGTATCTGAAATTCCTCCGATACAAAGATGTGTGTCAGCGTGTCTCTGCACTGATTCCAGGTCATTTATTATCCCCAGAACGGGACCAGAGTCCTGACCCGACCTACTACAACTGTGAGAGGGTTTAATGTAAAGGCCTTACAGCAGTGACAGCGACCATCCTGCTTTATACGCTCCACAATTACTGTCAAACTAATCAAAGCAAGGTCCCCGTCCTCCTTACGAGCCTGGTGTGGCTACACGCTCTGATGTATCCCATCATTGCTGAGTTTTGTGCTGAAGGAATTAAATGTTTCTGGTATATAATGCAAAGGCTTTTACACTACGGAGCCTCTGCATTTGCAGCCAACGATTCTGTACATGTTCAATTATTTAAGAATACTTAAAGCTATTTGTTTAAGAAAGCAGTCATATTGGTGCAAACTATTTTACTTCCAGCTCAAAGATTCAATATACCAGCTGTCACATTCAGTATATATATATATATATATATATATTTTATAAATCCAAAAACAAACTGAATCTAATCAGAAAATCACTAAAATGTATAATCTATTGTTATTATTACTGATGCATTATTATACACAAAGCCCTGAAAGCTGAAATGATGATGAGAGGATTCTTAAACATTTAGTGTTTCCTTCTGGGACTGAATATTGGTGGGTTCACCTTCAGCTCTGGGAAACTGATGAATCCATGAATAAATGTGAACAGAAGAAGTGAGCCTCACATTTCTGTGCTGAAGGTATGTGACTGCGTACGCTGAGGCACGATGGCTGTACGAGCGTTTGCCTTGTGGAGGTTTTTGCACGCGTGGGTTCAGCCCTGATTTGTTATCGAGCTCTTTTCCTGTTTAAACAATCTCATTTCCTCAAATGTTTTATGAGTGCAACATGTCGATCACATTCGTGTCTCATGAGCGTGAAGGCCGCTGACCACAAACTTTACAGACAAGAAGATACGTACCAGTGACATCGCTCTGGCCACCCTCTGACTGGCAATATGTCCCCAAAAGTCTCCCATCGCCGCTCTGCCCCAAACACAGCCGTCTGTGTCCAGCCTCCCTCCTCAGATTACAGAGAGCACTCGGGGAAACACAAAATGTCCACACCAAAAAACGGAGGGAAACTCTGTGGCGGTTTGAAACGCAGAGTAAAAGATAAATAAGTAAGAGTGAGCAGTGAGGCGAGGGTCTGCGAGTCGTCAGGGTTCAGTGTGTAAACACAGACACTGTGCAGCCAGCAGAGCCTCCGCTGTGACTCGTGTATTTATAGCCGAGCTGTTGCTTCACTGAGCGTCTGTCAGAGCGAGCTGCGAGCCTGGAAGTCTGCAAACACAGCAAGAAAACACACACGCAGACACACACACACACACAGACACACAACAGACACACACACAGACACAACAGACACACACAGACAACAACACACAACACACAACCACACACAGACACACACACACACACCACACACACACAAACACACACACACAGGGGGGGCGGCTTTTTCCTGCTCAGAAAATGTGATGATCGTCAAACAGACTGAACTCCTCAACTGCAGCCAGGTTCCTTACTGAACGCAGATCAGAGCACAGACACATGATCAGTCAGAACAAGGAAAGTTTACCACATCTTAACAGGGACAGTTCAGGGGGCTGCACAAATACACAAATCTAAAATGTTATATGACTATATGCGACATGCTAAACCAGTGGTTTGACTAGGGTCGCAAAGCTTCACGGGGAGTCTTGAGCGGCTTCCTGATTTTACGGGGTGAACAATATCTCAGCATTTTGTCACATTTTGGGGGAGGAAAAAAACACAATGCAGACTAGTGCTGAGCAATTTGATCGATCCTGCGATATATATCGATATTTTGTTCCCCAGAAAGGTATTGATTGTTTCAGCCGCGAGTATCGATACATTAAGTCCCAATCAAGTCCCCGTGTTCCGCCTGGCCACTCGCTCGCTGCCCGTATTCCCGTGTATCGCTTTGCAGGAAGAGCGATTGAGTCAGCCAGCCGCTAGTGTCGCTGTACAGCATTTCTAACAAGTTACCGTCTGATACTTCCCTTACACAGAGTCTTCTTCTTCCTGACCTTAAACTACTCGGCTGAGACATTTTGAAAGTTAAATGTTTAAATGTTCTTTAGTGACTGAATTATTGGCTGTTTTGAGAAGCCATGGTGCTGTGTTTACTGACCTGGGGTGTCTGACTGGCTCCCTCATATGTTCAGTTCAAAAGGAATCTGAATACAACAGGCCCACTTGCTGCACATCTCTCT
>NW_023339807.1:25888503-25892273 GCF_004916995.1 Morone saxatilis | reverse complement strand
ACACACACACACACACTCTTTGGTAACGCTGATTATCATGAATTGATTACCTGATGAAGAGTTTGTCCCTGCAGACACGCCGTCTCAGAGAGTCCAGTTCATCCTCGGGACGGAGGACGGAGACGAGGAGCACATCCCCCACGACCTGTTCACCGAGCTGGACGAGCTCGCCTTCAGAGACGGAGACTTCCAGGAGTGGAGGGAGACGGCCAGGTGAGGACGCCCTCAGCACTCTCTTTACCTTTCCAGTGTTTTTATCTAAGAGGTTTATCCTTTCCTGCCTCCTGCTTATCATTACACACATTCAGAATAACGCACCACTTCACTGTGTTTTCACTGGTAATCCTTCGTTCTCTGTACAGCATGAACCTTTATTTATTCAGGAGTTATCATCAGAGCTTTGTAGATGTTACGTTAATGCCTGGACTGTTTCTGACCAGGAGTGAACTGAACTGGGAAGAGAAGCTTTTGGTTCTGGATGTTCCTAAAACTTAAAATCATATATTTCTGTGCAACGGAAATCAGCCGAACAAAAGCTGAAATTTCATTTAAGGTTTAAACCGACGTTTATGTTCTAAATCTAGCGTATAGTTTAGGCTAATAGGTTTTTGCTGTGTTTTCAGGTGGCTGAAGTTTGAGGAGGACGTAGAAGACGGTGGTGAACGTTGGAGTAAACCGTACGTGGCCACGCTGTCCCTCCACAGTCTGTTTGAGCTGCGTTCCTGCATCCTGAACGGCACCGTGCTGCTCGACATGAGGGCCAACGCCATCGAGGAGATCGCAGGTCAGCATGCTAACCACAGCCGCGTATTTCAGTGTGTAACTGTGTCAGTAAGGATGAGAAGAAAACCTCCTGTCCCCCATTCCAATACCAGGATAGCAACATCCCACAGCTGTTATTAACCTGCTTTTGTTAACCGACTTTATGATCATTAAAAGACCAGTGTGCAGCTAACCTCGTGTCCTTGTCCTCACGTTGCAGACATGGTGATTGACAGCATGCTGGCGTCGGGTCAGCTGGAGGAGGGCGTTCGAGAGAAGGTGAGGGAGGCCATGTTGAGACGTCACCACCATCAGAACGAGAAGAAGCTGAGCAACCGAATCCCGCTGGTTCGATCCTTCGCTGACATAGGCAAGAAACACTCCGACCCCCATTTACTGGACCGCAACGGTGAGACCACGGCGCTCTTGTCATTCTGAAATACCCTTTATACGTGTTCATCTGCAGATCTGCAGGAAGGTTGAGTCTTCATTTACCATTATGTCTCCAAATGAATACATCTTTCTCACGCAGATGTTATCCAGAGGCATAAGGCCGATAAGCATTTTGATATATCGTGGCCTTGGAATTATAATGACAGAAAGCAGTGATTTGTATATAAAACAGTTCAGTCCTGCTTTGGTTTAATGTACGAAATCAATCAGTTCTTTACTCATTGACGTTTAGGACCAATAAATCCCATGTGCTTCAACATGCACTTATTTATTAAAGACATTTGAACATTACAAACAACAATGGCATGTAGCCTCCAAGTAATAAATAAAAAGAAACTATTACTCAACGCTCAAGTGCCGCGAGTACTTGCACTTTAATCTGGTTTACCACACTGGTCTAAAATAAACAGATGATTCTGTGATTTTAATGTCAATAAACGGATCTAAAGGATGCTGAAATATCTCCATCATGATGTTGACGACATCAACAAGATGACAAACAAACGACTTTTAAAATGCTTGTTTTCTGAATGGAGTTTGGTTGATCACAGCTGGAATCGAGTAACAGACACATATTTAACTTTCTTTTCTCCAACAGCCTCCTTTTCTATCTACTCTCTGTAGAAATATGAAATAGTTTTATAGAGTTCTGCTGGATAAACACAAACAGTTAAAACTATAATTCTCAGGTCACAATATTTGCTTATCTCTGTAACTGCAATCATTTCTGAGGGTATGTTTACTGTGATTCTGACAGATTTTCTATCGTATTTTAATGTTTTGGTGTTGACGTGAGTTCTGCTGTTTTTGTTTTCAAGAACTCCTTCAAGTGTTTTTGGGGAGTTCACCTGTCCTGATTGGTTGAGGTAATAGAGTGACAAGACGACGGGGTCTCTGCTTGGTGCATGGCATTGTGTTGGCATGGTGATGCTGTTGACTTCCAGGACTTCAGTAGACTGACGTGTGATCGAGGTTTTGGATTTGAGTTTGGAACTTGTTTCACAGTTTACTGTCCGTAGAGTGGTCTGATTGCAGCCGCTCTTATGAAGAACTCCCGCTGTTTAATAGCTGATACAGGACACATTCTCAGTAGTTCCAGTGAAACCGTCAGTGCTGTCAGATATATTAATGAGATCTTCAGCCCGACACCGCCCCTCTGAACTCACTCATACTCACATCCCATTGGCTGTTCAACTCGCTCCTTCAGGCTGCGTCTGTCAGTGCATCATTAGTGGAAATATTGATTTGGGGAGATTGGACAAACATTATAAACAAAAACAAACAAATTATATTTACTGTTTGTCAACTGTACGCAGTGTTATTGACTTTGACAAACATTAGCTCTCTGGCTCCTCACATAAATATCTACGTACGGTTTGTCCTATTTACTGGAGTAGTGAACAATGTTTCCGTTGCTTCGCGTCGATGTCATCAATGAATTCATCATAGTGGACACCTCGTCGAGCATTAGCACTCTCACTTTAAGATCCACGTGGTACAAATGTTAATCTAACTCTCTGCAGTTAGTTTCCTCCTGTTGTTTCAACAGTCACTTAATGTTCAAACTGATGGAAGAATTTGACAAGAGTATATATTAAGAGAGATTCCCAAAGATCATAAGATCTTTAAGATTTTTCTGATTTGGTGAAAAAAAATTATGCTGATGAAACATTATGCTGAAAAGCCTCCAGATAGTTTAAAATAAATGACTGAAGTGAACTATATTTTTCCAAACTGCGCATAAAATGGTCTTTAAGAAAATGACTTAGGCCTTATTTTGTAGCAGGAAATAACCTAAAGTTGCGTTTCGCTGATGCCTCTCTGGGAGTCATAATAACGAAGCCGTTGTTGAAAGTTTACACAAATAGAGAGCAAAATAAAGACCTATCCATTTACACGGACGTCATCACCAAATATGATAGGGCGGAGCCTTTACTAATGCTGAGACCAGGTGTAGATATACCGCGTAATTCAAGTTCTAGAATTAGTCATTAGTCATAAGAAAGTTTATGCCAAAACGAGATCGTTAACTATCCTATCACATAATTTAGTATATATGTTGTCAGAATCCCTGGGCTGATGTTGGAATACATAAACAGTTACGTGTGAAGCTACTCACATCTCATAATATATAGTTACCTCCCAGGTGTGTTCACGGACTAGATCTACGTGGATGATCTAAACTAATCCCGTTTTCACCCATAATAGCCAACCGAGGCCCCACCAATGGTTGTAAGAAATTGCTTTTCCCCATGAGGCTAGTCTCGGGGTATTCTTATAACAGAAGATATACGAGGTTAGAATAGTATCTTGTCGGATATTTGGTAGTCTAATAGTATGTTGGGTGTTGTTTGGTATATTTGGTATATTGTGGTGTTGGTAGTAGTATTTGTAAGTATTTGGTGGTGTTTGTAGTATTTGGTGGTGTTGGTAGTAGTTGTAGTATTTGGTGGTGTTGGTAGTAGTATTTGTAGTATTTGTGGTGTTTGTAGTAGTATTTGTAGTATTTGGTGGTGTTGGTATAGTATTTGTAGTATTTGGTGGTGTTTGTAGTA
>NW_023339807.1:25881928-25888478 GCF_004916995.1 Morone saxatilis | reverse complement strand
TAGTATTTGGTGGTGTTGGTAGTAGTATTTGTAGTATTTGGTGGTGTTGGTAGTATTGTTGCACATCAAGTTTTACCCTGATTTTCTGTTTGAAACTGCGTCAGTGAAGCCTGAAGTGTTTTCATCTCGGCTTCAATGTCGAACTCTTTGGGAGGTTCATCCACCCTGAAACACAAAGAAACAAAGATAGACGTCCATCTTTAGGACTCAGTGTGGAGTTTTACATCTTATAAATGTACTTTTATCTTTCCTTTGGTTGGAAGCACTTCAGTGCTCAAAGTGCTGCACAAATAAGGTGGTTGGTAGTAATGGTAGTAGTACCAATAGTAAGGGTGTTGGTGGAAGTAGTCGTAGCAGTCATGGTGGTGGTTTGTGGTAGTTGTAGTAGTTCTAGTAGTATTGTTGGTAGTAGTTGTAGTATTCTGTAGTAGTAGTTGTAGTATTCGGTGGTGTCGGCAGTATCAGCAGTTGGTCTGTTTATGTAATTTTTGTGACAGTTGCCAGGCAGCCAATCAGAAACAGGTATTTTCTCTCGCGCTTACATGGGGAACAGCAGGAAGCCACTGAAGGTGCTGTGGTGGTTGCTGTTGTCCCAGATGTGAGTGTCCTGCCACAGCACCATCTTCAGCCTGTCGCCCTGCTCCAGCAGCAAGGCGGCGCCGTTGGACGCCGTGTCGCTGCCCTCACCGGACGACTGCTCGTGGACGATCAGCTGGATCTCAAGGTCGTTCTTGTAAAGAACGGCACTCATGGGGAAGTTGGTGGGGCTGTTGGAGGTGAAACGGATGTAGTAGACTCCACGAATCGGTGCCGTGAACACACCTGGAGGAAAAATGAAGAGTAGCTTCACCGACTGTTTATGCCCATCAGCCAACATACACATAACAGTAGTGGATGGAGACACTCCTTTGGCTAACTTTCTTGACATGACTAATCTAGAACTTGAATACGGTATCTCACCTGTCTCAGCATTGTAAGCTCCGCCCACATTGGTGATGACGTCCGTGTAAATGAGGTCTTTATTGCCGTTTGTCGTCTTCACAAGGCCGTTTACTCCCAGAGAGGCAGCGAACGCAACTTTAGGTATTTCTGTACAAAATAAACGCCTTAAGTCATTTCTTAAAGCATTTTATGGCAGTTTGGAAAAATTTCACTTCAGTCATTTATTAAACTATCTGAGGTTTTCAGGCATAAATGTTTCATCAGCATAATTTTTTTTTCACCAAATCCAGAAAATCTTCAAAGATTTGTCTTTGGAAAAATTCTAAAATGTGCTTTGAGATACTAACACTTGACTTTAAGTCCCCCTATTTATCATTTATAAGCAGTATATGGACATTTAATAACTGTAAACTTATTTAAGTGTTTATTGGACAATTATAACTTTTCCTATGATGACATTTTATATTATTGCTGTATTCTCATTCATAATCTCTGTTTAACTCTTCCACATGTCAGATACCTCAATAAAGAACTCGGACATCTTTGAAGGCTGACACTCATTTACAGTGATGTCAAATAACAGTTTAAAATTAGTAAAAATGTATATCTAATAAAAGATATAAGAAAAACAATAAATTTTTTGTTTCATGACAAGATTTTCTATGTACTATTTGAATGTGTTTAGTCTATCCAATAAATACTGAATTATTTATATTTTTATACTGTAACTCGCTTAATGTTGGATCATTGTACAGTGAAAATACAAAAGTTTTTGTTAACAATCATCAACAACATCTCCGACTCTAGACAACAGCATAAACTTAGTTGTCTGTACATTCAGTACAAGTTTAATATCAAAAAGTGCAGTAGGTTGTCCACAGCTAGCAGAGTGTCGTCCGTACACTACTTCACTGACTGCTGCCGTTAGAACAGGTAACGTAATGTAATAAATTGTAATAAATAAATAAAAGTAAGATGTGGTCAATATGTGAAATGCTTTGGAAAAGTCCACAAAGATGAAAAATGTTGGTTTTTTTATATCTAAGGCATCGTATCTGCTTACAAATACATTACAGTGCGTTATAAACCCTTTATTCAGTGCTTATATACTGCTTATAATGATTGAGTTTTTCACCAGTTTGAGATTACCTTACCTTTGACTCTGTTCAGTTCCCTCTCAGCTGCATCCAGACGTTCACTCATAGCTGCAAACAATAAAAGAACAGTCACATTATAAATAAACTGTAGAGAGAGAAGACCGCACACTACGGATAACTGATTTTCAAATCTGATGATTTCTGATGTCTGAGCAGTGTAGAGTTCAGCTGGGTTTCTTGCTGAAATGAGGTCACCCTTTGGACCATTTCTTCCTCTCCACCATGATTCTTCCTTTTTGCATGTTTCGAGCAGTGTAGACACACAAGTTTGACGTCATTGTTTTGCAATGAAAAGCAAGAAAAACATGCCTGCATTGGTAAAAGGAATTGATAAGCTTGGAGGCTATACTTGGATTTACAAAGCCAGAAAGAGGCTCTTAAAAGTGCCTGGATTCAGGAACCTTGATACACTTCTGTCCTACCTATCCATCTGACGCAAACTCATTCCCACATCCTCTGAGACTTTATCACTCTGCCTAAAGGAAATCTTTTTTTATTTTTACAGCAAAGAAATATCAGCATGAGCCTCTTCGGTCTGTTTTGTAGGTCTTTAATATTAATGATTGTGAGCAGCTTCAGTCCGAAAATTCAGCTATTAATCTCGAAGAAAGCAACCTGTTGATTCTGAGACAAATATTTCTGGTTGTAAATAAAGACAACAGCTACAAGTGGAGACTTACCTCGCCTCTCGACCTGCATCTCCTCCAGAGCGGCCTGCATCTTCTTCAGCTCGGCCCGGTTGTCGACCGGCTGAGTTGTGCCAAACCAAGCCAGGCTCAACAGCAGGAGGACAGGGAGACACAAAGACATGATGACTGACAGGATGAGGAGGACAGAGAGTCTGCTGCTTTTTTAGAGACCCTTTTTGCGGTTGATGTCCTCAGTTCAACAGTTTCTCCTGAGCCAGTGTTGACTGAGAAAACACTGATAACACTGAACTGTTGTACAGAGCTCAAGAGATCAAAATACAATTTCACGTGACAGTTTATTTACTCAAACAGGTAACAGGAGGTTAGAGGAGGTTAGATAATAAGCAGCGAACTGTGATTGCTTCAGAGTCTTACTGGTCCGATTTATAATCTTGTTGACTGACTGATGACTAATTTTACCTGTTTCAGACTGTATTTTATTCCTGTATGACTGTTTGTATTCGGTCAACATTTAACATGTGAGACTGTTAAATGAGGCTTTAGTGGAAAAACATGTTAATAGTTTTGAAGGTAAAGTATCAAAAGAACAGAAAAAGACTGAGCTCCAGTCGTTGAACACATCAACAGGGAGAGTTTTCTCGTTTAGAGAAGATAATGAATGGTTCCTATATTCCTGTAACATCTCATTCTCTTTCATCACACCCTGAACATACGGTTTTAAAACATTGTAAAACCAATGGTATGGTCGTTTTTTCAAAATACTGATTGTGCCCTTCTCGCCTCATTGTCCCTTCCTGTCTGTCTCAGTGACTATGGTCTGTGCTACCTGTCCCTGCGGACCAGTATCGGACTCTGGACTGCCTTCCTCTGCCTGCTGCTGGTCGCCACCGACGCCAGCTCTTTAGTCTGCTACATCACCCGTTTCACTGAGGAGGCCTTCGCTGCCCTCATCTGCATCATCTTCATCTACGAGGCCCTGGAGAAGCTGGTCCACCTCGGGGAGGTCTACCCCATCAACATGCACAGCCAGCTGGACAACCTCACCTTCTACACGTAAGGGAGTAACTTATTTCAAGACTAAATACGAGACTCATCATCGAACAAAGAATACGGAGGAGAGTAAATTAAATTAAAAGTGAAAAGAAAATGAAAGACTTTGATAAAAGTTGTGGGTAAATGAACTTTTCTTGATGTGAACCGGCCTCTCGTGTTGCTGCCCTGTTACAGGTGTCAGTGTTCTCCGCCTGCCAACGCCTCAGCTGAAGTCCTGCAGATGTGGAGCGCCATAAACGGGACGTCAGAAAACATCCAGTGGGACCAGCTGACTGCAAAGGTCTGACATTGTGTTCATGTAGAAGCTTCAGTGAAAAGTGATCTGAAAACACTGTTTAAAAAATGTTTCTGGTATTCCCAGCATGTCAGTGATGCCTTAGATGTTGTTTAGTTGTTTAGTTTAGCTGCAGTCGAAAATAATTATCATACTATTTATGCTTTAATTTCTCCTCAATTAAACAATAATTCCACACTGACTCCCCTCACTGACTGTAGAAGAAGCTCATTGAATCTGCTGAGAGCTGAACTTGTTGTGTGTCCATTCACTTCAGTACAGTCAGATCACAGCAGTATCTAGTGGACATTAGTGGAACTGCAGCTCAACACGCTCTCTCTGTTTCCAGGAATGTGTGGATTTACACGGGGAGTTTGTCGGCTCGGCCTGCAGCCACGACGGCCCCTACGTCCCCGACGTCCTCTTCTGGTCCGTCATCCTCTTCTTCACCACCTTCTTCCTCTCATCCTTCCTCAAACAGTTCAAGACCAAGAGATACTTCCCCACCAAGGTCTGTATCAGTCTCACACAGATTGCTTTATGAATTGGGTTAATTTGCTTTCTTGTTTCTGTATTTCACCCTGAATGTCCCTAATATCAAGGTCTCATCCAGTTCAGATGATTGGTTAAGTTTTTCTTGTGTAATAGTTGACCCTTCCTAAGTCCCGCCCCTTTTGCTCTGTGCTCCAATCACAGTTGAGCAAGCCTCGGTCCTGAATCTTGGTCAGCTTCCTCCTTTCCTGTAATTAGATATGCTATGTGCTAGGCTAACTTGTGTTGAAAAGACAACCATTTTTTCAAGATGGTTAAAGGATAAATAAGACACGTGTGTGTATAGTCACATTTTTAAGTTAGCTAATGTTATCAAAGCGTTCTACGTCAATTATAAGCTACTTAGTTTAGTGGCTAGCTAGTTAGTGTTTTGCTTCAGAGCTAAACACCAGCTGACTAACTCATCTGCATTAATTGTTAGCTAGCTACATCTGATAGATGCATGTTCATTGGCTAGCTATTAGCTATCATTAAGATGTGAATACTTACATAGCTAAATATTAAAACTCAATCAAGTGATCACATATTATCGGATAAAGACAACATGAGCGGAGGGAGAATATTGATCAGACCGTTCTGCGTCTGCAGGTTCGATCGACCATCAGTGACTTCGCCATCTTTCTGACCATCATGATCATGGTGTTAGTGGATTATCTGGTGGGAGTTCCCTCGCCCAAACTCAACGTACCCGACCGCTTCGAGGTAACACCTGACTCCACTGTGTTCTCTTTATAATCGGTACGCTGGTATACAGTATATAGATCATAATCTAACGTCTGCATCAGAGTTAACATTAGGTATGCTGTTGTATTGCTGTTAGCTCAGTGGGGTAAGAGGTCATGTGGGTGTCAGGGCACAATGCTACGTTCACATTACATAACACTGCTTACAGATGTAGGTCAGTTTCTTCAGTCACTGCAGGGTTAAAAAATGAAGAGCAACGACCTCAAGCTTAAAGATTAGAGTGACCTACAAACATCGCTGCCTAAAGCTGCATCATAAATACCTGAATTTACAGTAAATGTGATTTACTTTGAGTTTGAATCAAATTGTATATAAATGCTGTTTAGATATTTTATATTTTCAGTATTACAGAAAGCACAGGAACATCTATCTGCTGTGTACAGGAGCTTCACTGTCAGAAGTTGTTATAAAGTGTTAACGCTGCTGTTTGTGTTTATCCGCTCAGCCCACGTCGAACACTCGAGGGTGGCTGATCTCCCCGCTGGGTCCGAACCCCTGGTGGACGCTGCTGGCCGCCGCCGTCCCTGCTCTGCTCTGCACCATCCTCATCTTCATGGACCAGCAGATCACCGCCGTCATCGTCAACAGGAAGGAGAACAAACTTAAGGTGGGGACAACTGACAGGACGGTAGCAGGTGACCACAGACTGGTAGCTCGGTGATAAACTTCCCCTCTGTGTGTGTTGTGGTTGCAGAAAGGTTGTGGCTACCACCTGGACCTGCTGGTGGTGGCGGTGATGCTGGGCGTGTGCTCCATCATGGGCCTGCCGTGGTTTGTAGCGGCGACTGTGCTCTCCATCTCCCACGTCAACAGTCTGAAGCTGGAGTCGGAGTGCGCGGCGCCGGGGGAGCAGCCGAAGTTCCTGGGCATCAGGGAGCAGAGAGTCACCGGGTTCATGATCTTCATCCTGATGGGCTGCTCCGTCTTCATGACCTCCGCCCTCAAGGTGAACAGAGTCCTCGCAGAGACAGATAACACCCAGAATGTTCATGTTTGTCTGAGGGGCTGCTTTCTGCAACTACACTTCAAGTCCCCATGAAAAGTGTTTTTATCTCATCTGTCCTTCAGTATCTGTCCAACAGGAGAGGACGTCATGTTTTAGGTATTTTCAGGTATTCTTCATGGTGTTTTAGAGTTTGAGTGGATTCTTGCAGATACCGTTAGGAGCACTAGGAGGA
>NW_023339807.1:25881642-25881885 GCF_004916995.1 Morone saxatilis | reverse complement strand
CTTCTGTCAAGATCTACTGATATAGTTTCAGCCTATACGATCTAACCTGCGAAGTTACCTGCTGCAGCTTTCATTGATTGTTTCTACATCAGCTCGCTGTAGAAGAGAGTGGAGATGTTTCTAACTTTAATTTTTCCTGCTGTCCCTCAGTTCATCCCGATGCCTGTCCTGTACGGAGTCTTCCTCTACATGGGAGTGTCCTCGCTCAGAGGCATTCAGGTCTGTCTGACCGTCTGTCTGTCT
>NW_023339807.1:25881276-25881600 GCF_004916995.1 Morone saxatilis | reverse complement strand
TGTCTGTCTGTCTGTCTGTGGTTCACTGTCTCTGATGTCTTGTCCGTCTGTCCATCCCTCAGCTGTTTGACCGCATCAAACTGTTCGGCATGCCGGCCAAACACCAGCCAGACCTGATCTACCTGCGCTACGTCCCCCTGTGGAAGGTCCACATCTTCACTGTGGTGCAGCTGTCCTGCCTCATCGTCCTCTGGACCATCAAGGCCTCGGCCGCCGCTGTTGTCTTCCCCATGATGGTGAGACCTACAGCGAGAGAACGTTTTATTTTACTTAAAGGCAGTGGTTCCCAACCCCTTTCTGTGAAGTCTGCCATGTTTCTACAGT
>NW_023339807.1:25868989-25881260 GCF_004916995.1 Morone saxatilis | reverse complement strand
AACGGACAAACCAAACACTGTCTCTAGATCGCGCCGTTTGCGTTTTTTTGGCGGCAACCTTAGTTTCTCTCTCACGCTCGGAAAGGGAGGGCGATGCGAGTGACTACACCGCTAAATCCTGTAAAATCCTACAGACTGGACCTTTAAATTCCTTTTATCAGAGAGCCTTTTCCTAAATTTTACTTACATTTAAATTCTCTTCTATTTCATTATGTTTTTCTTTTATCTGGTTGAAATTTTCTTTTAAAACGTAATGATTTTATGGCTTGTGTTTAATAAAATGTTTTATGGAGCAATTATTGTGTTCACTGTTCTCTGTTGTTCTCTACTGTTATTGTTATTGTTCAATATAATATGAAATATCCATTAAATATGTCAGTTTACTTTTATTTGGGAACCAGTACTTAAAGGTAATAACTCGTCACTTCTTGCTGTCCTGTGCAGGTTCTGGCTCTGGTGTTCATCCGGAAGCTTCTGGATTTCTGCTTCACCAAGAGAGAGCTGAGCTGGCTGGACGACCTGATACCGGAGAGCAAGAAGAAGAGGGACGACGACAAGAAGAAGAAGGAGAAGGAGGTGAGCCGTTAGACACTTAAATCTACCAAACAACGTGACTCTGCCTCAGGCTCCTCACTGACACCGCCAATGTGGATTCTTTTCCAGGAAGCTAGGCGGATGCTGGAGGAGGCCGAGGACGATCTGCCGTACAACGGAGGGAACGTCATCGACTTCCCGATCAAAACCCTGAAAGGACGGTGAGTGATGAACAGTAGGATCCCTGTATACAGACACTGCAGCAGAGAGTAACGTGTATTTCTGTGTGTCGTGCAGCGTGGACCCATCAGAGGTCAACATCTCGGATGAAATGGCCAAAAGCGGCATTTGGAAATCCATGAACTCTGAAAGCAGCAAAGCTCTGAAACGCAGCAACAGGTAAACCTACTGGACACCAACCAATCCCTGACCAATCATTGCAGTATCCCACGAGTTTCACCAATCGTAGCGACGTTATTCTAACTGGAACAAGTTGACTTCGATTTTTAATGAATTATACAAAAAACTGCCTTAAGAAATGCCTGACGAGGTCAAGCTCCAACTCATGGTGGATTTTATCCTGTTGGTAGAGGTGTGGAAAAGATTTTAGGTTTGCATTAAAGTTGGGGGATTAGAAAAGGTAAAAAAGTTTGCACAAGTTACCTACTTTAGATCTGAGTCACATGATGATGATGATAAGGTTTTACACCATTGTTGCTAGGGTGTTGAGGTGGTTGCTTATAAACAGAAGTGATTGTATTATTATATTATTATAATTTATGCAACATTTGATTGATTAATAAACCAATAAGATGTCTCGTTGCTGGCGTTGTGTCTTCCAGCCAGGAGAAGCTTTCGAGCATCCAGATAAACGTGGAGAACGAGGACGGTCGGAGAGTCGTGGACGCTGAGACATCGCTATGATCCACCGGCGGGCATTGGTGGGGACGGGCGGCATGGACGGCGGGACGGGGGGGCTTTTGGAAGCCCCCAGGGGAGGGAAAGCGCTGACCTGGTTACTGATTTGGGCATTTGCTGTAGTCCTCGGTCTTTCTCTGAACACACTCGATAAGGTCGGTGGGAGGACCAATCAGCGCTTCACCCGCCGCGGCCTACTACTCACTGCTGCGTTTCCTCGGACGAAGGGTGAACGTTTATTATTTTTCATCGTTTTATGGTGAAACACGGGAGACTCCACCACTGGGAGGGCAAATATGGCCGCCACTTTCGGAAAACAGCTTCCTGAGCGGTTTCTTTGGTTGGTTTCTACCTCGGGGCGCTCGCTGCTGCCGCTTGTGATTGGCTGCTGGAGCATCGAACCCCAACACAGACTTACGTGGACGCCCGATTTTCCTGATGGGATCTGAAAAAGTTTAAATTTTTATTGTTCTTAAATGTTTCTGTTTCTGCTTTCATTGAAGCAACGAGGCCGGCTTCCCCCCCGACAGGCTCCAACAAGGAAGGGGTTTTTATTTAATCATCATGCTGATTTAAGTTGTATATGTGGTCTGCTTGTGAGTGCTGGGTGGCTTATACCTGTGAGCTGCTGTGCCGATCACTGTTTGTGCCTCACCTCGGGGAGTGCCCTGGCCAGCGCTGAACGAATGATTCACAAGCCAGCTGTCGTCGTTAGTTTCCTTCTTAAAGTTTAAATAAAATCAGGTGTTTTTGGTACGGACGATCGTATTTTGACCCTTTAATGATCTAATACAATCTGATGTTCGGTTGTTGAAACACATTTTAATTAATGCATTAAAAGCAACAACGTTAAAAGCTCCCTTTACAATCTCCGGGGGGGTGGGGGCGAGCCTCAACATTATTAAATGTTTTACACAGTCAGTCACCTGTACTCACTTTACTTACCTCGTTCTGTTCTCGTGTTAGTAATTAGCTTAGGTAAAAGCCTAATTCATCAGGAGAGCTAATCAGTAATGTGAGCTCCAGGTACGGTGCTTGCCTATTCTCTTAATAGTTGTTTTTATTTTTACAGTATTACACCATACAGATATTTTTGAGGTACCAGACGAAATAAAAAGTTAATAAATCCTACATTTATTACAGAATCTGCACAAAAGCCCAACACTAAACAACTGACTCCATCAACTGCCATCAAACAGTAAATCACATGTAGCAAAATAAAGGTAGAAATCATAAGCTTAGTGTTGTGTATAAATATTACACAGAATAGTTTACTAGGATATAATAATTAATGTCTTGGAGCACAGAGCAGGTGCCACAAGGGATTAAAACCCATTAAAAGCAGATGTTTCAGATGGAGGTGGATGGGAGCTGGCAGCCCCTGGATCCTGGACCTGGGCAGCTCTGATCCTGGGACCTACAGGGTGCTCTGATCCTTGGAACCTGGAGCTCCTGGATCCTGGACCTGCAGCCTGATTCCATGACCTGGAGCTCTGATCCTGACCTGGAGCTCTTGATCCTGCGACCTGGAGCTCTGTTACAGCGCAGTGAACATGAAGGAAAAGCACCGACAGCAGCAGAGCGGCAGACAGTCGACTCTCTGAGATCCCACCTGAAAAACAAAACTTTACTGTTTACTTTAATTTGTTTTATTAAAACTGTTCCTACAACAAATCAATGAATAAGTTCTATAACAGCAACATTTTTCTGTTAGGTGGAGCTATTTTAACTACTTCATCATATAATTAGCTAGTTCAGATCCAGTGGTTCCAACTTAGGGGTCCGGCCCTTCAAAAGGGTCGCCAGATAAATGTGAGGGGTTCGTGAATTAAATGGGATAGGAAAGAAAAAGTTATTTTCTCTAAGTGTTTTGAATTTAGTGAAATATTTGTAGCATTGAATAGAAATGAAACTGTGAGAAGTTTAGAGGACAACTTCAATAACATCTGGAAACTTTAATGGACAATAAAAACATTGAAGGAGGGACTCTATTGTCAGAAATACAATATTCACAGGTATGTTTTCATTAGTGGTATAATTCACCCGAAAATACGAATTGCAATTTTGTTCTCGTTTTATGAGTCCGCCATGTATCTACTGTAGCCAGAACGGACAAACTCTGGATCTATGGAGGAGGGGCCTCTGAGTTCATTTGCCACTGTTAGTTCTCCTCACCACTCGTTTCTCATTCCCAGGGACACCCAGCAGTGTTCAGTTAGTTGCAATCTGCAACCTGCACTAAATCCTCCACACTGGTCCTTTAGTGTTGTAAATACTCAATCGGATACTTGTATTTTACTAAATGATACATTTGCACGTTGCAATATCAATATATCAGTAATATAATAATAACCAGTATATGCTTGACAACTGACAAATTAAACATAAACCATATCCACTCACTACGAGTAAACGATCTAAAAGTGTTCATAAATAGCTCTTATCAATCCAAAGCGGTTGGCCAGCAACTCCCATGTTAGGCCATGTAAAGTGAGTGTTTGTGTCTCTGGAGTCTGGTTGGAGAGTGATAGTGATATTACGGCTGTTTGTGGTTAAACTAAAGGTCTATCTCTGTAGGGGATCCTTTCATAATCTGTCAGACACTGACAATAACAACCTGAGTCTGTCAGTGGCAGAAACTACTTTTAGTGGACGCACTCTGATGGCACATTTGTTCCCGAGGATTATGTTGGAGTCCGTTTTACGGCTGCTGGTTGAGGTAATTTACTGGAACATTTCAAAACAACAGAACTTAGGTTTTGTGCACAATATACCCGATGTCGATCAGTTGAATCTGATTGTGACATCCCTATTAAATAAACTGTAAACAGTACCTTTCTAATCTTCCAACCACTCAAAGTGCTTTTACACTACATGTCACACTACAAACTAACATTCATGCATCATGAAGCATCAGGAGAAATTTGCTCAAGGACACTTCAGCTGCCCCGAGAACAAATAAATAATGAAACAGATGACAGTCGGGCTTACCGCTGTGCAGCAGTAGGTTCTCCGTTACAGTCAGTGATCCGTTGTGTGGCGCCGGTTCGATCTGCAGCAGTTTACACATCAGAGGGTAAACGTGGATGCTGTCGAACGGCTCAGACAGGAAGTTCTTCTTGAAGTCGGGTCCAAAGGCCCTGAAGATGGTCTTCATGTCCATCTCTCCATTGTGGTAGCCGTGATCGCCTTTGTTGACGTAGACGATGAATCTCTGGTGGGAAACAAAATGATGAAGAATTACCAAAGGTCAGATCCAGTCGATCACAGATCTCTTGAATCCTGCCCTCCTCTTTTGTTTTGTGGCTGCGTTGATGTCTGATTTCAGAGATAATTGAAGGCTTTTAGGGTCAAATTCGGGAAACTCACAGAGTTCAGGTTGAATCCCAGATCTGCGACGATCACGATGGGAGGCAGCCGCTCACTTTTGGCCAGGCGGAAGCTCTCAGGAAGCTCGTTTTTCTTGTAGACCGTCAGATTCGGTGCGTTCGACAGAGCGTCGAAAACCTCCTGCTCCTTCCCCGGACGTGGCGTCAGGATGCCGAAGCCACCGTAGTCGAGGATCTCGAAGCTGGCGAGCTTGAGTAAATTAAGGTATTTGTTGAGGATGATCTCGTCCACCTGCGGTCGCTTTTTGACGGTGGTCATGCCATGGTCAGAGGTAAGGATGACGTTCAGGCTGTCGGTCAGTTTATGGCGAGTAATGGCCTCCCTCAGGTAGCCGATGATGCGGTCGATCTGCTGGATGATCTTCTTCCTGTCTGGAGTGTCCGGCCCTTTGGCGTGGCCCACATTGTCCGGCTCTCCGTAGTACAGCGTCACCAGGTGGAAGTCTTCTTCGGAGAACCAGCTCATCACCATGTCGATGTTCTGACGCCACTCGGTCTCGTTGTCGTCCACGTGGTCAAATGCTTCCACCAGCGCTCGGTTGACCGCCTGGCCGCTGTAGTTGGCCCCGCCTCCTGGGTAGTAGAAGGAAGCGGTTTTTAGACCCTGAAACAACAAGAACACAGACACATTAACAACTTTTAAGTCGACACGGAGCAACAATCAATTATTTAGAGTTTTGATTGTGTCACTTGATGAATGTGAGTCTAATATTCACTAATTTAAGCTGGGAAATATCTGCTCTTGAGCTGCTCAATGTCCCATTTCACGTCATTTCATACTTTATTTTTATAAAGGTATTGATTAGAGTTGCTTTAAGCTCTGCATTTGATACAATAGATCATAAAGTAAAATTAAAACTGAATTATTAATTGAATTAATATTCAGAGGCTGTTGCAGACTCAAGTTTTAAAGCTAGAAGATATTGTTATCATATCAGGACAGTGTACTTAGAGTTAAGATAGCTATGTTTACATGCAGATGCAGTTACGCAGGCATTTAGGATTACCTCACCAGCATTGCTATAAACAGGGTTTTAAAAAATACCCATAAGTCCTTAAGACTGAACTTGCTACGGGAAGTTTTGGGGCATCAAAGCATCACAGTAGTTATTTTTAAACAATTATTATACAACTTTTAATATATTCCCTTTAGAAATAATAGTTCCATACCTCAGTGGGTACTCATGGACAAAAACCAGAATGGTTCTGTAGCTGCATAGTGTATTTCTATTCCAATATCATCTGCAGCAGGACGGTAGATGATGTTCTGTTTGAGTTTTACATCAGTTTTAAAATTTAAGTAATTGTATTGTTTGAAGACTACTTTAAACTATAATTTATCCCCAGTTTAAAATAAATCTGTAAATAGTCAGTTTACTTTGTTATCGCTGACTCACCTGGTTCTGAGCTGTGATCCATAACGGTAGAACTCCGTTGTCCCACCACTCTGATCTGCTCAGAGTCTGCTTGTGAGGAACTTTCTGGTTTGTCTTGGCGTTGTACATCATGTTGTGAACGACTTCGTGATCCTCCACCCATCTCCCTAACACACAGGAAACAAGACAGGAAGGCTTTCATTTAAATATTCCCAAAGACCCCCAGCAAAAAGCTCAAAGTTAACAGAAAGTAAAGTTCCCCAATACGATGGAGGTGAAAGGAATTTTTATATTTTATTCAGAACATTTGCTCTCTGCTACAGACAGACTGATTGTCCACACAAATGTCCCCAACCTTTGGAGACTGAAATGTAACATGGACATTTTCCACGTTGGTGGTCGCAGCTATTGCGAATTTGCTCGTTTGTTTGTTTAATTTTCATGTTATTCACATGAACCTACCTTTCAATCTTCATACTATTCTAGTAGCGTTCTACCGTACCTCAGAGTTTACATAAAGCTCGGTTAGATGCTCACTGAATACCTTTCACGTGCAATATGTTGTTAATTTACCAGCTTTTACTGTTTTGGTTTCCAGCAGAAAGTTATATTGTCATAACTGCAGCAACATGATTCCATAACAAATTGACTTCAGGACAATAAATGATGTCTTATCATATCTTACTGTTTTCTTCATTATGCAACCTTTACACAGGAACTGCAATGCATCCTGGGACGAGCTTACAAACACCACCACTGCAACACTTTTAAGTTCAAGTGAAGTAAAATCAGTTGTTGTTGCAATTATTACAGACGTAGTTTACTAGTCTGTTAAATTCCTGAGCGAAGTGCACTTACCTTACTTATTATTACCATCTACCTCCATTACTGTGAACATATTCTATAAATGAATATTCTGTAAAGTTAATTATTTTCTAACTGCATCAGAATATGATGTGACTGCTGTAGGATTGCAGTTTATGGACGTCAGTAACAGCCGTAGAGTTTTTAATCTTCATAAACAGCTGAGAATCCAGTTGTGAAATAACATTAAATTTGTGAAGCTGAAATGTTTTCCTTTTGAAAACCGTCAATCTGGATTAATGTGGTCGTGATTTCCCTGTTTGATCAATTTCAAAACTTTATTTCCTGTTTATATATTTCCACCAATCAGATCATAAGTAAAATACCTCAGTGGTATTCAGATTCATTTAAGATATTTATATCTTTAAGGATGTTATTTGCCTCTGTAGATTTTAATATTAATAACGAACTGTGTCTACAACGACTCCGTCTTACTGTAGTTAGTGTCAGCTTAAATCCAGATGACTGACTGTACTTTAAGTCTCTTCATTCTACGTTCTACTTCTATTCCACTACAGCCAGCTCCAACAGTAAGATCCTGCTTTACATGAATGCATCAGATATTGTTCTTTAATACCTTTACTGCACTTTACATCATTTATAGTCTATTTAATAGTTATTAACAACATTTTTACACAAATATTTACACTTTTAGCAGATAAAAAACCAAGTGAAACCTCTTTCCTGCCTTAAATCCCAGAAAGTTTAAACCTTTTTATGAACTAATCATAATCGTTATAGTCCTGCTACAGCTTACATTACTGCCACTAATAGTAATATTAATATTAGTGATAGATAATGATTTATTATTATTGTTGTTTTATTTATATAATGATTTTGATGGATGATGCAGTTCTGTGTTACCAGTGATGGTGGTGAAGTGGGACGGCGAGGTCATGGTCAGCATTGGGGGGGTGACGTATTTGGCCTTGACCCCGTCCGTTACCAGCTGGTCCAGGTTCGGCGTGTCCACGTCCTGGTCGTAGTCCCACCTGAAGCCGTCGAAGGAGATGAGCAGCAGCTTGTTCCTCCCCACTGCCTTGCTCAGCGGCTTGCCGGCAGTGCAGCACACAGCCGCGATGAGCAGGAAGAGCTCCAGCCTCATCTTCATCTTCACGCCGACTGACTGCAGCTCAGCGAGAGTTCACCTGTCCACACACCTGCAGCAGCCGTCCGGTTTAATGTGTAACCGGCTGTCTGATAGAGATCTGCTGATGTGCGGTGAAGGACGAGACCTTCGACTGGAAGCAGAACTCAAACGGATCCATATCAGCCATGATTGTATCGACCAGCTTCAGTAATCTGTGCAGCCGGCTGATAACTTCTCTAAATGTCCCTCACCTTCCAGAAGGGTTCATATCAGAGTCCACTGATGAGGCTGTAAGCACAGTCAGAAGGCCGTCTGAAACCTACCTGGCAATAGATCTGATTCTGATTCTGAACCGTTGGGACTTGAGTTTGGATGAAAACTAAATGAAATAAAGAACTCAGTGTTCAGTGTTCCTGTTCCTACGGTGTGATGCTTGAATGGTGCAGAGTTTGTTCTCTCTGCTGAAAGAGGAAAGTGTCTCTCTGCTCACTGAGAGCCTGATTTAAGGAGCCTGATTGATACCCATGTTCCTACAGTAGCCCAGAAGGGACAAACCAAACACTGGCTGTATACAGTGGTGGTAGAGAGTGAAACGAGGGAGTTGTGATCTGCTACCTGCACCTAAAATCCTACTCACCTGACCTGTAGATAGAAAACAATCGCAGCACAGTGACCCGAACAATAACCCTAACTCTACACGCCCACTTTAGGAACCAACTTTTCAGCTTTCAAACAGATTTATTTTTGGTGGAAATGGTTTAAAACTAATGGAGCCGGTTTCCTGTTCGTTGTGTTGTGTTTCTTAAACAAACTCATAATTAAACATAACGCAAACATTTAGAGAACATTCGTCCAACTGTCGACACTGAAGTACTCTCACTTTATATTTATAATATTAAAAGACTAAACTGCTGTATCACACTGTGTCTTATTATCAGTTTTACTCATTTACAGGTTTATCTGATCAGATCATGACATTAATAAAACTTGGCTGAGATTAGTGACTCAACCCCTGAAGGACATCTTAAGGGAATTATGTAAGTGTGTATGACTGATAGAAATAAATACACCGCTGAAATTCAGAATGATTCAGCATTATTGTTCATTTGAAAGTCCAGATTTATTGGAACTGTCTTCAAACACTATTTAAGGAGAGAAAACACTTTGAGGAAGAAGACTAACTGGTTGGTTTGGTGAAGGGTTAGTCTTACTCTATAACACTATTTCTTAATTCATTCATTAATTTGAGGGCACAAAAAAAAAATGTTTTATTGCACTCAGATCAGTTTTTTCTTTGTGACGGCAACAAAAAAATCAACAAACTAATAAATTGACAATATAACTGTATTCTGTGAAATAAGTGTGGGAAAGAAGACTGAATGAATTATGATTTTTAAAAAAACTTTATTTTATCAAACTTTTAGATAAATAGCCAATAAATATTTAAACTATTTAATATATATTTTTATAAACATGAATACAATCATTCAAACACATGTTGTGCACATTGTAGAAGGATTCAGTTAAAATGTAGAAACGTCGAATTAAACGCACGTCTCTTATTTTGGTGGGAGAGGAAACCGGAAGCATGTTGCGTCTAACGCGAACGAAGAAGAAGAAGAACCCGGAAGCATTCTGTATCGACGCTACTACTTCCGGTGTTCCGGAGTTGACGTTGCTCGCGTTGTGACGTAACATCGTTGTTTTTATCTTTAAACTAATAATTTAAATAAAATCTCTTTAAATTCACCGACAGTAGTTTGAGTCGCTTCTCTCCGGAGCCTGTCCGGTAATCTGACGCTTGTTCCGGGTTCTGTGAGCCGGTAAGTTACCGGAACCGTCCGTAACCTCTGTTAGCCGTTAGCCGTTAGCTCGCCGTTCGGAACCAGACTCTGTTTATAGAATCAGTGTTTTTACAGTTTGTTGCTCCTCAGAAGTCTTTAGGGTTATAACTGAGAACACTGCAGGCTTTGTGACAACCAGGAAGGGTCACCTTTCAGTTCGGCTCCTCCAGAACAACTTAAATCAAATCAATAAACACCTGGATCACCTGTTAGAGGCTGCACAGGTGAGAAGGTCAAAGGTGACGAACAGCTGATCGAATGAAACAGAGTAATGTCACGTCATCAGGACTTCATTAATGAAACATAACGTCAATATATCTGTCTGCCGAAAACGATATTCACAACTAATATCTGATCAGCCAATATATCTGCCCACAAATATCAACAATAGAAGCTCTAATCCCCGACAGCATTTATTGTCCTCTGCCCACGTGAATGTGTTTTCTGGGTATTTGGCAGTTGTGGGAAGGAAGGACTGGTGAGTTCCCACGGTACTTGAAACCTTGTCGTGTCCGAACAACTAAACTGTAACGAAAATCCCGTTCTGTTTCAGGAATGATTCCGTTGTTGGGAAGCTCAGACCCGTGGCTGACGGCGTCTGTTACAAAGGGTACTGTTTCACTGACCGCTTGACTTAAATGATACGACAAAGGAGGGTCGTTGAGGGAACAACACGCAAGGTCGGTTGAAGGGAACACACGCAGGTCGGTTGTAGGGAGAACTACACGCAGGTCGGTTGAGGGAACAAACACGGGCAGGTCGGTTGGAGGGAACCACCAACGCAGGTCTGTTGAGGAAACACACGCCGGTCCGGTTGAAGGGGAACACGACCCAGGTTCGTTGATGAAACACACAAGGTCCGGTTGAGGGAACAAACACGCAGTTCCCGGTGTGAAAGGAACAACACGCAGGTCGGTGAGGGAAAACACACGCAGGTTCCGGTTTTGAGGGAACACACCAGGTCGGTTTTTTTGAAAGGGAAACACACCGCAGGGTCGTTGAGGAAACAACACGCAGGTCGGTTGATGGGAACACTCTGCAACAACCCTATCCTTGACAGTTCTTTCTTCTTCTTTTTCCCCTCTCCGCAGCGTCCCAGCATTGCATCTGGCGGGACGAGTTTCCCAGCCCCTCTCCACCAGGACGATGGCCACCCTCACCTAGATGCAACCGCCGAGGGGAAAACCAAAGCGCCTCCCCCGTCTAATCGGCGCCACGTCGGTCCCGCCCGCGAGCTGAAGGGCGGTGGGTTTTGAAGAACGATGAATGCCGAAAGCCGCCAAGAAACCCCAATCCCGCCAACAGGATGCCGTCCGAGTTGCGGCCTGTCACGGGGAAGGAGCGGTGGCGTTCCATTCCCGGGGAGGGACACAACCTGCAAGGTAGCACCAACGTGGTCTGGGTGGGAGGGGCGAGGAACTCAAGGAATCTGCCCGGAGTCAAACTCAAAGTTGGTCCAGATGGAAATACGACTGCCCGCCCCACCGTGGTGAAGAAAGAAAATAACGGGTCCCGCGGCGGCTGAGTGGTTTCCGTCAGTCCGTTTAAAAATTAATTAACCCATCAAAGAGTCCCCCTGCGGACACTGCAACGACCCCACTCAATATGTGGATTGGTGAAACCACCGTGTTCACCGAACCCGCTGCTCCCAACAGCCTCCAACAGTAACTGGACCCCAGGGTTCCGATTCCCGTTCAGATTCAAGTGTCTTTGGTCGGGGCGGAAAGGTCCAAGGAAAAGTCTGTTGCAGTTGGACTCCTGGAAAACGTGAGCCCCAGGTCAAATGGATCAAACATCTGAAGAAACCCAGAAAACCCTGCCAGTTCCCTAATACCGGCCACCTAGAGACTTTGGGATTCCATATTAAAAGCGTCCAACAGCAAAAGAAAATAAACATGTTTTTACAGCCCTTTTTGGTCTCCGTACAGATCATTTCTCCGTTCATTGACGGACTACACAAACTCACTCCCTTAAGTTATAATAAAAGATTATTGTTTGAATTAAGTCTTGTCAAGAATTTTCCCAAAAAATAAAGTTGAATGAAATTTTCAAAATTCTAAATTACCTTCAAGACCACCGGTACAGTAAATAAATCCGAACACCAACGGGTTCCTTTTGCTCACCAACTGGAATGTTTTACTTTATTTTGGTTAAGTAAACAAATTAAATGTTTTAATGTTGGAATCAGAAAAGGTTTCCAGTTCCACCAGATAACAAAGAATTAAAATACCACCACCCACCAAGTGTGCATCAAGG
>NW_023339807.1:25862048-25868889 GCF_004916995.1 Morone saxatilis | reverse complement strand
CTCTGATTGGCTGGTTCACTCTCACCTCTTTAACATTGCGTAATAAGAATAAACGTTGATTAATAACGTAATGCAGGAAGCTGTCTCTGTTGCCTAGCAACCACCAGCATCCTCCTGTTTACAGCTTTGTAGTAAATAATAATATAACATCAATAATGTGCCCAAACTAACGTCACCGCGACAGGAGACCTTTTTCACAGCAGCCACTCTGTCATGAAGCAGTTGGGTAAACTCTGAGCCTTAACCAGTTTAACCTGTTTAACCTGTTTAACCTTTACCCTACTGTTCCACGTGAAAAAGGCTTCTCCCACAAACAATGAGCACCTAAACTGTGACTGTTAGAGATAATTAAGATGTCGTTCTAATCTCTGAACTATAATTACTGCAGTAAACAACAACAACAAACAAACAAACAAACAGCTCTGACTCTTTAACGTTTCTATATCAATTCAAAATAAACTGTTATTATCAACAGATAAGTTAATTCCTGCGTTCTTCCTCAGCAGCTGGATGTTATCAGTTAAGCAGACACACTGTTTGATTACGTATTTATTCTATTTATTTATCACGTAAAAACTAAACAAAGACGTTTAAGCTCTTTATGTTTATAAACAATTAGACAGAAATTCTTGTTCTCACAGCAACATTAGGAGGTCAAACACATCGGACTGTAAACTGTCAATGGGTTTCTATAACAGTAAAACACTTTTAAAGAATTTAAACACAATAGTAAACATTGTTAAAATCTCCAAATTCCCAAAGAAATTCCCAGGACATGACCTCGGCGTTCCCGATCAGGACGATGCTGACTGTGTTTGTTTCAGAGGCCCCGAGGAGCCCGGCCCCCCCAGAGGAGCAGAGGATGAGGAGATGAATGGAGTGAAAGTGGAAGCAGAACAAAGAGGAGAGGACTGTGTTCCTGCTGAAGGTCAGAGATGATCAGAGTGTGTGACTGTATCCGACCTCAGTGTTCTTCTCTGGATGAACATCGATATTAACTCATTGTTTCCTACAGGAGACGGGAACGTCCCCGACATCCAGACGCCGTCTCCACCAGAACCGAGCGGCCGCCAGTCGAAGCGCCGTCACCGCTGTTCAGAATGCGGCAGGGAGTTTTCCCGTCCGTCCCGGCTGGCCGACCACATGCTCTCGCACTCCGGGGACAAACCGCACAGCTGCGGCGTGTGCGGGAAGCGCTTCACCAAGAAGGTAAACGTGGTGGTGCACCAGCGAGTCCACACCGGCGAGAAGCCGTACTCGTGCCCGGACTGCGGGCTCAGCTACGCCCAGCTGGGCTGCCTGCGGAGGCACCGGCTCCGGCACGCCGCAGAGAAACCCCACCACTGCGCGGTGTGCGGCCGCGGCTTCATTCAGCGGCGGCATCTCGTACAACACGAGCGGACGCACACGGGGGAGCGGCCGTACTCCTGCCCGCTCTGCCCCAAACGCTTCGCCTCCAGGACGGGCCTCAGCGACCACCAGAAGACCCACGGAGAGGAGAACCTGTACTCCTGCTCGTTCTGTGACAAGGTTTTCTCCACGCCGTCGTCCTTCAGGGATCACGTGAGGATCCACACGGGACAGAAGCCTCACGCCTGCTCGCTGTGCTGCAAGAGCTTCAACCGGCCCGGCCTGCTGAGGAAACACCTGCAGAAACACGGCGAGGGAAACGATGTGCTCACAGCAGCCAGGAAGGTGAGTGACGCTGGAGGAGAAACCACAGGTAGGTCTGTGGATGAGGGATAACGTTAATCCTTAATATCATCTAAACAGCTGAGTTGTACAGAACGTCAGAGAGCTGTAGTTTAATCTGAGGCCTTATGGAGACTCCCTGCTGGAGCCAGCCTCTAGTGGCCGTTAGAGGAACTGCAGTTTTGTTCGCTCAGTGTTTGCTGCTTGGTTCAAACTTAAAGTTCGTCCTCGTCGTCTCAAACATCAGGAGGAGTCGCCTCATCGCTGCTTCCTGTGCCGCAAAGATTTCTCCACCTCCGAGAAGCTGCTGCAGCACCTGCAGCTCCACCAGAGGGCGCTGCAGTTCGTGTGCGACATCTGCGGCCGAGGCTTCTCCAGAGCGTCCCGGCTGAGGGAGCACGTGAGGTCTCACACCGGAGAGCGGCCGTTCCAGTGTGACGTCTGCAAGAAGCGCTTCTCCATACACCGAGTGTTCAGGAGGCACCAGGAGATCCACAGCAGGGAGCGACGCTGCGCCGACAACGAGGTGAGATCACACTGGGATCCGTTCCAGATCAGGTTGCTTTGATTTCACACCTCAAATATACACAAATACACACCGTTAGATCAGTTACAGGATCAAAGCTTTGATAGCACAGACTTGATTTTATATCTGTGGTCACATTGGAACTGCCATCAGTCTACTATTTGAATTTGAACTTTATTTGGGAACGGCCAACGTGAGGCTCAGGTTCAGTATCAGCTGTCGGCTACAATCTGATTCACTTTCCCCAAAAGGGTGAAATGTAGAGACTAGTTCTTCAGTTCTGGAAACACCTGACAAATGAATTAAAATGAACACAAATCCTGAAAATAATCTTGTATTTTATTTTATTTATTTATTTATTTTACTGCTGCTCACACTTTACTCAGTCACACACTCACAACCACAGTGGAAGTGTGTCCGTAACGTCTTACTCTTATAAACCTCGTAACGTAACTCTCACAGTTCCAGACGAGACCAATCAGAACGAACGTTGAACCCAGTGTTTGTCCTCTGTTACAGAACCCTGAGGAACGCCTCGGTGGCGGCAGCACGGCGGCGGTTTCTGTGGCGAGTCTGAACGGGCTGCTGGAGCTGAAGGTTGAGAACCGAGACGATGACGATGAAGAGGAGGCGGTGCATTCACTGACCGGTCAGACAGCCCAGAGTCGATAAAGTGTCTCCTGCTGTCCGTTCAGAGACCCGAGTCCTGAACCTCATTCCTGTGCTGATATTTTTAGGCGGCGTGAAGAAGCTGCACAGCTGCTCCGTCTGTGGGAAGAGCTACACGAGGCCGTCCCGGCTCAAGGAGCACCTGAAGATCCACGCCACGGAGAAGCTGCACCGCTGCTTGGTGTGCGCCAAGGCTTTCACCACCACCACCAACCTGAGAGCCCACGAGAAGATCCACATGGCCAACAAACCTCACCCCTGTAGCATCTGCCCCAAGAGCTTCCTGAGGCCCTGCCTGCTCCGCAAACACATGAGGATCCACATCAGGGACGGACTCATCTCCGACCCCGCGGACCAGGTGAGACCTCTGTTTCTGCGTCCATTTGTGGAGGATTGTGGGAGTGGAAATGAAGTTTGAGACAGAATGAGGCGTACGGACAGCTTTATTAATCGTATAATGTGTTCTGTTTCAGGAGTTCTGGTTCAGCATGAAGACGGAGGAGGAGGAGGAGGAGGAGGAGGAGGGAGAGATGATGATGGAGGAGGAGGAAGGTCTGAAGGAGCAGGTTTGAAATTGAGCTCTTATCTTATAAATAAAGTTCTTTTCATCATCATGAGACGTGATGGAAAGCTCCAGAAGAGCTACTAAACTGTCTCATGATGTCTCTAGGACTCAGAAGACCTTTCTACCACCTCCGAGTCCTTCCTCACCACATCCAGACCACTACCTGGTATCCATGGTGACCAGGACAGGTTGCCGTCGGCGGAGGACAACGGAGGAGAGGAGGGAGACGTCAGCGGTTTGATCAACTCTGATGGAGAGGAGGAGGACTGGAGACCGGCGCTCATCGGTACGTCGTCGGTGTCGGAGGATAGCGCAGACCGGTGCGGTTGGAGCTCCGTCGGTACGCCGTCAGGTTTCAGATTTTGTTGTTCAAGGTTCTTTAACTTTACTCTCTAAAGTTTAAAACAGCATCTAACCGACTACTCTCGCTATTTAGTTGGCTTCAAATGAGGTTTAACGTTCAGATAGTTTCTCTAAAGCTGAGCTCTGAAGGACAAAGGTTGGGAACCACCGCTCTGTACTGTACCTCAGTATAACAACCTTAGTCCAACATCAACCAGTTACCTCTGTGCAACAAGCTAACACCAAGTTAAACAGAACAGACGTAAAACAACAAACACAAAAACAGGAAAACAACGTAAACTTCCAGCTGACAGCCGATATCGCTGCTTCCTAGAGATAAAGCCGACCGGAGTAAAATGCCACCTCAGCTGTTCTGACATCAGTTTAATTCAGCACCGATCCATCAGCCTCCAAACAAACTGCTGCTCAGACAGCACAATGACACAGCAGAGCAGGTTTATGTTCAGCACAAAGAGAACAGAAACCAAATAATCTTTTTCGTCTTTTTCCTCTGACAGAACAAGATGGCCGCTCAGAGATCCAGGCAGACGCCGGCGACGGGAAGAGGAAGCACTGCTGTCCCGTTTGCGGCCGAGACTGTTTCAAGGCGTCGGCGCTGCAGAAGCACCTGCGGATCCACTCCGGCGAGCGTCCGTTCCAGTGCCCCACCTGCAGGAAGAGCTTCACCCAGCAGGTCCACATGACGGAGCACCAGAGGATCCACACCGGGGAGAAACCCTACACCTGCACCGACTGCGGCAAGAGCTTCACCTTCTCCAGCGCCCTGCGCCGACACCAGCGGCTGCACACTGACGCCCGGCCGTACCAGTGCTCCGTCTGCCAGAAGACCTTCAAACAGCAGAGCTCGCTCAAGAGCCACCAGCTGACGCACGCCGGGGTCCGCTACCAGTGTCCCCTCTGCAGCAAGAGCTTCAGCCGCGCCCTCGAGCTCACCTACCACGTGGACGTGCACTCCGACACCCGGCCGTACTTCTGCGACGTCTGCAAGAAGAACCTGAGCGGGGCCAGGATCTTCCGTAACCACATGAAGAAACACGAGTCCCCGAACTCGCCGCTGATGTCGCGAGCCGGGCCGAGCGAGGACGACCAGCAGCCCGTGTAAAGACCTCATCAGCAGCCAATCGTGTGTGGAGTAGGTTGCTAGGTAACCAGGGAGGAGTTTCAGACGGGCGGACGCTCGCTGACGGTATCAGAACCGGAGTTTCAGTCCGAACTGATTGTAAGAAGTAAAAATACACGAGCCGAGTACGAAGGTCGAAGGTCAGCCTGCTCAAGGACTCTGAAAGGTCGATCAGTTAACCCAAAGACTCTTTTGTGTTTACCCACAAGGCCGTTCTGCTGCTACCGAGTGTGTTTGTGTCCTTTCAGTCCTGCTAATGTAACCAAAGCATCACTTCACTTATTTATAGTAGAAATCACTGAACGTCTTATTGTTGCACCAATAAAGAGACTGAGACAGCAACATCTGGAACATCTGCTCTTTATTAGTTCACACATCTGCCGTCTATGACCTCTTGTCCTCTGGGTTTTACTAATAGTAAATAAATGTATACGGAGTCTCTACATATGAAGAGAGAAGGAAATCCTAAATACTCTAACGACGCTGATCAGCTGTTGCCTAGCAACTGATGCTACTTCTCTCATCTCAACGAGCTGAGTAACTCAGTAAAAAGTAAAAAACAGCAACCTTAGAGTTAACACCTGTGGAGAAATCCAAAGATGTTCTTTGTAAACCAGCTCTGGAGATGAAAGAGAGATCTGAGTTGTGTAAAAGCAATAAAAGAGCAGCCGTACCTGGTGGAAATGAACTTACCCTAAAGTTAGTTATTAAAGATCCTGAGACGTTAGGATGCTTGTGTAACACTCCTCCTCTCTTTAAGTTAGGGAGGGGAGGGGGAGGTAGTTTCTGATGTTTTCTCTGCTCGTCTATAAAACCTTACTAACTGTTTCCTACTCTGGATTAATAACATACAGTATTATGTACAACTGTGTGTAGGTCACCTGCGGCCTCACAACATCCTTTTCTCATCTGTCGGGAAAACCTGGAAAACCTGGAAAACAATTCCAGTTGTGGAAATTGAGAAACAGGACTTTCTGTCAGAATTAGTGATTAGTGATGAAGATGCTGAGCAGCGTATGGAGGGAGCAGCTGTTCCTGCAGTGTGATGTTTGAATGATGTCTGTGCAGAGTTTTCACATTCATCTGCTGAAATGTTAAAGCTTTAATAATTGGATCAGATTTCTCTCTCTCCGACCAGCAGGTGGCGCCAGCAGGCGGTTAGCAGCAGAGGATGAACCCGGCTGTGTTTTGTAGGATGTGAATAAATACACACACTTTGAGGCACTCGATAATATTTGTCAGCTGTACTGATTACATTGAGATTATGCAATGTTACAGATTAAAAATAAAAGTTACAACAAACTGAAACTTTAATCCCTAAAACACAAGATCCTACGTTTCCCATAATGCAGCTGGATAGTGTGTTTTCATCAGAGGCTCCCTGCAGCAGTGGAAGAAGTATTTACTACCACACTCACCCTCTCATCAGCAAAATGTTCTCAAAGTATGAAAAGTTAAATGTTCACTGAAGTTCTGACAACTTCCTGTTTCATGGCGATATTTGCAGTTAGAACAAGACCTATTTTACGACAAAGCGTCGATTTTCTAGGCCACGCCACGGACACGCTGTTAGTCCGAAACACAAGGTTTTAATAACTTCTCATCCTGAACGTCTTTAGTGTGTGCTCACAAACTTTGAAGATGATCTGATCTATCCATTAGAAGTACATGAAGGTATAAAGAATGTAATTTCCTGTTGTCAGTAGATGGCGCTGTGAGTATGACTGAGTACGCCACGCCACGGACACGCCCTTCGCCGAAAACTCAAAATCTTGACAACTTTTCCCCGTGAGGGTCTAAACATCGCACCGACCAAATTTGAAGTCTATCCGATTCATTCTCCAGGAGGAGTTGATTAAAATACGATGCCAGGAAATGGCAGAAACATTAAAGGGGACATATTATG
>NW_023339807.1:25858952-25862023 GCF_004916995.1 Morone saxatilis | reverse complement strand
GAAAAACCAGGAATCCTGACCGCGTAGACATTATGGGAGGTAAAAGACTATAAAAGATGGTTACGATAAAATAAATGAGTCATAAACTGGACATATAGTTGAGTGATTTTAATCTAACAGTTTTTTATACGTGGAAAAATCTCTAATCTTTATGTCCCATATGGTTAGCGTCAGGATTTGGGTGTTTCACCCAGGTGGCCCGGGTTTCAACTCCCCGTATGGGAACTTTGATGTGTCTGATAAATAAATTGTGCTGTTCGAGTTTGCAGATAAATACACCTTGCACATGATTGATGTGAATAAATCAGATTACAAATGCGAGCCTGCAACTGAATCACTTTCGCGAGACAACTGAGTTTCCAAACAATGTTTGAGCACTATCAAAACTTTTTTCAAGTTAGCTTCTGTCAACAGATCACTTGTTGTCCATTTGGGAAGTATTTAAGTTTCCCATACGGGAGTTGACCCCCGGGGGGGGGGGGGGGGGGGGGGGGGCGCCTGGGTGAAAACCAGGATTCCTGACCGCTAGACCATATGGGACATAAAGGCACATTTGGGGCAGCAAGGATGTTTGTGGGACTGAGTCTAAAAAACTTCAGAATCACTAGAATGATGACGCACCATCATCCAATTCACTGAGCTGGGAGCAGGGAGCGAACCCTGACGATGGAATCGGATCATCGGACACTGAGCTGCCATGTGTCTGAAAGGTGAATGGAAGTAAAATCTGCTGCTGCTTTGGAAGAAGCCTGACACTGAGTGAAACGTTGTGCTTATGTTTGAGCTCATGATGATGATGATGATGAATGGACATTCCTTTAAAATCAAGCTCCTGTGGTAGAACACAGTGGAAGCTTCCTGTATCTTCAAGAGATGTGGAGATTTTCCAAGTTGTGAAGCCATCGTAGTTTAATGTTTCCTTTGTGGGGTTGACTTTTAGGGAAACATTGGTTTGTTTGATGAGGAGGAAGTCTGAGAATAGCTTCAAACATTTGTGAAAAAGCACAAAAGTTTCCACAAAAAGCATCCAGCAATGAAGACTGACCTGCTGATTAATTTAAATATTACGACTGTACGCGGGTTAAAGACTGAACCAGGCTATTTTTTGGGGGGTTGCACTTTCATAGGGAACAGTCACATGAAGCGTTGATTCACATATCTCCTCCCTTTTCTGTAGAAACCTGGTAAGGAGGTTGTTGTTGGTGCTATAGCCGCGGTGTGCTAACGTCTCCTGCTGTAGTGGATCCAATAGCTGACTGTGTCGGACTGGGAGCTCCCAAAGTGAACAGCAGTCCAAGTACCAGAGGACAGTTTGAGGACAGAGGGAATAAAGACTGAGTGGTTTAATTGCGGGTTGGCCTTTTTCCTGGTATGCCTAATGCTAAGCGCACTAGCTAACAGCAGCTAAACATTAGTTGTTAGCTTCTTCTGGCAATAAGTCCCATATGGAAGCCTAACTTCACTGTCTTGTCATCAAACTGTCTCCGTCCTGTCTCGTTGCGACACTAATGTGTGAACGGAGTCGAGGGAGAGCAGCCGGAGGACATCAAGAGGGAAAAACCAGACAATAAATTCCTTCTCCTAAAATCGTGATCCAGTTTTCACCCAAATCACTGGATAAAGTTGGGTTTGTACCGACGATAAAAGTTTGTTGGTTGCACGGTTGCATTTTTATTTTAGAAAAGTACAGTGTGCAGTGTGTTGCAGTGGTGTTACAGTGTGTGCAGTGTGTGTGTTAGCAGTGTGTGTGTTACAGTGTGTACAGTGGTGCAGTGTGTGTGTTCGAGTTGTACAGTGTGTGGTTACAGTGTGTTGGCAGTGTGTGTGTGTTGCCAGTGTGTGTGTTACAGTGTGTTACAGTGTATGCAGTGTGTGTGGTTGAGTGGTGTGCAGTGTGTGTGTTACATGTTTGCAGTGTGTGTGTTTGCGTGTGTGCAAAGTGTGTGTGTTGCAGTGTGTGTTGTTATCCTGTTCCACGGTGTCAGTGTGGTAGCAGTGTTTTCAGGCGTCAAGCGTTGGGAGAAGAAGCGTCCGATCAGCAGCAAAGAGCGAGCAGCAGGTCAGACACACCCTGAAGCAGGAACAGAAGGCTGCAGCTACACACAGACATCACGAGTGAGTGTGCAGTGTGGACTAATATAACATATATATATTATTAAATATATATTACAGTTCTTTCTCTGGTAACCCGAACTCCTGTCAGTGGACAGTGGACTGATTGATTTAATTGGATCTGATGGTTTCAGTTATATTAGTATAACCAGCCCATTAAAGATGGCGCCTCCCCTTCCCACTGTACAGAAACTGAAGACCGTCGGCGTGATGAGATCGCGCAAAGAATAAACACAAAGTAAAGAAACCGACGACCTCTTGCGTGCGGCTTGAGTCCGGTAACATCACGCAGACGATGATGGAGGCCGAAACCCCAGAAGCTGTAAACATCATCAAGAACTGCGTTAGAAACAACGTACAGGTAAATATTTATCATGAATAAATATGTTCATCTAATATAACAAACTTAACAAAATCAAAATGTCCCTTCAGAGAAAAGCTGCAAGAATTAAAGACCAAGAATAAAAAAGAGGTGACGAAGGACGTTAATCATTTATTTCGTTGACTGCAACTTTTCCCTCTTCTCATTGTCTTGAGTGCTGTGACCTTTGGAACCTCCTTTCTGTTTATTCGTTTGCAGGTAAGATGACCGCAAGAAATGGAGGCGTAATGTGCTGAGGGGAACGAGAAATCTTTTCAGCTCTTTTAATCTTTTTCCCATTTAAATAATTCTCAATTAAATAACATTTTATTGTTAAAAGAGTGGCCCGGGTTCAACTCCCAGTATGGGAACTTCTTAATCCTTCCAAACCTATGAATAATCACAGTGACGTATAAGAATACCTGATGATAATAGATTGGTTTGTTGCTCAATATGTTAGATAGTCAGTAGTGCTATGCACAGGTTTTCCCATTGTAACGCAGCATATCGACTTGGAACAGTTGTCCTTCTATATATATTTAATGAACTGAAAGCAATAATTGCCAGATACATTAAAGTTCCCATACCGGGAGTTGAA
>NW_023339807.1:25853108-25858930 GCF_004916995.1 Morone saxatilis | reverse complement strand
CCTGACCGCTAGACCATATGGGACTTAAAGACACAGCCGGATGGTTTCTGACAAATAATTGTGGAAAAGTGGAGATTTTTTTTGTAGCACGTGCACATTGTTGTTGTTAACCAGCTCCTGTTTCCAGTGCTCAGGATTCCTGGGACCTTCTTCATCTTCTGGTTCTATCACTGGGTTATTTAAATATCTGTTAACTGCTTGTTTGCAGTCAGTGATGATTCAGATGGATGGCAGGAAGTAAAGAGCAGAAAGGATGTGTTGTGATGAAGCTCCCTTCAGTTCCACCAGAACGGTCCCTGTACCTCACAGAAGGTTGCTCTCAGGAGCCGCCGGTCCACCACCGCCTCCATCGGGTCGTTTGTTGGTGTCATTGTGACGTTGGTGATCCAAACTAACCTGTTAAAAAGTCTGGTTGATTATAGATGAGTACATTATCGTGTTTCTGGGGGCCTCACCGATTTCTGTACATAAGCAGAACTTTTATGACTTTATTCAGTGATTTTGCTCAGCTTCAACTTCCAGTGATTGATGGTGTCCGTTAGCAGGTTAGCTAATAGCTACAAGTTAATGTCCATCAGTAAAGTCCCTGAGAGTGGAGGCAGAGAAGCTGCAGGACATCAGAGGAGAAACCCGAAAATATTCAACTTTGTGACAGAAAAAGCACTTTCAGACAGAAACTAGCCGACGTTGGAGGTTGAAAACATTCAGAGCCGTCTGAATTCTGCTCACAGACACAGGTTTCTTATTTAGAGGATCTGGCTGAATATTAAATTCTACAATAAACAGATCTACTGATTGAAACCCCGTCCTGTCCAACTGGGTCAGTTAGGGATGAAATAGAGCAGCAGAACCAGGGAAAACACCACAAAAACATTCCTGACCTACATTTATTGTTCAGAAGCATCAACCCAGAGGTCAGCTGCTGGTTTTATCTCTTCATCTGTTCACAGTGTGACACGAGTGCACACAAACAAGCTCCGTGTGAACAGTCATTATATGGTCGCTCCTTTCAGGTGAGATTTCACTCAAGTACAAACTCTGTTTCTGTTCTGTCAGATCCTGTACATGGCCTCCTTCTTCTACACACTCAACTATGTGTGGGACCTCTACAAAGGAGTCCGAGAGCAGTTCTACAGCTGCAGTAATGGATACTCTGTACAGGTACCACCAACACAAAGTCTGAGCAAAATGTGTAACTGCTCCTTTAAATGAAGAGCCCTGTGTGATTGCTCTGAACCTCTCTGACTTAAAGGGTCTGTTTGTAGTTGTAATTCAGTTTCTCGCTGAGAGCCAGAAACCGCTCTCATCAACTATGAGCCACTGCCGTAGCTTAGCTTAGCATAAAGACTGGAAACAACCTGCACCCACCAGCGGCTCCGAAGCTCATCTAAATCATCTTTTTGTGCAGTTTTCCAACAGAATGAGCACAGCCGGCAAAACGACTGCGCTGCTGTCAGGGTGAGTACACACTGTGGAGTTAAAACCAGTGTGCTGACAGGAAGTGAGATAAAATGTATTTGACCTCGTCTGGTCCTCTTGTGTCTGCAGTCTGATCCCTGTGCTGCTGATGACGCCTGTATTTATACAAGGAAACATCAGCCAATGTCAGGCCAACTTCAGTGAGCCCTACAGGTGAGGAGAAAACCAAACACAACGCGATGTATTTAAAATTGTAAAGTGCCGCCACTTATGAAGTACTAAAGTCAGAAAGTAATGTAGAAAAACTGTAAAGTGTTTCATTCCTTTTAAAACAGAAGCTGAGTGAAAATTGTGTTTGACTTTTAAAATTTTTGTGTGTTTGTTTTGACCCTCGATGTGCACCGTACCAAACCAGGTGTCTGCTGATGCACACCGGAGCGCTGTATCTCACCTCAGAGCAACACCAGCCAGTCAGCGCCTGCAGCCTGCTGCACACGTACAGCATCGCCATCTTCCTCGCCACCTTCTTCCTCACACTCGGCAGCATCATCGTGAGTTTACACGTGTGACACGACACAACACGACAGGAAGATCACATCATCGCACTGCGGCTACACAACAGAATACAAAATAAAATCACATGATGTGTCTTTACCAGGTGTCTTTATTAATCTAACATGGTGTGACACGATGAGTGACTTGGTGTGAAGGAATATGTGCTGAGACCTAAAAGGACTGTGTGACTGTTGTGTGTTCATTTAGAGAACTGACTCCCGTTGTATAAATCTCTCCGGCACCAGGTCCTCGTGGTGAAAGCCTGCCGTATTTACAGACGGGTCGTGACGTCGAACGGTTACCTTGGCAACCAGCAGCGGGCGTCCTTCCGTGTGATGGACCGGCGGATGCTCCTGTACCCGCTGATCTTTGTCCTCTGCTGGGGTCCAGGTTGGTTCCTTCATCCTGATCACCATGGTTACTGGACAGGATCTGAATCTTTATCTGAGGATGTTTCTGTGTCTCCTCAGCGGTGGCTCTGGCGTTTCTGCAGGTGGTGAAGCCCTCAGCGGGACAGGGCGGGGCGGGGGTCGCCCTCTACATCTCACAGGTCAGTCTGCAGCAGGAAACCCCCATAAAAGTTATCTGGAAGTTAGCAGGTACGGTTAGTACGGTGGTAAAAAAGTAACGCTGGTGTAACCTGCATTCTCTCTAATGGCCAGCAGGGGGCAGGCTTCACTGGCTGCAATAACACACAATACCATTCAGTCTTATGAGAAATGAGCCCACCTCTCAGTTAGTTTATTCCTCAGTAAACCAGTTTCCTGATGAGTTTCTGCTTCAGTCTCTGGTTTTCGTCTTCTTCCATAACAGGCATGATGTTCATTTAGTACTGATGGTCCCATTTAGGTCAAACAGGCCATATATGCTTTAGGGGCGGGGCTACCTTGTGATTGAAGCTCATTCTCAGTGAGTCCGTCCAGCTCAACGCACCACACCAAACTCAGATCAAAGTGTCAAACAGTGCTGATCAGATCTGGATCCAGATTCTGTTCCTGCGTCTGCAACTGTCATGGTGGCCAAAACGCCAAACTTGAGGCTTCAAAGTGGAACTAGTGGACAAAACAGCACTGAAAACGGATACAAATGGTAAAAGAATGAATGTACTGGCACCTCTTTGGTCCAATTCAGGCACTGAATATAAACAGTGCTTTTAGGGGCCAAAGTGCGTATTTGTAACTTAAATGTTACAACCACCGTTACAACCTGGGCCCAGTATTTCAAATCCTTTATTCTAGATCAGAAATATCCACAGAGGAATAAATCTCAAATTTGGATATTTGAGTTTTTCTACTGTGTATCCCAGTTCTGTAGGATCCGAATAGGTTCTGAAATCCTGGGCCCCGATGATTAAATCAACAGTGTAAGATTTGTTCTGATTATATTACAACAGCAGACACAGCTAATATCACCAACAGCAGGAAGGCCAGCTCGCCGTCTGTCTGCAGCCTCTTATTTCTTATTTCTGTGGGGACCGAGTATTGCTTGTAAAGGGTATCGAGCCAGAATGATCC
Source organism: Morone saxatilis (assembly GCF_004916995.1). NCBI lineage: Eukaryota > Metazoa > Chordata > Actinopteri > Moronidae > Morone > Morone saxatilis. Next base: position 25,855,442 of record NW_023339807.1, on the reverse strand, counting down.
ACTAAAATGTGCAGGACCACCTCGTGTTTTCTGTCTCTGCAGTGACTTGAGTGTCTTCTGTCTTCAGGCTTTCACCTCGGCCTCTCAGGGATTCCTCAACTGTCTGGTCTACGGGTGGACTCGAGCACGTCTCCGCCGAGCCGGCAGGAGGGTTTTGTCTCGAGACGTGGACACTCAGACGCCGCTGCTGAGGGCGCAGAAGGCGAGAAGCTACCAAACACTCCGCAACATCAGCTGAAAGACCAGAGGACAGACTGAAAGTGAAACTGAGCAGGTGGCTTCTGTCATCTGCAGCAGAGACTCGAGAGGAAAGTCTGAACTTCCACTTTAAACCGGGAGGGAAAACACCGTGGCCGCGTCTGTGCAGAGGATGGAGACTTCCTCCTCCGACCCTGAACCACCGAGGCAACAAAAAGGGAAGCAGAAGAAGGAGTGGGAGTTTACAACAAGAGGAAGAGCGACGATGAAAACAGGATTTGAAAGAGACGCGGCTGCATTCACACTATAAAGTCAAAGCTCACAGGTGGTACAGTTTGCATGCACCAGAGAACAGAAACATTTTCTACTTTAAAAAAGTCCCTTCAACCTTTTATATCAACACGAAGATGAAAAATGCAGCGAACCTTCAAGTTTGATACTCATACTGAAGCCCAGTTCTGCACTGATCTTTCAAGTGAAATGAAGTTGGAGGTCTTAAATTCAACATTTAAGAGTTTTTGGGACATGCAGAGAGCAGCCCATCCGGGTAACTTGCCCTTGCATCATGACTCCGCCCCCTTTTGGGTGAAAGCAGCTCCTCTAAATAGACTGGCAGTAAATGCAAATTCTAAAACTGGCAGTTTAATAGCATGAAACAATAATAATGTATTGCTTTTTAGCTACTAGGAGCCAAAATGCTACAGCAAACAATTAAAGGTATATAATATGTACCATAATATGTATGTATATAATATGTTATTTCTGCCACTAGGGGGTCTCTCACATCAAAACAACAGCAACAGAGGGAGTTTGATGACGTGGTGAAGTAGCGTTGGCTGGTCCCAGGTTATGTTATCATGCTAATAGACTGAGCACAAAGAGGATATGACACCATCGACAGGCGACTGGTGAAACGCAGCGTTAACTGAGTAAAATGACAGATTTCTCTGAGTTTGAACATTGTTGGAAACATTTGGGTTATAGTGAAATATTAAGAATAAAATACCCTCTGCTCCACACCATCAAACCAAACTCCATTCTTATAGTGGCTGATTTAGGGCCATATTTCTTCACAGTAAAACCTTTATCTCCACCATCATTGAGACTTTACTGATTCTCTTCAATCTACGACAATCTGCTCACATTGACTCAGTAACATCATTAACTAACCTGTGAGGAAGACACAGACTGACTGTACCTTCACTCTTTGACTCTGCCAATAGAAACTTGCTTGTTTGTTCTGAAGAGGGACGTACGGCTGTTCTCGTCTGAAGCATCCTGAAGCCTTTTCAGTTTGTTAGTGATTGAGTGTGATTTGTTCAGTTGTTTGAAGTAAAACAAAGTTTTGTGAAGAAGAAAGATTTCTGTGTGTTTTTCACGCTGCTAAATGGACTCATTGTTTACATTCTGCACTTTGAGCTGTTTGGTTCTTTTGTGTCAAACTATAATTAAAGTATTTACAGTTTACATTGTTAGCAACACAGACGAATCTGTGACCTCAGAGTCTCTCTGGGATCCTCAGCGGCGTCCTGCGTTACTGCTGACCAACCGTGCAGAAACTGAGCGAGGCCGTCACACCAGATGACCCTCAGCTGACGCAGGAGCTCATTATGAGATGATCAGAGGAGGGGGGCAGAAGAACAATGAATTTCCTCTTCAATCAGACCTCAGCTTATCTGAAGTTCATAACGCCACTGCAGGAAGCCGATACTGCAGAGGAATCAGAACTAAAATGTGTGAAATTAAATGTCAAAGACTAATTTCAGGATGATTTTATAGAGTGAATCATGTAGAGCTTCTCTAGCAGAGTCTCAGACTGACAATAAAGAACTGTTCATGAGCTGAATATGTCCCCTTTAACCTCGAGAAATGGAAATACTCTTAATTTATCTAAACATTTTTAAAGTGACACGTCCAGGCTCTGAATTTGTCAAGAACAGAAGTCTGTATGTTTGTTAAAAAATACATATAATAAGAAATACTTAATCACCCAATCACAATTTTTTTGGATGCATATTTGGGTTTATGATGATAAATAAACTGGAATCTTATAAACTATACAGGTTCAGTTTTATAATGATATAAAGTCAACTTAAAGAAAATGAGTCAGTGGAATTACAGTGGTGTGAAAAAGTG
>NW_023339807.1:25852600-25853008 GCF_004916995.1 Morone saxatilis | reverse complement strand
TCTCCAGAAATTCCCCAGAATGACCCCGATGCGTCGATGTGGCCAAAACACACACACACACACACACACACACACACATTGACTTTCTGCCCAGCATTAAAAATCTGTTCCCGCCTCTGCAGGTTCAGTGCCAGGGTGGGTGGAGTAGAGGGAGGATAAGAGGGGAAATACTGTGTCATGGTAGAACTTTTTTAATGCAACATTTGGAAAATGTTTTGAGGACGTTATGGAAGCTTGAGATGCCCAAACGTTCCTGTAATGTCACATGTTAACAAAGGTAGAACAGTTTTACTGCAAACAGTGTGAGGCGTTAAGTTCAATAACAGAAACCCAAAACACAAACTCAGGGAGTACAACGAACGTTTATCACAAAAGAGGAGGTGAGGAGAGGCTCCGGCAGGCAGGGGA
>NW_023339807.1:25849962-25852576 GCF_004916995.1 Morone saxatilis | reverse complement strand
AGGCCTTTCTCATTTCCCAGTTTGTGCATCCTCTTTACATCTACGGTTGCCTTTCACTACACTCAAAAATCATAATTTTAAAGTAAATTAATTTTAAAGTAAATTACTCTTTAAATATTATAAAAAACAGTACAATTACAGTAAATTAACAATCCGCCTGTTATTTTATGTTTAACTACAGTTACTTCCCTATAACTGTAATAATTACGATATTTGCGATATATTATTAAATGTTTTGCTCGTTATATAAAGGTTGATCTCCATACTAACAATTTAAGATTTTTCTGCAATTTTAAGGTTAATTTCATTTGTATGTGGTTTTACATTCAAGAGAGGAAGAGGGAGAGACAGACTGAGACAAAGAGAGAGACAGCGGGACAGACAGACAGATGGAGAGACAGAGAGAGACATCAAAGCTTGTGCGCAGTTTTACAATGAAATAAGATTTTACCCACTGTAATTTGTAAATGAAAAAAAAAGAAAATGTGGCAAAATCCAACATCAAGAAAGCAGTGCAGCAGAAACTTTTTCCTATATGTGATTTAGTGTGGACTTACTGTTAAATGATGATGATTTTTCAAAATTAGGCCCTATGATCCCACATTTCCTTTTTCATAAATTGTATCAGATTTTTTCCCCCTTTCTCCCAATCTGGTAGCAAATTACACCCTACCCATTCCCTAACCCTAACCCTAACAATCACGACAACCATTTATCTCTTTCAAGAAACTTAAGTCAGAATTCACCCAAATTGGGACTACAATGTAAGACATATAAACTACTCTAGGGGGTAATATAGGATAAAAAAGCTTCTGATAGGGTGCGGTGGCCAGTGCCTTGCCTTTGGCTCCCCGGTTCAGCTGCCCAGTTGTCGGACGAGGTGGGGGGAGTCATCGAGATAACTTTCACAAACCTAACCTCGTCCGTGCCTCGGAAGAATGAGCTCTTTTACACTCCAGCTGATATTACCCAATCCAATTATTTCCACTTTTCTTACTCTCATAGGTTTAACCATGGCTCTCAGCAACTTCCAACAACTTACCAGAGCATTTAGCCAATACATCAAGGCTCACCACCATCTATTACCATACCAATTGCTCACCAAATTCTAGAACACCGGCACGTCTGGAAACAATCCAAAACAAAATCACAAACACAGTGAGACCAGCATACCCGAACCCAAATACAGAGCTCCTTAAAATCTACAACACCAAAAACTGGACCCATACAACACTATCACTTGGTACAGGAAAATGCAATAACAAAACTACATGCCCTTTCAAAGGACAACTGGGAGGAAGCACTTAAAGTAGCCACTAGATGGGTGAAAAAAGGTCTACCAAAGATCAAACCTCTAGTACTACAAGAAGCTCTACAAAACTACGAGAAATAATGAACACAGCTGAACGTCCCCTACAGGTAAAACCACCACAGGTTCCCTCAACCCCAAAAGAACCAACTATACCCCAATCACACAATACTCAAAACCTACCTGAAACCTTGCCAAGAAGGGGAACCTCCCTCTAAAAGCCACAGGAGTGAACAAGTAGGAACACCACGAGAAAGCACACCAAAAAAAGACCACAGAATAACCATGGCAGAAGAAATTCCGGATTTAGATGAAATTCCTATTTCCGAATTCAGGTAGACTGTTACCCAGGCGCTAATTTTAGCCACGCAAACCACCTATTACGAAGCAACACCCCAATAACAGAGGAAGTATCCAAGGTGATACTATCCTGTCCTGTTTTACTATCCTTTTATATATTGTTTTAATGCAAGTGAACTACAGGCTTAAGAGAAACTTCCAGGAGATATTGTCCAACACAACGCTGATCAGGGACTTAAAAAGTAACATCAGCTTTCGAAAAGAACCCAAACCTGAAAGACCTTCTGGTCAGGGCCAAACTCAGACCTCCTATGACACACACAAAACTACCTGGAGGCCCAAAATTAGCCAAAAACCAGAATCTAGGTGCTACGTACCTTTTAACTAGCAACATACGCTAAAACTTAACAACTGCATCTACCTGATACAATGCAAAAAGTGCAAAATACAATACGTGGGACAAACAACAACACATTGAGAACTCGCGTTTCTCACCACAAATACAACAACAGAAGAGGACACAATAACACGCACCTGGTCAAACACTTTCAACGACATGGTCTCCAGAATTTGATTGTACACGGACTGGAACACAATCCAAACTGGGGAACATCTCAGAGGAGAAGAAAAGAGAATTTCTGGATCAAAAAACTGGACACATACTTCCCAAAAGGATTAAATCACCTAACTTAACTTTATAGAAAAAGACTCTTTATTCAAATGAAGGTTTCTAAGACAGTCGTTCATATTTCATACATTTTATATTACACATACAGAGCACTGAGAGCCTGCTGGGCTATCGGACACAGTGGTCCAAGCTGTCACCGTGCCAAACTGGTCACACTGATTATCCAGTGCTTCTGTGGTGACCAGGAGGTTGGTGGTTTGATTCTCTGCCAGCAGGATAAATCTGGGAAGTGAAAAAGCTTTCCCCTACAGCTACCTTAACTTTTAACTTTTATATTAGCCTATATTTCTTTATTTTTTATTTTTTATTTAACCTTT
>NW_023339807.1:25849722-25849862 GCF_004916995.1 Morone saxatilis | reverse complement strand
TTAAAGATAATAAATGATTATTAATGATAATAAATGATTATTAAAGATAATAAATGATCATTAAAGATAATAAATGATTAATGATAATAAATGATTATTAAAGATAATAAATGAGAATTAAAGATAATAAATGATTATTA
>NW_023339807.1:25845639-25849496 GCF_004916995.1 Morone saxatilis | reverse complement strand
ATAAATGATCATTAAAGATAATAATTGATTATTAAAGATGATAAATGAAGCTTCTCTGTGAGTGCAGATGGAGAACTACAGTAAGGCTCGGACGGTGGAGCAGCCGTCTGTCTGTCCGTTCCCCGGCCTCCCCCCCGACACGCCGGAGGTCCACGTCAAAGACGGCAGCAAGATCCGCAACCTGCTGCGTTACGCCCTGAGCCGCGTGGAGGCCAACCCCCGAGCGCCTGAAGACGAGGGTCGGCCCGCACCGGAGGAAGGAGGCGCGGCTGTGGAGGGACAACAGGAACCGAAAGGCCGTCCGCTCTGCAAACAGATCGTCTTCACGGCGACCGGGAAAGGCGTGTCCAAAGCCATAACGTGTGCCGAGATCGTGAAGCGGCGTGTGAAGGGGCTCCACCAGCTCACCCGGCTGCTGTACGGCACCGTGGTGGAGGTGTGGGAGCCGCTGGAGCCCGCCGCCGGCCTCGACAGCCTGACGGTCAGCAGGAACGTGCCCGCCATCTGGGTCCTCCTCTCCAGAGAGCCGCTGGACTGCAGCCAGCCCGGGTACCAGGCGCCAGGACGCTACGACGCCCTGTGGGCTCAGTCCGCTGGCAGGGAGGAGGGCGGAGGGTCCACCGGGCAGAGACCGGGACACAAGAGGAAGAAAGGAGGAGGAGGAGGCAGAGGGAGAGGACCCGGACGGCAGACTGGACGGTCCAGAGAACCCGCTAAAGGCCCGAGCTGACGGAGCGTTTCACAAACTGTAAAGACTAAAACGATGTGAGACGTTTCGGTCGATCAGCGTCCGTGTTTCCAGGCAGCCGTTCGTTTCACTTTGTTTCTTTAACCTGAAGAGACTTCAACCTTTTCCCTTAAAAGACTCTTTATCACTGAGTGAACACAGAACAGCTGGAAGGTTTTAGTTTATTTCTTATGAAAACTTCTTTTTCTGATATTTTTAGGGTTTGTTTTTGACCAGTTCAGTGTTTCCTTCTCTCTGATATTGTTCTAATGCAGTTTGTGTTCAGATATTAAATAATTCACTGTAATGTGAGTTATTTTATTTTAAGTTAAACATTTTTAAGTAGTTTGAACTTTTTTTTTTTCACAATACAAATTTCTAAATAAAGTCAGTGCCACTTAAAATTGACAATTATAATTGAGTTAAATGAACTTGAATAAATATATTAAGTTGAGTTGATGAGTAAAATGCTGAGTTTTATTTTCCAAGAAGAACTTGCGACCCCTCCATGAAGCTTTGGTGACCCCTAGTGGGTTCCCGACTAGTAGTTGATTTTATTATGTAAATGTTATATTTTGACAACATGTGATAGCAGGGACCCTGTCATTCAAAACTAGACTGCTACATTACTAATGATTAATGTAACTATAGCTGAAAATAGAGACTATTTATCCCTGAACAGCATGCAGTTCATGTAGGCTTTATGATGCAGGTACATTATGTCTTAAGTCTTGAACAGCAATATCCTGCTCCTCTCTACAAGAAACAGCTTCAGGACACACTTCATCTAACAATATGTCATTGTCTGCTGCTTGGGATCTCTCAATCACCTTAACTTGGTAGTTAAACAGCCATTATTGCCCTACAGTTTTCTCTCTTTCCTGCTGCTGCAGCTTCACATTAAAAGCTTTTAACTGCCGGATAATGAGTTGACTTTTATTTTGAAGCAAGTCAGTCACAGGAAGTGCCAAGTGTTTGTCAGCTAGCTTGAGAGCGTTCAACAAAAATGTGTCAAAACAAAACGATGACAATATTCCATCCTTTAATAATTAATGGACGGTGAACTCACTATCGAGCTGTGAGAGTTTGATGAGCTGAAACAGACCCAACATACATTAAATATACCGATAATATAGATAATATAGTTACTTAAAGAGAGATCTGATCCAGGAGCCTCGAGGATACTTGGACCTGGTCTAAACAGCTGAAACCTGCCTGTGATGGATGAGTTATCGGTCAGGAAGTTTGATTTGTGGGTAACAATAATGTAATTAAAAACACCACCGGTCCTGGTTTTATGAACTGTTCTTTGGTGGGGGGGTTTTTTGTGGGGGGGGTTAATGAAACCTGGAGCGAAACGTTGGACTGTAAGGCTGAAATGTGAAATGTGCAGTTTAAACAGGTTGAATGTGATTAAAGAGGTTTTATTTGTTTCACTCTGATGTTGTGTGTCAGCGACTCAAGTAGTTTTGTGTGTTTTCTGCCTACTTTTACTTTTACGTCCTACATTTTGACATAAATATCTATGGAAGCCTGTTTCTGCTAATAATTTAAAAAAAAGATTCTGAGTCATAATAAACCTCAGAATAATGTCTGTGATACTAATAATTCTCATTAGAATTATTATATAATTACAGAATCTCTTTTTTTTTCTCACATTTGCAGAAATGAGCTTACGTAAATATTCCGTACTATCTCCTCCTAAAAACAGGCTTGTTACTTTAGTTTTAATGCATTTGAGGGGAATTGTCGATAAATATTATTTTGCATTATTGCACGCCTTCCTAACATCAAGACGAGCGTGACGGACGTAACGTGATGAAACTGACAGAGGCGGTCGGTGGAAATGTCCTTCAGAGAAACCAAGAGAGTACTTTTTACTTTGAGTATATTCGGGGTTCCAACGGGTCCTGGAAAACCTGGAAATGTAGTAACTAGTTTTCCAGTCACCTGGAAACTCATTCAAATGACCAAATATCCTAAAAATAATTTAAAGCAAAGTGGAACAGACTTGCAGAGATCTTTTCGACTTTTTCCAAAGCTGCAAGTGAAGTTCTAAACTCTCCATTCATACAGACTATTAATGATGAAATGTCTTGTTGCTGTGGTTGATAAATACATGAACACTCGATCAATGCCGTCAGTTTACCTGAAGCTTCTGGGCGTTTGTGAGTGTCTACACAAACAAAGTAAAGACGGTGAATTAGTACTTTTCCTTGAGTAAAGATTATATTTGCATTTATATTTATGTAAATAGTATTTTGTTACAATGATTATTGTGAAGTAGAAATTCAACATGCTTGTTCTTCCAGACGAGTCCTAACTGGGTCGATCTATACGGGAAGAAATCTATTCATGGATCTGGACGTTGTCACAATCTTAAACCAGCTGCTGTGTTGTTTCTACATTTATCTGCCGCGGGGGAACGCCGCTGTAAATGTTTCTGCCCCGAGGAATTGTGGGATGGTGAAGGACGGTCCTGTGTGTCCTCGGCTAAAGGAGATAAGAAAGGAAGCACCTTTCCCTTAACATGTAGAGAATTCAAACATTATCATGGCTGCTAGTGAAATACTTTCACTCCTTTTACTCAGTTAGGAACCTTCCTGCAATAAAGAGTATTTAAGTGTTTGGTTTGTCGCTTCTGGGCTACTGTAGAAACATGGCGGACTGGTAGGTAAGGTAACAAAAACACGATTCCTGTATTCAGGTATTATACACTAATAAAAACATACCTATGGATATTATACAACATTTCTGACACAAAATATGCATTTAAGAAATATTTCTCAACTGTTCTGTTACACAAGAAAGAAAGTGTCTCTGTTAGTGTAAGTTATTAATTGTTGTGTTATAAATGTGTAACTGTTAAGGAGGGGACGCAGTTAACAGGCGGTCCCTCCAGGACTTCTCAGGGTCCTGATATCACAGCATCCACTCTCTCTTATCAATCTATCATCCATTAATACTCACAAACTATTCAACCTAATGCAGCTTTTTTCACTGTAGAAAAACAAGATCCTTTTATTTTCAGTTGATATATGACAAGTTATTGCACTCCACAAGAAAGGTACATAACACAAATACTAGACCCATACAACAACAAGCCATACAAACAATCAGACTAAGACAA
>NW_023339807.1:25840596-25845553 GCF_004916995.1 Morone saxatilis | reverse complement strand
TGAATTGAATTGAATTGAATCATACTCCGTATTATAACTACTATAATAATCTAATGCACACAGATAATGTGGATATAATAAAGTTGCAAAACCTTCAGAAATGATTTCGGCCCGTTTTCTCCAATAAACGCTCCCGACAGAGAAGAACCCCTTTATGTCTCCTTGGAGAACATGTACGAGCCGTTCCAAAGGGAGAACGTTAAGAAACCAACTTGTAACCGATGGTTTGACATCGTCTACCCAGTGCTGTAGGACTGATAACGGTGCACAGTACCATGGATGAGCTGCACTGCAGAGGGTTGAGCTCAATAGGACGCCGTATTACAGATCATCTGTGACCAGTTTCAACCCAAAATTGATGAACGTCTGACGGAGCAGCTTTGCAGCTTTCTAATCTCCTGTGTGTAGAGATGGTGAGCGGTCTGCTGAGGATCCTGGTGACATCTTGTGTCCACGTTGATCCTTTTATCTCCTCAGTCGGCCTCCCCGGGCTCTCAGCTGCTTACAGTACAAGAGGATTAGAGTTTCCCTGCAGGATCAGAGCAGAGCATCAGGCAGTGGAACCAGAGAATGGAGCGTGGTGGACCGGTGGAGGCGTTCAGGCTGCTGCTGGTTTGCTGTCTGGTTGTCGGGCCGGTGCTGGCCCAGGCCCGCCACCCTCTGCCTGCGCTGTGGGTAATGCCCGTCAGCTCCGGGTTGGGGAAGGAGAACCTGACCGCCGCTGTGGCACCGGCTGTCAAACTGGCTCTGCAGGATCTGCAGAGACAACCACCGCCGCTGGGAAACTACGAGATCCAGCTCCAGCTGCTGGACTCACAGGTGGGTCTCAGACTCTGTCCTCTTCCTCTGTCTGGAACCAGTATCACACTTATGTTTTCATGCCATGTTTCAGTGTGATCCTGCTAAATCACTCAAAGCTCTGTTTGATGCCATGTGGGCGGGACCAAAGTACCTGCTGGTGTTTGGAGGGGTGTGTCCATCTGTGATGGCGCTGATTGCTCGCTCTCTGCCAGCTCTCAACCTGGTGCAGGTACACTGGTCCACTTCAGGTTTATTGTGATTATTATAAAGTTGTTGCTAGTGTTTTGGACACATCTGTTGATTCATGTCCTCTGATGTCCCAGGTATCTTTTGCGGCCTCGCCCCCTAACCTGTCCAACAGGAAGTGGTACAGAAACCTGTTCAGCACGGTGCCGTCGGACCGGGCTCTGAACCAGGCCACAGTGAAGCTGCTGCAGCGCTACAGGTGGAGCAGAGTCGGTATCGTCACACAGGAAGGACCCAGACTCTCAGAGGTGATGCTGAGTATTATTCCTGATACTAGTGAGGATGCTGATAACGTCCTTGAGCCCCACCAACAAGCCAAAATCTGTTTCAATCACTACCCGGGTGGCAAACCTTTTTTTAGAAATCAGACTTAGAATCTTGTAAACGGTCATAATCCAGAAATGATCCTGTTTTGTCCACTGGAAGGGCCCAGAAGAGGGCACTTCATGCCCCTTTGCCCACTGGGTAGACCTCATCTCTATATTTGTACCTTCTTACGGCAGTAAGAATCTCTACCTGATTCTCTGTGTTTGTGCAGATGAAGAAGGATCTGATCAGACAGCTGCTGAAGGCTGAAGTCCAGGTTGTTTCCACAGAAAGTCTCTCTGAAGACGTCTGCAGCAGCGTGAAGAAGCTGAAGGTACTCACCCCTGGTGAATATTGTACGCACAGATTTAGATTTAACAGAGAGGTAGAATCTGTTTACGTCATGATGTCAAAATGATTCCTTTATTCTTTTACAGGAAAGTGATGTTCGGATCATCATCGCACAGTTTAAAGAGGATTCTGCCTCTGAAGTTTTCTGCTGTGTAAGTAACTTTATGGCCAAAAGTAGGTGGACACCCATATGGTCTGTTTTTCCTTGGTCCTCTTAGATATAATGAAAGGAAATCTAAATACAGCAACGTACAGTGATATTTGAAAGCCAGCTCCATAGAGAAATAGTTTGCTGTATAAGAACTTTACTGGCATTGTCGGATGCTGATATCAAACAAGTGTGTAAAAGTAATCCCTGTGAGCAGAAAGCTCAGAATTCAGACTGCTCTGAACGTTTCCAACCTTCTTTTTCTACCGTACATGTCCAGCCGACGTCGGCTAATCACAGATTTCTTTATATGGTTATGTGCTCCAGGCTGAGCACTACTGAGCATGCCCACGAAGTACATGGACCTGCTCAGTTTTTCCTGTTGTGAGACAGATTTTCCTCTGATGTCCTACAGCTTCTCAGCCTCAACTCTCTTACAGAGCTTACTGGTGCACATTTACTTGTAGCTATTAGCTTACCGCTAACTTCTGCTAACGGACTGGGAGCTCGAGGCCCTGGGGCTACCGTTAAACACAGACACTGAGCTCCCAGTCCGGGTAGTGTCACCGAATAGGATGGGTCTTAGCTGCTAACCGCTAACAACAAGTCACTAAGGCTGTATGTCTATCAGGAAACTCCCAGAGAGTTGAGGCAGAGCAGCCAGAGGACGTCAGAGACAATATTCTCTGATCCAGTTTCACCAAAATCACTGATAAAATTATAAAGTTGAGCTTTTGTAGAGGAATCAGTGAAACACAAGAACTGAGAATATAGAGCTGAAAATGAGCGTTATAGGTACCCTTTAATGAATATTACACTGACACATATGAAAACGTTGAGCTGTCTGCATACTTTTGACCACATATTTTGTGATCCCACCACTACGACACAAAACCTGCCTGAAAAAGAGCCAATAAGTAGATTCTGAACAGTGCAGCTGAACTGGTTCTCTCCAGGAGTCCAGTGAGTGTCAATGGAGGCGATAAGATCCTGTTTCACAGTTCTTGCTGATAAAAGTGTTCCAGGATTAATTTGATAACAGCAGCTGCTGTCTGTGGGACTCTCAGGCCTACAGGCTGAACCTGTTTGGACCTCGGTACCAGTGGATCGTAATTGACGGAGGAACGTCTGGATGGAGGCTGGGGTGGCAGGGTTCTGGCTGTACGGCCGACAGTCTGCTGACGGCTGCAGACGGATCCATCCGGCTGCAGATGAAACAGCTCAGCAGCACGAACACTCCGGGAGTCTCTGGACGGGTCAGTTCTGGTCTCTTCTATGTGCGGTGTTTCAGTAATGACTCTAACTGACTGTTGTTAACTGCAGACTCCTCAGGACTACCAGGACTCCTACCTCAGACAGCTGATCCAAGAGGGGTCAAAGGTCAGCGGCCTCCACACCTTCGCCTACGACGCTGTTTGGGTCGCTGCCAAAGCTCTCAGTCAGGTGATGGAGGCTGTGAAACGCCGAGATAAGTACAGCGTCCAGAGGAACATCAGTGTCAGTGAGGAGGAGGTCCACAGGATGCTGCTGGAGGCCGTGAAGCAGACGCAGTTTGAAGGAGTCACAGTAAGCGCATCCACACACCTGTAGCACACACCTGTAACACACACCTGTTACACACCTGTTACATACCTGTAACACACCTGTAACACACACCTGTAACACACACCTGTAACACACCTGGCACTGCAGTATTTATTATATGAATGTTTTAAAATGTCTGCAGGGTCCAGTTTCCTTTCGGAACGGAGACAGAATGACGTCGATGGAGCTGATCCAGTTTCAAGGTGCTTTAAATCAGCTGATGCTCGTCTGTAAAGGCAGCATGTTAATATAAACCAGTGTGTACATTCACAACCTGTGTGTGTGTGTGTGTGTGTGTGTGTGTGTCCTCAGGCAGCAGTGGTGTGTTGGTGGGAGACTTCAGTACTTCCACCCAACAGCTCCGACTGATGAACCACCTGCTGAGGTTTAAAGGTGAGATAACTGACAGTGTTTCCACTCTCGTGGTCTCCGGTTCTGAAATCATGCTAAAAGACTGAGACTGGATCTCGATTCTAACTGGATGTTTGCTCCTGCAGGTCCAGGACCCCCCAGAGACCGGACTCTGGTCCTGGTACAGCAGCAGCACATCGGCCTCCTTCTGTACAGCGTCGTATCATCAGCTGCGTCTGTGACCATCATCATCGCTCTGACGGCCCTCCTCCTCACCGTCATCAACCGTATATGGTAAACGGGTACAGCCTCTGTGGATCCACCTCAGTGTCGGACGTAGATCTGGTTTCGTCACTGTTGTTTGCCCCCCCACCCCCCTCTGCAGGCTGCTGAAGTCAGGCAGTGGATCCCAGGATGAGCTGCTGCTGCTGGGCATCCTGCTGTCCTCCTCCTCAGTCCTGATGTCCGGCCTGGACGGAGCCTCGCTGTCCGACCAGACATCTGAGGTCCTCTGTTCTGTGAGTTCAGATATAAAAAGTGATTAATACATAAAAAATAAATGCTTCAGAATCAGGAAGTTATAAGTAAAGTTTTGAATGGAGTATTTTTTACTTCGTTCATACTTCACCCACTGCTAGGTTGGTCTGTGGAGCTCTCATCCGTGGGACACACTCTGGGCCTTCGCCTGTGCTGTTCACCAGAACATGGAGGCTTCATTCGCTCTGCAGCTTCACACAGAAGGTAAACCGCTAACCCAGCTTTGTAAACCCACAGATCTGAGCCGTCTGTGCTGATTTCTGAATGGAAATGTTGTCTGTTGTTCCGTTCTGCAGCGAGCTGGCTGTGTGCTTTTGTCTGGGATGCTCCTGCCTGGATGTGTTTGTTTTTAACCTCCTGGCAAATGCCTGGGACCCCTCAGACGGGTTGGTGCTGCAGCATAGTTTAGAGGTAACAGTAACACCGAGGAAGATCCTGTACTTATGTTAGGAGTACAACAATGCTAGGAAACTACTTCATTACACGCCCTTGTCCTGAACTGTAAATCCCAAATAAATCAATAAAAGTCGTTCTTCTTCAGAGGGATTCCTGCTGATCAGGACGTTGTCATCCGACTGAACCTCTGAACGCCTGCAGCAGCGCCAACATGGAGCTGTGGCTCATGTGTTATCT
>NW_023339807.1:25839087-25840496 GCF_004916995.1 Morone saxatilis | reverse complement strand
CAGCGAGCTAGTTAGTAGCATGGAGCTAAGGGTCCAAATTAAATATAGGAACGTTGCAGATATATAATTTATTTTGCCGATGCCCAGGATGATGCTCGCAACAGGACGCCGACTGCAACTGTTAACTGTGCCGAGGTCCCAAACATCAGTGTATTAAAATAATGATGTGGTGTTTTTCCTCCAGGGTCTCGGATGTTTCGTGGCCTGGAACATCAGGACCGCGCCGGCCGATCATCCCGCCATCAGCAGTAAACACCTGACACTGAGTACGTTCGCTGTGACGGTGTTCAGTGTGGCAGGAGTGTCAGGATCTCTGCTGACGTCCCACAATCCTCCTGTTCAGTTCTGTGTGACCAGTGTCCTCATCCTCTGCTGTAACATCTGCACCCTGAGCTGGTTGTTCGGACCAAAGGTCAGTGCGACGCTACACGAACTCTAAGAAATCTGTAATGGCTGAAAAACATTTAAATTCAGTTTCTGAGAGGCTGATTATGATCTTTTTTAGGGTCTAATCTTAACAGTACTCCTTTTAGAACTACAGACAGAGACTGTACAGAATACATAAGTTAGTATCGTGGATGTAGTTAGCTGATGAAGTAATTTAACAAGCTACCGTTAGCCCCAGGAATCTGGATAAATGAATTAGTAAATTAAGTGTTTCAGTGCCGGATAACGTTAGTGGCTGGATTGATGTAGAGTGGATATTTTAGTTCGCTCACGTTAGCAAATTACCAATTACCAAAATGATGCTACTTCACCAGTTAAAGTGATCCACTAACTTATGTATTGTGACACACAGTGTTGAGTGTGTTCAACAATAAATAATGTATCAATGCTAAGTTAGCTAGCTAGCAATTTGATGGCATTAGCAATCCAGTTAACGCCGATTGTTTGTAGACGTTAGCAAACTCCTTTTTCACCTGTTTTTATTTCTTTTTATGTCTGCAGGTTTTGTTTCTGTGTCTGAACAGCAGCGAGCTGCAGGGTGAAGCTGCAGAGGGCGACGACGGACAAAACAAAGACGAGCAGCTGAGCAGGTTAAACCAGCAGCTGAAGAGTCAAACTGCACAGGTGAGGACATCAGTGAGGAGACTGCTGTGTGTTTGACTTCAGTCTGTCCAACTGATGGTTGAGTGAATTAACACTGCAGCGCTGTTTGTTGTGTTCTTTGCAGCTCGACGTAGAAATAGAAACCATCACCATGCAACTCTCTGAGGAGTCAGCTACTGACCCGAAGCCTCACATGATGACAGAAAAAAACAACGGTACCAAAAACATGAAGTCGTACAGAGATACTGTGAAACTGAAAAGGTTTAAAACTCAACTGAGAGTACTGCAATACATGAAGTCTCCACAAGGGTACAGGAACCCAACAATGAGTTTGTTGCTATGGAAACAAACCACAGAGA
>NW_023339807.1:25837816-25839054 GCF_004916995.1 Morone saxatilis | reverse complement strand
GACACCATGTGACTCTGTGTCTGTATATAGAGAATATAATGTTTGCTGCTTTATAATCTCTTTTAAACTGGAGTCAGTATTATAACATAACTCCTGTTTACAGCTTAGTTAGTGTTAACTGACAGTGCTCCAGTCTCTCTAATCAGTATGATAATCAACCTTTTCTCTCAGCAGGGGAGGTCAGATCTGTGACGTGGACTCATGTGGTTCAGGTCTGCTCTGAGGACAGAAGCTCAGATAGGAAACCTGCAAGTCCAGACAGCATCAACTCTCCTGAACGGTGAGTCCACAACAAACAAACCGTATTTACCTGTAAAATCCAGAGCAGACACTTTATAAACTCACTACAGACACTTTGGGACAGTTTAAATTCTTCAATGAAACTTTGAGATGTTTGTTCAAATTTTAGTTTTGACTGTTTTTTTTGGAAATGTGGTTGAGAAAATAAATTTGGAAACTTGTCTCATAAGTGAGTTGAGCCAGAGAGCTAACATTATGCTACGAGCCAGAGAGCTAACGTTAAGGATGAGGCACTGAAGGATATCCACATATTAGAATGAATGAAGAGTATTTTTGCATGTTTTCAACTGTTTTAACGGAATAATTAAACATTGCCGTTAATATTTATTTAGATTTAGCACCCAGCAGTGATGTGACTCACTGCGTCACATTAGTTCATCGATTCGTGTGCGATGTTTGTAGTTTTTGTGGTTTAATTTCCTTCCTGTGGTTCCTCTCAGTGTGCGGCGCCGGCTGTCCGTGCAGCTGCCCATCCTCCATCATTCCTACCTGCCCGCCGTCGGTGGTGTCAGCGCCAGCAGCTCCAGTCTGTTCGGCAGCCGGGAGGCCTTCGATCACGCCGATGGAAACTTCCTGTACGACTGACGCCACATTATTGCTCAACCAATCAGACGGCAGCTGTGACTGACTGTATTTATTTCTATAGACGTATATGGAAATATAAACAGTGCACTTTGTGTTATTAATTGATAAATAAAAATCTAAAATGTGAAGAAAATGTTTTATATTCCTGAAATGGATGGAATATGTTGAAGAGAAGCTGCTCAGCGTCGTCTGTTCGGGAGCTGCTCCTCGTCACCAGGACCAAAGTATCAGAGGATTGTTTCATTAGGACCTTTTCTCTTGTAGCACAGGAAGTTTCATACCGCTGCACTGCTGCATATGCTAACTGTTCTAGCTGCTATTAGCTAGTTAGCGGTCCTATTAGCTGTCTGTAC
>NW_023339807.1:25830200-25837716 GCF_004916995.1 Morone saxatilis | reverse complement strand
AAAACACATCCCCCTAACCAAAACGCATACATTAACTTCCCCACCTAAAACATTCATTTATCACAGTGTACTTCAACCTGAATAAGAGGAAACGTGTGATTATATAAAGCTGTAAAAGGGTGGTGGAAGTCCAAATAGAGCCGTGAGGGGTTCAGGTTCCCAAGTGTGCTCAATATTTGACGCCAGAGTGGATTTACATCCTCACAAGGAGCCGTTGATCAATGTCAAAGAGTTAGTGTCATTACAGAGCTCACAGCTACGGACAGATAGTTAATGTCAGTGTGTAAATCTCCACAGACTCTGTGCTCCAGATGGTTTTCTGTAAGTCGGCAGAGTGAATTAAAGAAAAAGAGACTCCCCTCTCTTATCTCCCACATTAATCACTTTGTCTGTGTTCCTAAAACATGAAACATTCATTGTTCATAACAGTTTGTTACTGTTATAATTTGATGTTAAGGTGAGAAACATGCAGACGTGAGTCCATGTTCATTATGTCTCTCACATAAATACATCAAGTTTTTATTGGAAACATCTCAAACAATGTGATTTTTTTTTTTTTGTAATTTAACTTTTTATGAAATTACAGTCCATATCAGTGGTTCCCAACCTTTTTCCTAAAGGGGCCCCCATTTCTATCACCGACTACATTATAACATATAATATATTATATTTATATATTATATTTAATGTATGCTGATAAACACAATAACTGAGGGCAGATTATTTCCTGTGAATATTGATCGGAGATGAGTTTTACTCATCATTTTATGAGCTTTTTTTCAGTCTGTATTATGTTTTTCTTTTTTTTTAACAATAATACAGTTTTTTTTTTTAAATTCTGTGTTTTCTTCTACTTTATTCTTCTTTTAGCCTCAAAAAACAAAAACCCAGATCATTGGGTCATTAAAAACTTTTTTTAATGCAGAATGATGAAATATCGGCAAACTGTGTGTATTTGTAAAGTTTTCTTACATGCCTTTAAATCAAGAAGGCCCTGCGACCCCCCGTGGAGCTTTGGGAACCCCCCCAGGTTGGGAACCACTGACTACAAGATCCAGAATTTGATTCCAGATAAACATTTCACCCAAATATGGAAGAGCATCTGTGGAGCACGTGTAGAGAACATTCGTAGACTTGTTAGTTAATTGTGACATCCTGTTTTAATCTACCTGTTGTTGTTGTTGTTGTTGTTGTCTCCCGCAGCGAGGAAGCACACGAAGCAGGACTCGACGATGAACGAGGAGTGGAAGAGCATGTTTGGATCTCAGGAGCCGCCCCCCGCCCAGACCACCACGGTAAGAGCTTCACTGCGCCCGGGGGAAGGCGTGCTGCAGAGTCATTGATGTTTACAGTATGAGGTCTGTCTGGGACTGGTGCCATACAGCCAGAGGCACAGGCACACTCACACTGCGCTCCAGAAGGGTTTTATTCCCTTAAATGTGTTAGTAGGTTTTGTTTTCTGATCTCTGAGAGATTATTCTAGTAAATTATCCTGCAGTCTGCTTAGATACAGCTATCATCGGTCTGTTCACATACACAGGGTGTCTGCTGGTTCTTATCCAGTCTACAATCCAATAATCTGGACATTTTAGGCCTTAAAATGATTTCAACAGGTCTTAATATGTATCAGATACATGAAGTTAAAGTTAAAGTTTGGAAAAACGTAATCTTGCTGCAGAACTACAACTACAAAACAAAATCAACATTTCCTTCATATTCATCGTACAAACTTTTTGCTAGTATGGACATAAAATCTTAAATTGCATTCATAATGGTCTTAAAAAGTCTTTTTTAACCTGAAGTAAAAATACATTTAATGAGTTTAAACCTGTGGCTGCACATGGCTAAAGATTGTCCTGGTCGGAGCCAGGTGGCCTCCGTCGGTCCGCCCCTGGTTTCTCTGAGACTGTCAGAGACTATTAAATATAATAAATATAAATAAACTAAAATTAAACCATGAAGTTGTTTTTTTTTAATAAAATGAGTTCCTGGTACGATCATCGACATATATAAAGATAGACGACGTGACAGAGCCGAAACGTCTGTATCGCCCCCTGGTGGCCAACTGCAGTAAAAGTCAGTTGAAAAGAAGATTAAAGTCAGTAAAATAACGTCATTCTACCTCCTCCTCTGCTAAGAGTTCTTCTTTCTCTGTAACGTTGAACCAGGGAATATTTGACACAACCGACATTAATTTATAAATTTATATGCTTTTGCAGAAACGCATCATTAAGAAGACGTGAAGTCAAATCTTTGTCTTGTGTGATCAATCGAGTCTCTAGTATAGAAACTGATTGGAATAATTCATCAGAAACTGTTTGGTAGTTTAATTAATAACAAACGTCATACATTTTATAAACTCTTTATATGTTTGTGTGCAGAATTCTTGATTTTTAAATAGCTGTCAGGTAAAAGTAGTGAAGTAAAAATGTATATAATAGTATATATATGTAATATATAAGTAAAGTAATTAGTTACATTCCAGCAGTGGTTTTGATTTGACCATTAATGGTCTTTAACAGGTTCTGGCTCTGTGTTTCAGCTCCTTATTAAACAAGCTGTTAGTGAACGTTTGACTCATGTTTGTGTTCTGTTGGCTTTATGTTTTTGGCCGACATTCACGTGGTTCTCATTTTATGCCCGTGCTGAACAACGTCTTCGTCTCACCTTCAGTCGCGTTATAGCCCCGAACTGTTAGTCTGAGTCGGGGCCAAGTTTCCACACTGAGGCTGTGAGAGCGCCAAGATCTGCTGTGTGGTGAAGCTTCATTAGGTGCCAGTGGACCGTTGGGCCTGGCACCGAGGCCCTATGGACCGATTGTATTTGGAGAAGTTATCATTCTGAGGAGAAAAGCTGCTGCTGTGAAATCCAAAACAAAGCCTGCAAAATCCTAGAAGGACTGCACGATGTTATATCGACTGTTAGAAATACAAATGCAGGTTGCATTTACTTTATACTTTTCCTAAAATAAGATTGAAATAATAATATATATATATATGTACATATTGGAATATATTGAATCATAACCACTGTATCGTGATACGTATCATATCACCAGATAACTGGTTTTATCCCTAAATGATGCTTTTTGATAAGTTTTGTACTTTTGTCCAAACTAAATGATTATTTAATGAGATACTAAAGAGATTGAGTTGAAGCATTATTTATGGGATTGCTGTGACACAGTTTGACAACATGCAGAATCAACTGAACGTGTAGATTGATCCCTTCAGTAGCTGAGCGCTGCTAATAACGAACATTATCTAAATATATTCCTGCTGGTTTTCAGACAGAATCAGAAGTTTCAAAGTAAAATCTGAAACAACTGAAGAGCCGTTTCCCTCCATCAAAGTTTCTTTTGACGCCTGATTGTTGTTGTGGGAAAAATAAGGAACTGATGTGTTTTGCAGGCTGCCGACGGGCAGGCGGGACAGGTCAGGAAGAGCGCTGTGGCCCCGACGGTGCCCGTGCTGCAGTCGGTGGCGAGCGGCCCCGCCTACCAGCGCCGCATCAACACCTGTAAGGCAGAGCTGCAGCAGCTGGTGCAGCAGAAGAGAGAGCAGTGCAGCGCCGAGCGCATGGCCAAACAGATGATGGAGAGCGCCGAGTGGGAGAGCCGACCTCCTCCACCGGGTAACTCCCTGTTAGACGAGCTGATAAAGGCTGACCTGTTTACAGGAAACATAAGTTATGTTATGTTATGCAGGTTCTCCTGAAGGCTCACAGAGTTGTACTCGTGTGTTTCAGGGTGGCATCCTAAAGGGCTGCTGGTCGCCCACCTTCACGAGCACAAAGCCGCCGTGAACCGCATCCGAGTGTCTGACGAGCACTCCATCTTTGCTACAGCGTCCAACGACGGCACCGTCAAGGTCTGGGACAGTCAGAAGATGGAGGGAAAGACCACGACCACCAGGTGAGCGGACGAGCCCGGAGAGCGGACGGTCAGCACCACGTTACTGAAGACCACAAGTCACACTTCTGTTCGTCACTGCTCTATGTCAAATTAACTTGATTTAAATTATTTTGGAAGTTTAGATTTTTATTTAAATGTATAAACTCTGAACACTAGCTGTATTTCCAGAACCTTCACTGTCTGATTAACAGCCTCGTCAAACAGTCAGGGATTTGTAAAAACTCTTTTTTGTAAAAAGAAAAAGAAACCTGTTAAATATATTAGATTGTTATACATTTTAAAATACTTAATACGGACAAAGAATTGTATAAAAATATAGTAAGAGTCTGAAACATTGTGATATAATACAGTGAATCACATCAACACATCAAACAGAAGGTTGGACGTTGGCCGTGAGACCCTCTGTTGGCTCGTTGCTGTACGCTCACAGTGCTGTCGTGTCCCTGCAGGTCGGTGCTGACTTACTCTCGTATCGGCGGCCACGTGAAGACGTTGACCTTCTGTCAGGGGTCGCATTACCTGGCGGTGGCCTCGGACAACGGGTCCATCCAGCTGCTGGCGGTCGAAGCGAACAAGCCCCCAAAATCTCCCAAAGTTCAGCCCTTCCAGACGAGGTAACAGAACCGCGTCTGCAGGTAGAAGCTTTGTCCTGACCGATGAAGTGTCTCATTCTATACGTCCTTGCTCTCTCAGGTCTCTGGACCTGCAGGAGGACGGCTGCGCGGTCGACATCCACCATTTTAACTCGGGCGCACAGTCGGTGCTGGCGTACGCCACCGTCAACGGCTCGCTGGTCGGCTGGGATCTCCGCTCCAACTCCAACGCCTGGACGCTCCGCCACGACCTCCGCCTCGGACTCATCACCTCGTTCACCGTCGACATGCACCAGTGCTGGCTCTGCCTGGGTGTGTGTGTGTGTCTGTGTGTCTGTATATTTGTACTCTGATGTCAGATATGTGGTGGTATATGGTTGAGAAGTCTGAAACTTTGAGAGCGTCTTTATACGTACAAAGATGGAAATCCTCTAAAAACCTGATTTATTATTATGTGTTTGTAGTTTTGACTTTAGCCCTACAGAATTGTCCCTTTCAGCTCCCGTAGCTCACCTCCCAGCTCCCCATGTCCTCCGCAGGTACGAGCAGTGGCACTATGGCCTGCTGGGATATGCGGTTCCAGCTCCCCATCTCAAACCACTCCCACCCGGCCCGAGCGCGAATCAGACGCCTGCTGATGCATCCGCTCTACCAATCCTCCGTCATCGCAGGTGAGCCATTCATTTATAGACTCATTTATATCGTTTAAAGTGAAGTTAAGAGACACCATGTTGACCTCAGCTGTCTGTCTGTCTGTCTGTCTGTCTGTCTGTCTGCAGCTGTTCAGGGGAATAACGAAGTGTCCATGTGGGACATGGAGACTGGCGATCGTAAATTCACTCTGTGGGCGAGTTCTGCACCTCCGCTGTCTGAGATGCAGGTTAGTGTGTGTGTGTGTGTGTTGTCACTCCTACACTGTAAAAACAAGCCCTTCTGGAAACAAATATGTTCTAAATATAATAAAGTTTTCTTGTATTGAGCAAAAAAAATCTGCCAGTTTTGTTTGTCTATTTTTAAAAGCAGCATAAGGTTTCAGCCACTGAAAGATTTTTAATTAATTGGCTTTAAAACTCGACAATAAACCTTTAATTCACTGCAGTTAGACGCTCTACAGCTGTGTCTGCTCCCACTCATCCAGTTATCAGCCTGTTAGAGACATTGTTTTAGGCTGTTTGTCTTCATGTTTTATTGTTTTATCTGAAACTTAATGCTGCTGCTCTCAGACAGAACTCATTTGTAGAAGAGATTTTGAATCTGCTAAAATAAAGGTCAAATAAAATAAAAAGGAATCAGACTTCACACAGCTGGAGACATTTAAGGTTTTATGTGCTGTAGACTTTTAATAGGTTTCATCATTTAGTTCTAGACAAACACTTTTATACTTTATAAAAACTACATTTCCTACAAATGTGTGTAATTTTTTACATTTTAAACATCAATTCATTAGTGTTTAATCGCCTGATTCTACACTAATGAACACATCTTCTTCTTTTTCTATCTACTTCTAGATGAAAAAACCGCCATGTTTCTACAGTAGCCCAGAACGGACAAACCAAACTTTGACGTTTTTTTTGCGAGTTTCGCTGCCACCGTAGTTTCAGTTTAATTTGGAAGGGGAGGGTGATGCGAGGGAGTTACAATCTGCAACTACACAGCTAGATGCTGCTAAATCCTACACACTGATTTTGTTTTGCAGCCGTCTCCTCACAGCGTTCACGGGATCTACTGCAGTCCTGCTGACGGGAACCCTCTGCTGCTGACTGCTGGATCTGACATGAGGATCAGGTCTGAACCAGACACACAACAACAACAACAACAACAACAACAACAACAACCTGCATTAAACCACAAACTGTCACATAGAACACAGTCAGGGCCTTTTATAACAATAATCCAACTTGTTTTTATTTGAAGTTGCGTATTTTATATAAATGTTTTTACACGTTGTTCTACGACGGAGTTTTAGGGCCAGACTAAGATTTAAAAAATCAATATATTTTTGGGGTAATTACGGGAATAAACTCGTTACAAACAGTAAATCCCTTTTTTCTCATTAAAATGACATTTCTTCTTGTATTATTATTATTACATTATTCTTATATTATTCTCGTAATTTCCCCCCAAAAAATTAAAAGAACTCTTAGTCTGGCCCTAATACTCCATCGTATTGATCAGTTTATCAGCTGTTCTCTGCTGTTATTACTGAATATAATGTGGAATAAACATAGTACATATATACATGATTATGAATGATGCATAAATATGAAAACAGAAGAAATGGCGAATCTCATCTGTTCTACATGTGACAAAGCACAGAGGAGGCTTCTGCTGTGACAGACGGAGAGGACCGGTCCAAACTTCCTCCCACATAATGAATCACTGAGGACAGAACAGACTTCCTGACCTCCCTGCAGCATCAGAACATCTGCTGCTCAATGAAATTCTGGAGAAATTCTCCTCAAACACAAACAGAAACACAAACAGAAACACAAGAGTAAATCATAACTGTGAACTAACGTTCAATGAAAGCAGGGTCACTGGTGTGGCAGGTCTCCATTACAGGCCTGGTCTGGATTATATAGTTATCTGGACGTATGTAACCGGGTCGAACGCTTCAACTAGTTTTAATTCATTTAATGTTTATTCAGACTCACAGGTAACACTGAACAACAGAGACAGGAAGAAGAAAACTCTGAAGCATCATAAAGTCCGTTAATTAAAGGCCAGTGGGGGGTTCAGCGAGTGAGGTTTTAGGGTATTTGAAGCGTCGGTCTCACCTTCAGGAGCAGCACACACTTAAACTAAATGTTTTGTGGTTCAGGTTCTGGGACCTGGCGTATCCCGAGAGGTCGTACATCGTGGCGGGAGGAGCCAACGACTCGCTGCACTGTCCGTCTGTCCTCTACAGCAGGAAGATCATCGAAGGGACTGAGGTCGTACAGGTGGGTACACACACTGCACAGGTACACACACAGCACAGGTACACACACTGCACAGGTACACACACAGC
>NW_023339807.1:25826671-25830100 GCF_004916995.1 Morone saxatilis | reverse complement strand
CAAGATCTAAACAGTGGATGGTAGAAATGTGGCTTCAGACTGGATCAACAGTCAATGTATGACAGCGCTGATTATTGATTCAGCTACAGAACATAGAGCTGGAGCTTATAGACATGTAATTTATTTGAGCTTTAAATCTGCTGTAAACTCAGAAACAGAGTGAACAGTTAATTCTGTTGTAAATCTGTTCCAAACTGAAATATGCCTCCAAAGTATTTGAAACATTTAATGTTTGACCTCCACCTGTTAGGATAAACCTCTGAATACGAGTTGTGGTTTGTGGTGTAAACGCAGTAGCGGCGTGTTTTATCCCCAGTGGTCATAAATCCCCCTTTGAACAAACAAGAACTCCGTCCCGCAGCAACTCCAGGGTTTTCTTAAATTCTTTATTATTGTTGTTTTTACATGAAGCACCATTGGTCAGTGTGACGAACCACAGACAGTGATTTCCACATCCAGACAGACAGACAGGCTGAAGCCCCGTCGTTCAGACCTTTTAAGGCTCCAACTGGGACCCTGCAGCCTCTTCAGTGTTTGTGGAGTGAATCAGATACTGAACAGATGTTAGACAGCGACCACGAGCTGTTTCACCTCCACTGAAAAGAAAAGTCTGGGTCTTATTTTCAAAGTTTGGTCCATCAGTTGAACTATTTTACTCACAAACTTCAGCTTCAGTGACCTGAAGGCAGTTTATATCCTACAGGTTGAAAACATGAATCATTTGTTTAGAGGCGGATTCGAGATAATTTCTTTAATACTTTTTAGTACTTTTGTATTTTACATCTGCGTGGCCGCCACATTGCAAAGTTCAACACCCACTAGTAACAATACTGAGAGATTCAGACTTGTGGCTGTTAAATGTTTGATTCTTTGTTGGATCTCTCTGTAGAAACACGTGTAGACAAAAACTGATCAAACCCAAAACTTTTTGTCAAACATTTTTCTTATATTTTTCTTATTCTTAATTATACTTCTTTTCGAAGTATAATTTCTATAAAATTTTACCTGAAAATGTGACATTTGTCTCCAGAAAAAAACATATAATTCAAGATTTATGGGACATTTTTCCAAACAGGGACTGTTGACCTCACCAATATGGCGCCTTTAAATGGAGTATGCGATACCAACGTCTCTTTATCTGTGGTCTGACTCGCTAACGTTATGTTGTCGTCTCAGTGAGGCAGCGGAGCGACGCCAAGTACAACCTCACCTGGACATTCGCCGGGAGCTCGGCACAACGCCATCACAGATAAAATAAGGTTTATAAAAGCAAGGTTTCTCTGCGGTGTGTTTCACTTTGTGTTCTGGGATTATTTGTCGAGTCAACGAGTGACGCTGTGGTGATATTGGAACCAGGAAATCCTGAAATGTTTTTTTTAAGGGTTTATTTTCTGGATCTCAGCTTCCTGTTGAGCATCTTCAGAACCGATTAAAGACCAAAACTTTGAAAGTAAGACTCAGATATTACAGTTAGAAACTGTCTATCTTTGTAAAAAAAACAGCTGAATAAGGTTGAATTGTGGGTGTATATTGTACATACTGAGAAATCTAAATAAAATCTATAAACGGAGCGTCTTCAGGGTTGGTGAGTCAAATCAAGCAAACAGAGACGTGCTGGTGGATATCGAGCTCATTTACATAAACACACTTTAATGTTCTGATGTGATTCCTTCAAACATTCACTCAACAAAACATCATCAGCCTCCAACCCGCTTTGTGAGAATAGCACCTGATGTGAACCTGAAAGAGTCTCTGAGGAGCGTCCGTCACTTTTGATCGACGTCCAACAGTTCAACAGTTTCCTGCTGTTGGATGTAGGATGAAGGTTTGGTGAGAAAGAAAAGAGCTCCGAGGGCGAACTCGAAGAACAAAAAACATGCATGTTCAAGAAAGAAAACCAAAGGCAACTCGACAAACGTGCAGCTCCTGGAGCAGTTTCCACTTTCCCTGAAGGCGTTTTAGCAGAAGCTAGTTAGAAGGTAAACCGTCTCCGAACAGACTGCGGATAAAGCTTTTTAAATCATTCAGGAAACTTTGGTGTTTTTCCTTGAACATGCGTGTTGCTGTTTTTGTCATACAGTGGCTGATTTTCCTCCAGCCGATCCGGAGGGCGTCCTCCTCCTCATCGACTCTTCGTCAGGCAGAGGTCCTGGCACTCCTCTTGCGTCTGGAAGCGGTTTCCATTGCCACCGCAGCCGCCGTACCAGAAGCGAGAGCATTCGTTCTGTTCGGTGTCAAAGAACCACATCATGGTGTAGTCCTGGCAGCTGCCCTGGTCCTGGCGCAGGAAGCAGCTCTCTGCAAGGAGACGGGAAGCTTTTAGACTCGTTAGTGAAGATTATTTTATATAGTCGGCTACTAATTTAACATATTTCCCTTCCTGCTGATCCCAAATAATCAATCAGCTTTTAGATTAACGTCCTTCCTTCCAGGCAGCCAATCGGTTTCACTTCCTCATTATAACATCATTTATTTTGGTCTGACCATCAACAACATGGCAGCTCCTCTCTCCCCCTGGTTGCGGACTGCAGTGTAGGTCATTAATCAATTTGTTATATGAAGATTATAAAAAAGGTTTCATGTCGTGTTTTAGCAGCCAAACAACCGGATGTTGGCGGTTGAAACCGTCTCTAACGGCTTTATAGAAACACGACTTACAGCCCTTTAGTGTAAAACGTGTTTTTCATAACAGACTAATTGTACATAACTCCGACGAGCGGTCTGGACCTCGTTAATTGTGAAGAGAAAATTGGTGAATGCGGTAAATTCTCCTAAATCCTCCTCTCCTCTTCCTTGGGTTATTACCTTTGATGATGATATATTGTGTGTTTGTTGCGGTGAAACAGAATTCAAAGTCCTGAGGTTGACCAGGGTTAAGGTGGATCTGGTCAACCTGGTATCAGGAGCACGTCATTGTATAAAACATGTAGTTGGATGAAACCTGAAGCATTTGATAACTTTTAATCGTGAACTTCTTTAAAGTCGATCCGATTAGTTTCCTGGAGGGAACATCAAACATTCGCACATTCAGTTCAAAGTTCCTGGGGTTTTTTTTACCTTTGGAGGCGAAGCTGGTCAGCTCGAGCTCCGGCCTCGGCAGGAAGTTTGGATCTGTGAGAGACGACAGAGTCAGACATCAGCACAGTGCAGCACGTCGTCAGGTTGAGCTTCCTGAGGTTTACAATGAGTTCACACATCGACAGCAGGAACAACAATTACCATAAAGATTAACGGCTCATGTCTCAGCCATGTGAAAAAAATCTGCTTTTAAAGTCCAGGTGAAAGGAAAACGTCATTTTAACCCTTTAAGATCTCAGTTACATTGTTCCTCTATTAACCCTCATAACCCTGTTTCAGTTTCTTTGTATTTTTATATAAAATCGAATTATTGTGAAACTAAATGTGACGCGTGCTTACGTCAGCATGAAC
>NW_023339807.1:25819787-25826638 GCF_004916995.1 Morone saxatilis | reverse complement strand
TATCCTGACATTCACCCGTCAATCTTCAACTTTTAGCAGCCTCCCCGTGAACACAACCTCAGTGACAGACAGAGGACAGTTGGACGACAGCGGTACCGAGGTGATTTATGGAGTTTACTGATGGACTTGTTGCTAAAAGAAGTTAACTGTCACTAACAGTAATGTGAGATGCCGTTAGCTAGGTAGCTCGTGCAGCTAACATTTCACCTGGACTTTAAAGACGTCTGAGGATTACACTGTAACTAACAGAGAAAGTCCCTTTAAAACCCATTAAAGCTTATTTAAAGATGATCTGCTCTCCTGCACTGTGGGAGGAATTAGCATGCAGCCTCTGGAGGATTTTAGTTTTAGTGTTGTTATTGTACAAACAAAACATTAAAGTTATCAGACAACATGAAGACGGCGTTGTTAATATCAAAATAACTCTCGTTAGTCCACACAGACGTTGCTGGGTTCACTCAGTCGGGGACTTACTGTGGTGCCCACATGTCCTCAAACATTCAAACTCCGAGTTAAAGCGGTTGGCGTTACCGCCGCACCCGCCGTACCAGAAGTGAGCGCATGCACCGATGGCTTTGTCAAAGAACCACAACAGGACATAGTTGGCACACTGGATGCCAGAATCAGACTCCAGCTGACACTGGGCTGCAAGCAGAACACACACATTTACTACAAACACTGATCCTCCGGTGCGGCGGCTCATCAGGAGTAAACTGGTTTTATTTAAGAGCCGCCGCTCCGGGAGAACACATGCAATCATTCCAGACAAACAAATGTGTTAATGACATAAATAA
Organism: Morone saxatilis; assembly: GCF_004916995.1. Lineage (NCBI taxonomy): Eukaryota > Metazoa > Chordata > Actinopteri > Moronidae > Morone > Morone saxatilis. Next base: position 25,825,844 of record NW_023339807.1, on the reverse strand, counting down.
AATAACATATAAAAGAGGTAAACATGCTAACAGGAAGTAGGAGCTTCGAGGCGTCAACTTTCATTAGTTTCACTTTTTGATGAGAAACTGTATGTTGTTCAGTCTGAGGGCTGTTATGAACCCTCCGGCCTCCAGGCGGCGCCAGCACGGCTTTCACTTGGACATAAACAGTATGTTTACACTCAAATGTGTCAAAATCGGTACAGCAGAACCAGAGATACCTTTTTTTTATTTCACACATTGTTCTGTGCCTACATTACCCAGAATGCAACACCGACAGCATGGCCGACAGTTGGTTGGGTGATAGCTGTGTGTTATGCTAACAGTGGCTAACGTAGCCGGATGGAGCACTTCTGTCTAACTCACAGATTTTTATCATTTTCAAACTCGTCTTCAGCCAACACTGACTCAGGTGACATCACTTGAGGCCATTTATTGGCCTTCACACAGCGCCCCCTGGAGACACTGGAGGCCACATGCTACTTTAAAGGTTATTTATATATGAGATTTAGAGATTAGAACTATTTTGAGATGTTAAGAGGTAAAATTTGCGTTTTTGTCTCTGGAGTCTGGTGAAGAGCGATTTTATTCTGTGGGATTATGGGAGTTGTAGTCACTGCTGATGGAAATTTACATATAGAACATTGTTGGAAACATTTAACATAATGTAAGAACACAACTCAACTACATATAGAACTTAGAGTTAATACACTGTTTAATGATTATAGATTATTGATTGGATCACCTACATATAGAACTTGGCTCACTCTGTTTAATGAGGAAATAATATATATTGGAGCTTTTTGTTTATTAATTAGTCCATTTTAGTGCAGTAAGTTGGTGTTTTTGGCTTCATTTTATCTTGTGTGTGTGTGTGAGTGTGTGCGTGCTACCGTCCACTCCTGAGACAAATTTTTGGCCGTCTCCTCTGGTCAGAGTCTCGATGATGTCCAGCTGGCCGGTCTGAGTCTGTCCTCCCATCTGCTCCTCAAACCTCTCCTCCTCTTCCTCCGCGAAGTCCAACTCCACGTCCACCGACCCCTGACTGGCCCCCACACAGCAACACAAACTCACTCATTAACAATCACAGTGGCTGAACTTGTAACTGTAATAAATTCGGTAGAAGACGTAAATACTGTTTTAAACCATATTTTACCGTATAAATCCGAGTTTTTACCGTCAGAAGAGGCAGTTTTACCATATGAATGAATGTATAAAGATGAGATATGACAGGTTTCCTGTAATGTACAACGTAAGGGGGGGGGTTTCCAAAAGATCTGGAACCTGGTTCCAACACGTTACACTTTCAACTGATTCTGTTTCAGCTTCAAACAACAATTACGTCCATTAAATGTCTGTGAAGTGACTTCAGTTTCTCAGAACGTCTGCCTCAAACACAGAGATATTCAGTTTGCAATCAGAGACGGAAACAAGTTACCCAGGTATGAATGTTTGTCCTCCATCGTCTGTCAGCTGGTCACAAGTCCGTTTTAAAGCAGGAGAAGGATACGAGTTAATTCCCTCTGAAATAAACAGGACACAGTAGTTTTAACTGCAACCATCAGGCTGATTACTGACTGAAATCTTTGTAGTTGTGAACTAATGAAGATGTTTTTCTCTGTTATGGATATTTTTCATTCATTTCATTCATGTTTTACTTGAATTGTTTTGTATCTCTATCTCTATGAATTGTGCGTTTATATTATTCTATCCATAAATGAAAAAAGAGTAATTAAACCCCAAAACAATGTAATTGTGTTATTGATCCAATCAGCTTCAACCTTTTAGTGCAAAGTATCAGAATTATACATATTTTGCTATAAATATGGATAGTGACCGCCCACTTTTGCTTGTAAGCTCCAACCCTTTTCTTCTGTGCTCCAATCAGAGTGGAGCCAACCTTGATCTACTTTTTCCTTTCCTGAATGTAGATATGCTATATGCTAAGCTAATCTATGTTGGAAAGACAACCACATTTTGAAGATGGATAAAAATTAAAGAGACATGTACTGTTTATATAGTCACATAGCATACCAACAAAAAGGGGCGGGACTTAGGAAAGGCCAACTGAATTTCACTATCGGCTGATCTGGAGGCCGGTGACGTATGTGGAGGCTGCTATAAAACCAACGTCTTCCCACTGCCGACTGTGGCCTGCTACGTAGCCGTTAGCCACCCTAACCCAAGTAGCACAAAGAAAATTTTACTTTAAAACGTGAATGTGCTTCTAGTGACTATACATGCTCCAGCAGACAGTAGAGTCTGACTGCAGCTGACTACCCGCAGCTGTACTCTGGTCACTGTTACATCCCGTTAGCAGAATTTAGGGGTTTAGTTACACTTTAATTGATAAGTTGTTTTCTTATAACTTTTATGATTTTAATATCTTGTATATTTTCAGTCATTTTAAACTTTTACCAGCCCTCAATGATTTTTGTAACTGTCTAATAAATGTAAAAAAAAATACATATTTCGTTCTGAAAAAGTGTTGAAGTTTAAGTATAAACTTGAATTAAGTTGACGATATCCGGGGATGAAGAGGAGCCCAGTCTTACTGTTAAGGGCGCTGAGGAAGACTCTGAAGAAGCGCTGGGCGTAGCCCTGCTCGTCAGCCTTCAGCCTGCGGATGTGGATCAGGTGCTGCAGTACAGGTGGACTGGCCAGCTCCTCCACCTGGGTCTGGTTGTAGCGCTCGCCGACCGTTCACCTACAAACAGCGCACCCCTCCACACTTTGGCCTTTCTGGGAGAACTGTAGTGCAGCCTGGCTCTGTCTTGGTAAGCTGTCTGGGTTCTCTCCACCACAGCCAGCACTCGCCTTCCTCCTCCGTGGGACTGGCTGGCCTTCAGGAGCACCTCCTTCGGGTAACTCCAGGGGTATGGTCCAGTACAGGAGGTTTGCCGACCTGCTGCCGATGTTCTGGGTCAGAGTGCCTCTTCATCAGGTTGTGGTTTCTGGTTAGGTCTGCAGGCCAAACTCCACCTTGGCAGCCTGGGTACCACTCTGCTGGACTACAGCCACCCGGGCCTGGTTGCCGGCCCTGCGGGGCTGCGGGCTCACGGCCAACTGTTCCACCACAGAACCCAGCAGCTGCTGAGCACCAGCGTACTCATCAGCCTGCACCTCCCTGGAGCTGTCCACCACCATGACCAGGTCCAAATTGACCTCCTGAGGCTGAACCGGTTCCTGGATGAAGGTGCACTGCTCTGAAGGCCTACACGGGTCTGAAGAAAACACAGAGTGATCACTGAGAAACTAAGTAGTTTGTTAGAAAATATGTGACTGCACCTGTCTGTCTTTGAGTATATTATATGCTAAAAGATGCTGAACCTGCCTTGACAGCATTTGTTACAACATGCAAGGCACTGTCCATCTCTCTGGTGGAAGTCACTGAGGTTGTAAACAACCCTGTAGACTCTTATGTGTTTGGGCTGTTTTGGTAGACGGCGACTTTTAAATGTCTCATGGAGTTTGGGTGCATTTTTTACAGACTGTCAGACATGGGTGGTAGTTCCCACTTCTAACCAGAGCTCTAATTATTGGGTCATCACACCTCTGAGCTTCTCTGTTAAAGAAATTTACAATTTTGTCATAAATATTTAAATAGGGGTACAATCAATAAAGTGAAGTCTAAGTCTAATACGACGGGGATGTGATCTTAAATGCTTTCACTTCATTTGGACTTTTGATTGAAAAAAAAAAAATGGAGAGAGAAGTTTAAACGCTGTTTCTCACCTCCCCAAATCTGGCCATAAACTGTGGCAAACGTATCAAGGGCGCCTGAATAGCTCCCCTGGTAGAGCCAACATCCCACATGCAAAGACTAAGTCCTTGCTGCAGCAGCCATGGGTTCAAATCCGAGTCTCAGGCCTTACCGTAACAGATTGCACAGTTCTTCACCTTCCTCAGGTCAGCCATGTCCGTCCCCAGCACCATGAAGATGGAGTTTCCTGTGTCGTCAACCTGAGAATAAATTATTTTCATTATTTACCAAAACTGGGCCCCGTTCTGAACTCTGCAAAAGAACAAAACCTACCTCCAATGCTCGACTAACAGCCGGGGCATTACGCAGAGAGATGACCGCCGGGACGATGTTCAGGGCCCGGTACTCCATCATGGCGGTAACGATGTTGGAACTGTCCTGCGACGGCCCGTTGGAGAAAAAGACAGCCACCTTCCTCATCCTGACTCCTGCACGAACACGTTTGAAGACATTCTGACCCACGAAGCGCATGGCGACTTAGGAGGAGTATAAACTGTCATTCTTGTGTTTCGTTCCCCCGTCAGAAAATTACAAGCCAGGATTCTCCAACGTTGAGTTTTTCGACATAGTAAAAGAGTTGCTGCAAACCGCGGTATTGACCCACCCCAGCCTTCTTGACATTTCTCACTAGGCATAAACCAATTCACTTCTCTCCACTTCTCCTTTTTCTGTCCCTTCACTGAACTTGCCTTATCATACTGACTCAAAATCTGGTTTTCGCTTTCACAACTGTAATCAACGCACATACTCACGAGAGCTGAAATTAAAGTGACAACAGAAGGATCAAGCCTATTTTCTTCATCCTTGTGTGGGAACAATAAGTCTACAACCCTGAAGTGTGCCAAGAAAAAAAAGCCTAACCCTTGACAGAGGTAATTGATCTCTTTTTTCACCTTCAGACCCTATGGCTGGGACCCACTTTGCTACTCGGCGCATCTTTTTTTTCCCCTTAATTCGTCTTCTTATATTCCCGCACAGGGTTTGGGTGTTGTCAATTTCTTAATTCTAAGAGGCTGTCGAGTACATCCCACTGGTGTGATCCAGCAAATCACAACCTTCTAACCCCAGAAGCTCCTCATATTATTGATATAACACCTTTACTAGAGCTTCCTCTGTCCTTCATACCCAAGAGAGGAATAATTTACAATTTTAACAATTCCACCGTCATAAACAATTATTAAAATTAGGGTCGCATGAAATTTCCACCGTACGGACAAAGCAAGTAAAATGGAAGTCTAAGCTTTTAATTACACGGGATGTGACTAAATCTTTCCAAACTTCATTTGGACTTTTGATGTGCGAAAATAGTTAAATCCAAACACACCGTAGACGACATAGAACACACACACAGTTTCTCCCTCTACAACACATCCAGCGCCTCTAATCTCCGACAATCTCAAATCTGGTCCATCTTTACACAGCACACTTTGGCCAACCAACCGTATCCAAGGCTCGCCTGCGCGAGCAATCAGACTCACTCAACCTGCTCCTTATAAATCCCGAGCCTTTCCACTGCCACCATATCCCACAACAAAACTACACACTCCACCAAATAGCTCGCATCACCATTGCAGACTGGGTTCTAATATCAAGCCAGAGATTCAGGCAAACTACCCCTTGGGGCCGAGAGCGATCCGACAACATATCCCCCCAGCAGAAAACACCCATCGCTCTATCCCACCTTCTCCAGGCAGCCATGTCCGTCGACATGGGTGGGCGCGCCAGCAACGCATGAAATGGAAGTTTCCGTTCTCAACCTGGAAAGAATAGAATATTCATTATGTACCAAAAACTGAGGCCCCGTTCGAAACTCCTGCCAAAAAAAAAACCTACCTCGCAATGCTCGAGGCGAGAGGCACCGGTGGCATTTACGCAGAGAGAGGGGAGGACGCCGGGACATGGGTCAGGGGCGCGTACTGTGGGCCGTCCATGGGGCGTAGACGGATGGTTGAACGCCTGCGATGGCCGTGTGGAGAAAAAGACGGCACCTGTGCTCATCCCTGACTCCTGCACGAACACGTTGAAGACATTCGACCCACGAGCGCATGGCGGCGCCCAGTTGGCGTCGTGGACGCCTCTGAGCCGGCAGGCGGCTCACGGTTGGGCGGCTCTCGCGCGCGCGGCCCGGCGCGCTGCGGCTGCCGGGGCGAGTGGGGTCTCACAGATTCAATCAGCAGTTCTTCGGCGATAGTCCTGGAAGTCGGATCAGTACACCGATGTGTGGGCCTGCTATCCCCAACGACGGCCCCGGCGCCCCGTCGGCAGATGCCTCGTCGATGGGAGTGTCGTTCAGT
>NW_023339807.1:25819202-25819762 GCF_004916995.1 Morone saxatilis | reverse complement strand
TCGTTCAGCAGGTAGAGGAGGGCGGAACGTTGCCTCTCGAAGGCTGCCGGGGTCACGTCCTCGGACATGTCCAGACCGAACACCAGCTCGGTGGGATATGCCGGGCACTCCGATTGACCTGCAACATTTCATTAATTTTTTTATGTTTTCTTTCACACCTTAAAATGAAGAAGGTCTCGTAGCCGTTGAAGCTTTGGTGACCCCCGATGGGGGTCCCAAAACTCAGGTTGGGAACCACTAGTCTACAGCATAAAAATAACTCAACAATTCCTTTCCACACACAGTTTCCTCTTAGACAGTAATTTGTACCATGTGTTGATACTCGCTCACACACTAATAAACATGTTCACAACTCACCATTGTAAAGTGTACGACAAGTGTTCCTGCAGTCTCTTAGTCAACAGTTAGGAAATCCTTCATGTTCAAAGCTCCTACCTTCCGGAATATCATCTTCTCACCTGTTTAAAAATGCTGTCTTCCTATTTAAGGATCAGTTGTAAATGTTCTTAATGAGAGCTGTCCATAACAACACCTTCATAACTTCATAATGTTTTGTAACT
>NW_023339807.1:25818068-25819106 GCF_004916995.1 Morone saxatilis | reverse complement strand
GAGAATGTTTTTTGCGTTCATCTGACCGAATTCTCTCTTTAAAAAGGAGAAAACTGCTTCATATTTTTGGCGGTGGGAGAGACATATGCAGACCTGATGTATGTTTCTGTACACTAGATTTAAATGTATTTTACTCGACAAATTTGGTTCTGTTTTAATAAATCTTATTTTTTAACAGACAATAAGACATAAAAGTCCTGTCCATCTCTCAAGCTGCCCTGACTGAGAAAGGGAAAACAACCCCAAAAAATATATTTTAAAAAATTACAGAAGAGCGTTATGTAACTGCAAACATTCGTCCAAAACCAACAGATTGTAAACATTCACTTGATGATCTCACATCTTGATATCTCAAGTAAATCAGCAACTTTTGTACTTACCACATAGTTCCTAGTGATAAATGGAGATATACATACCTTGGGAACATGCTGTGTGGAGGAGAAAAATAATATTTAGAGTTCTCCTGGAGTTATCGGGTCAGTGACACAGATCAGTACGTTTTGTGAGTAATTTGTGTGCATATGTTGTCACTATTACATTTAAGAAGACATCAAAATGTTGTTTTTATTCTCCACAGAACTTCAAGGAAATTATATGAGCCTTTCAGGAATAAAGATTCACATAAAGCAACTGATGAACAAATACATGACAAACATGAAAAACAAATGTCTCCTGAGCTAAAAATCACAGTTTTTGTGGTTCACAAACATATTCAGACACTTACCGCAATTGTCTCTGATGTACGTGATCAGCTCACACTGTAACAAAAGAAAAGATGTTGCATAGAAATAATGAATCAATTAATATTTGTCTCATTTGTCTCAAATATATTCGACTTACAGTCACGCCTCTGCTTCCCGGAGGACCTCTGGGACCCTGGATGGAGTGAAAGGAGGGATATCAGTAAAGTTACTTGCAATCATATCAATAACATTTAAAGCTTCCATATGTAAGATTGTGAATCCTGTTCTGTCTCAGTGTGAATCAGTGTGTGTGAATAAGTGTGTGTGAGCAGAGAGTGAACGGGTTGTAGCGTAG
>NW_023339807.1:25813006-25817968 GCF_004916995.1 Morone saxatilis | reverse complement strand
AGAGATTACAAAAAAATCAGCCACTAAAAAGTCTGTAAAGGTCCTTAAAACTCACTTTATTGAGCCTGAATTTAAGAATTTGATCCTTAATCTGAGATACTAATCAACAAATAAAACAATCAGCATTAAAATGTGTGACTTTTTGTTAAATGAAGGAACCAGAAATATTCTTATTTTTATCTTTTTTTTATTAAAACAATTGAAAAACTAAACAGCTGCTTTATTTCCAACACTGGGACCAGAAACGAGTGCAAGTGCTCTTACTCTGAAAATAAGGACAATAATCTGGTTCCTCTGCTGGGATATTATGCAACCAGTGTTGTCACTGGTTAAATCGAGCTCAATATCGGCTGTAATAGCTTATTAAGACAAAGTTAGAGATATTTTCTTAAAACTAGATTACTTGTTGTTTGTTTATTTACAAGATTATTTTTCTTTATAGACAAAAAATAACAGAAACAAGGTTTTTTTTTTTTTTTACCTTCCTGAGATTTCTTGTTGGTCTCTTAAAGGCTGACCTGTAATGTACTCATTAAACCCGGAGTAATCAAACCGAGGTTAAATGTGTTAATACTAAACCTACCGGTAACTTATATGACTGTTGGTGAGCAGGTGCTGTTCTGTGTTGTCAAGAAAAAACTCCTGAAAAGTGCTTTCTTGAAACGAGTGGGAACCCTGAGGAGCTTCTTTTAGATTGTCAGCGGCCGTAAAATAGCTTCACAGATTCGTCCTGAAGACTCGGATTAACGAGTTACTGCAGTTGTCATATTTGGCACCTTTATCACCACGAGTCACAAATCGTACCGACTGACAGATGACGCCTCGCCTGGTTTCTGGTTCCAGTTAGGAGGCGGCCACGTTCCCTCGGCTTCAGAGGGAACCTGAATGAAGCCGTGTTGTTGGATGTTGTTCAGAATATTTGTCGTACAGGTTCTGATTGTTGCTGTTTCAGTCCCATCCATGTGTTTTATAGATCTGACCTCAAATTATCTTTATTTATGAATGCTACATGGAGGTCGTTAAATTAAACGACCACAAATCAGCACCAGAAACAACTTCTCAGAGTGGATTCGTCCCAAAAGATTAACTGGGGAATAAAAAGTGTCACCAGGCAGATTAATAGTATAATGTCTTCTGTAATCCTGATTTATCTGTTCTGTTCTAAGTTATTAGAAATAAAGGCTGTCGCAGCACCAGAACTCTCAGTGGATTACTTTGACTTCCTTCAGTTCCTCTCTGATCAATTATCTCATAATAAACTGAACCGCCATCACAAATAAACACAAACATACATGAAACTGAAAATGGCTTCCACAATCAATTTTGGTGATGCATTCGAGGACGCTCTGTTGGTTTCAGCTCTGCTCTGAGTCTGTTGGTTTTCCTGCAGGGTGGACCGGGACCAGATGGAAACCCGGGATTAGCCGGACGCCGCGGAGCCAACGGACAGAAGGTGAGTGACATTATTATAACTGCTCTCCTCTCACTGCCTCATCGGATCAATGAGAGCGCGGGTCCTCAAACAACAGGAAGTTAGTTAGCATTGGTCTGACGTCACGAGATTTAAAGTCCACATGAAACAGCAATCAGAGAGCTGTTTGCTTCCACGTGTGTTACATCCACGGAGTCCAGCAGCTGTAGCCTCTGGTCCTATTAGCTGACTCTGATGGACTGGGAGCTACATTAGCAGTTAGCGGAGCTGAGGCAGAGCAGTCGGAGGACGTCAGAGGGAAAACGAGACAATATTCTCTCCATAAAATATGATCCAGTTTCACCCAAATCACTGATAAAGGTGTGTTTGTACAGTAATAACAATAAATAAAACAGAAAGCATTACACTGTGTACTGACCCATGCTAGAAGAATTAATAACAAGGACTCGTTAGAGACCCAGTGGTCTTTATTGTTATATTTTCATACAATAAGTAGCAGTGTCTTGAGATAAGGGAAATAAAAACAAACTGTTGTTGTTGCTGAAGGGCCAACCAGGAGATCCGGGAGATAAAGGTGTTCCAGGATCGCAGGGACCCAGAGGGATGCCGGTACGTAGCCTGAACGTCTGCTGTGGTTGTGTTTGTATCCTGTGGAATATAAAGGGAAACTGTCTCTGCTTCAGGGTCAGGATGGAAAAGACGGTTACGGACCTGCAGGACCTAAAGGTGCCAAGGTAGAGGAGACCTCCACAGTTAAACAGAATATTTTTACATTAATGGACACTTTGGTTACTTTAGATAACTGCTCTTTCCGTCTCCATACAGGGAGATCCTGGTTTTCCTGGTTACCCTGGTCTACTGGTGAGTCCATCTGTTCCCAACATTATCAGGGGCCAAATAAAGCTGGACGCTGAACATTTAACACACAGACAGAGAGACAAACAGCAGAGTCCACTTCAACAGCAGAAGCAACCAAACGAAGGAAGAGAAAAGATAAATACTGTCTGTATACACCGATTATATCTCATTGCTTCCTGCAGTGGTTCACATTAACCGCTGCTGACATCAGTATTTTTACTTACTTACTGTTGTTTCTTGGAGTATCGTAAAATGATTCATATCCCTAAAATTTGTTCAACCTCAGATAAGAGGTTATACAAACTATAATACTTGAAAAAGGTTCTAAAACTCAGTCATAAATAAAGAAAATTGACCTGTTTTTCATCAGATTTTATTAAATAAAAACAGAAAAACACTTTCTAAAGAAAAAATGAACAAAAATTTGTACAGAAGTTATTTGAATATTTTTTGGCTGCTCCTCTTTTCTTACTTTGCCTCAAGTATGTGTCTCTTAAGTAAGATTTATACAACATGCAAAACAGAGGAAAACAAGAGGATTAGTGTCTGAAGGGAAGACTCAGAGGTCAATGGATTAATGCCAGGTTTTCCATCGCCTAGTGTTAGCCTAACTCTGGAGCGTTATTTAGCCTCTTCGGTTGCCAGCGCCACCCCTCGCCCTCTGCTCCTCCGGGGTGGCGAGGAGGCGTTTTAGGCTGCATTAGACGTGTTTACAGTCCGATGAATTACTAATGACAGGCTGATGTTATTGAGGTAAGAGAGTGCACTGAAACATCCTGCCTTTATTTATCCTCTCACTCGGTCTGGTAGAGAGGGCTTAAAGTCCGAGTGTGTTTGGATATTTGAAGATAATCCAGAGTCAATGTCTGAGAAACAGGAAGCCTGTCGAAGTGGTGCGTTCGCTGTGTGACAGAGATTGTGTGTTTGTTGTTCAGGGTGAGATCGGCAAGCCGGGACCCAAAGGATACCCAGGACGTAAAGGGAACCCGGGTCGAGGCGTGAGTCAAAACTTTGATTTATTTTAATAGTTTGTTTGGTTTTTGCTTCATTGCTGACTCTTGTTTCCGGTCTGACTGATTCAGGGAAACTCAGGCGTGTCGGGAGAATCAGGCGTAAATGGAGACCCGGGACATCCAGGACGCAGGGTGAGTATCAACCAGTCCAGACCACCTTAACTCTGCATACCACTTTAAAGCTCCAGTGTAACAAACCAATCACCGGCCCTAGATTAGGACTTTTGTCCGGCAACCGTAGTTTCTCCTACGCACTCGAGAAGCTGTCCCTTCTTAAGCCCCGCCCCTTTTTGGTAGACTTCCTCCTTTGCTGTATTTAGATACTTAGCTATGTTTTTTGCTAACATTAGCTAACTTGAGATGTGACTATATATATCTTCAGAATGTGGTTGTCTTTTCAACATAAATTAGCCTAGCATGTAGCCGAAGGACCAAATGACCCAAGGCGTTCTCAACTGCTATTGGAGCACAGAGCAAAAGGGGGCGGGGCTTAGGAAGAGTCAATCGGTTGCAATCTGCAACTTCACCTCGAAGGGCCACAATATCCTGCACACTGGTCCTTTAACAGACAGTCCGGCATATTAAACCTTCAAATTCAACATACCACCTTAACTCTAGAGCTGTTGGTCGGTCACTATTATTTGACATTTTATAAAATAAATAATTAATCACTCATGAAAATCTTCCACAATCAGCTTTAACCCTGATATATCTTTGTTTAATGTTAACTCTGTCTATGTTCCACCTTAAGAAAATAAAAATCTCTGTTTATGAACACCATGAGCAGTAAAAAGCTTTAATAAGAGTTAATAATGCCTCTTCCTCTCCTTCTTCTTCCCAGGGTCCCAGAGGTCCTGCTGGAAACATGAACATGACAGTAAGTCCACCTTAAGATTTACCTAACCTGCCAACTTTAAGGGAAATATTAACCGTTAGTCTCGGTGTTCATTGGTTGTTTTCCGTTCTGTCAGGAGTGCCAGCTGATCACTTACATCCGAGACAACTGTGGTAAGAAGCTGTTCACACTTCACAATGTTTTTGACCTTCTCACTGTTTCTACGACTCTAAAGGATGTTTTCTTTCCTCCACACAGCCTGTGCCATCGGTACGTATCTTCATCCTAACAACCACATCAGTATGGTGAGTACGGTGAGTACGCAGTGTGCCGCTCAGATAACCAGCCAGGACCAGGGGAGGCTGCGGGTGAATGCCAACTATCTCTTCTGTTGGAGTTTATTGGAAATAACCCCGAAATCTGAGTCCTGCATTCTGATTGGCTGCTGGGGGTCCATTTATTCCTGATGTAGGAGACCTACTGAGTAGTTCCAGTGAAACTGAATAAAAACAGGCTGATAGCTGCTGGTTGTTGTTAAACGTGGTGTCAAATTATATTTACTGTTTAACTGTAGGCAGTTTTATTGACTGAATGTTGCTAGCGTAACATTAGCTCTCTGTCTGTAACGTAACGGCTCTCACTCTCTCCTTCCTTCTTCTTTGCTCTACTCAACTCTTCTCTGTTGGTTTATTAGATAAATCAGAGTGCCCAGCGTATCCCACCGAGCTGGTGTTCGGTCTGGATATGTCCGAGGACGTGACCCCGGCAGCCTTCGAGAGGCAGCGCTCTGCCCTCCTCTCCCTGCTGAACGACATCACCATCGC
>NW_023339807.1:25810779-25812906 GCF_004916995.1 Morone saxatilis | reverse complement strand
GGTGTAATAGCTTTGGGCAGTTTTTATACACCTTATAAGGCACTCCACTTGGGCCCGGTGCCGAACTTGATCTTGCTCTCCGCACCACTTCCTCCACTTCACTAAGGCCGGGCTCCTTCAGGTTGAAGTCCGCTATAGGCTCTGGTGGTATTATCAGTGCATCGCATGGGCCAAGTGGCTGTTCTCTGGTAGGGTCACTGTACGTGGCCTTGAGGTGGTTGTTAATAACATCCTTGGAGCAGGAAAGGCGGCCAGTCCTCTTTTGACCAAGGAGCTGCTTTGGTCAACATTTTGAAGGGATTGGCCAGGAAAAGCTTGCCTCTCTTCCCTGGCCTCTCCCTCGTTTCCGCCTCCTCCTGTGGAACTCTGCCCTCCGCAGGGTCCGGAGTTGTTTCCTTAGGATTGCTCTCAGGTCCGCTAGGCCAAGTCTCTCAATTTCCCCTGCTGTCTTGTACTGCCTTTTTAGCAGCTTGAGCTCTCCCCTGAGGCTCTGGATCTTTCTTTCTCTATGGCTTGAGCCGCAACAGTACCACCAATGAGGCAAGCAAACTTGGCGACGAGGCAAGGAAAAACTGCCTGTTAAAAGGCAGAAACCTAAGGACAGAGCCCCTTTGGCTGCTAAGGTGGGGAGGTCCGTCTGCTCCGACCAAGTTGGGTGAGAGAGAGAGAGAGAGAGAGAAAGACAGACAGATAGACAAACAGACGCAGAGCAACAACAATAGCAACAACTACACTAATAGTAGTGACTGATGATGATGAACAATAATAATGCTTATGATAATAATAATAACACTAACTGAAATATTTTTTAACGATTCATTGTTAACATGACTTACTGCTCACTTACAATGCAGACTAATGCAAATGCACATAAATGATTTACATGATTTAGAATGCGTTTGTAGTCAGTTTAAAGGCCTCACAAACAGTTTGTATATGGTGTTTATATACATATGTGTTGTGACTTTTTTGATTCGGGTGGGGGAACTTATGCAAAGGTGGCATTAAATATGGACCAATATATATTCAATACATATTTAAATACACTAAAATATCAGATTCATACCACATCCAAAAAACCTCATAGCTCATAAGTGTCCGTAAAGAGGAGACTCGTGGGTTCCCATAGAGCCCATTTTTACTCAGATATCTTGAGGTCAAGCGATAAAATTTAAATTAAAAATTTTGTTCGAGCGATAATAAAGTTGTGTAAAGTCAGACACAGAACCGGCATAATGAAGCTGGTCAATTTTCTAAATAAAATACCCTGTGTGCAGATACAGTCCTCTCCTGCAACAGATGCGTTATGTCTTTTAGTTTCATATGATACCAGTATATTCACTCTAGCTTTAAGGCGGAGCCCGCTACAGGAACTGTTTGGTAGTTTCTTCCTGCTCTGACTGTTGGTGTTCCTGCAGGGTGAACCAGGACCAGCAGGAGACCCAGGACTACTCGGACGCCGTGGCGCTAACGGGCAGAAGGTGTGTGACATAATTCCCTAGCATGTTAACTTTTGCTTTAATTGGTCTAAAAAAACAAAGTATTGGACACATTAAAATGTTGATCTGATGTTTCTTTCCTGTTCTTATTTATGCTATGTGCTAGGCTAATCTATGTTAAAGAGACAACCATATTTATCTAGCTAGCTACCTACATCAACTGTCCGTTTGATGGCTAGCTAATCTACATTAATCATGAGCTAGCTAACAATTGATTGAATAGCTAGTTAGCTTTGCCCTGTATCAAAACACTTCAAAATGTGGTTGACTTTTCAGCATAGATTAGCCTAGCACATAACATATGTAGGTGCAGAAAAGTAAATAAATGTCTGAACCACATTTCATCACAATCTATCGAGATATTTCAGACTCACCAACATTACTGTCCCTAAAGCTTAAATTAAAGGTTGCTTCAAGAACACTTAGAGCACAATGTAGGAAGATCAGATTTATAGAAAACAGATGAATGAGTAGAAAATACTCTGAATATTGTACAGGGATTGGTAGGGGGTGGGGTTCTGTTAGGGGAATATGGACTTTTAGTATTCCCGAAGTGGAACTAAATCCATGACTTCAGTAGAGAGAAGATTTAACTGTTGTTGTTGTTGTTGTTGTTGTTGTTGAAGGG
>NW_023339807.1:25806137-25810679 GCF_004916995.1 Morone saxatilis | reverse complement strand
TATAAGGCACAAAAGCACTAGAGCCAGAAGTTAACAGACAAAATTTTGAGCTGTAGTACAAGAACAGCAAAAATATACAGGTGACCGGATGACTGTTTGACAGTGTTTAATTATATTTAGACTTTTTCAACTAGTCTAAATCTTGCCACTGTCGCCAAGTTCTCGCTAATGGTGGGAACTGTTGTGTCTCGTGAACACCAGGTTCTTACACAGCTACAGATACACAGCCCTGGACAGTACCGTATTTTTTTGTTGTCTGTATATATTCACCCCAAACAGCCAGTAAAGTGACTAGAGAGAACCTTTAATGTGTGCATTGAGTTCTGTTACACTCGGTTCATTTAATCCAGTCACATGAGAAAGTTTTCACACTCAATCCCGTTTATTCACAGATTATTTATTTGGGTCACAAATATATTTGTAGAATCTCTTCTCCCTGCTAATGGCACTAATTTTGTCTCATTTATAAAGTATTTAAAATGTGTACTGGTTTTTACTGATGAGAGGAAATCAATGAGACTGCCTGTTACAGTTACTCTGCTTCAATGCATTCATCAGATCTCATTCATAAAGTGAAAAACTTGCATACTTATGATGATTAATAAACTGAAATGAAGACTATGATGAAATGAAGCTATACTGCATTATAATGCTTATATTTTTATGATGATATAAAGACATTTTAAAAGAAAATGAGTCAATGGAACAGCAATACTTAAAATACTGCACATATTTAAGTAAAACAAACCGTTTTTTTGTTTTGAAAATGTTGCAGAACGGTGACGTGATGCAGAAACAGCTGTAAAACTGCTCAGGAATGTGCTCTTCTCACTGTAAATTAAGTCACTGTAGTTTGTCATGTTTAAAAAGTAAAAAAATAGGAAAATAAGTTTGGGAAACTGCTGTAACCTATATGTGACTCAGCTGTGAATATAATCATTGTGAATAATACGTTATTAATTACGTTTGTTTTGTGTGCAGGGTCCAGATGGAAGAAGAGGCCCCATCGGTGAGACGGTAGGACAGGAACTCAAACACCTGGCTCTGTAACATATCTATAACACACTGAAATACTCTCTTTAAACTGCCTGTGTCCTTTACAGGGTTTGCCTGGAGGACCGGGAGCTCGAGGACTCCCAGGGAGCCCAGGTGCTTCTGGTCCACAGGTGAGTTCTCTCTGAGCCTCGTCTCTGCATCCAACATCTCATCTAAATGTATTTATTTATACAGAAATTTTGTGGTTATTGGGATATACCAAATATTCAATCATTGTAATGAAACTTAGAAACCGTGATAGCCGACTTGATAGCAACGTTACCCAGAAATGTTAAGTACCCCAAAGTTTTGTGTTAGAAATGTACCCCAGAACTTAGAAACTGACAGATGCTAACTTTGGCATTTTGCACAATTAGCATTATTTATCACCTATATGGACAATATTTCAGTAACTGCATGTAGGGTTTGGACTATATAAGCTTAATTGCCAGTGGACTGTTTTTGATTAATTTTGAGATTAATTATGTGGTTAATACACAACCACAGCAGTAAAGACCCAGGTCAATGGCAAAATGCTGCACAGCAGATACTGGACAGAAACTGGAGGACAGGAGACAGAAGAGATAAATACACATCAATTCTGACTTCATGTCTTAATACCCAGTCCTTTAAAATCCTACAGAAACTGAGCTCTTTGTCCTTACTGGCTTAATTTCAAAACCAGATGGATAAAAGTGTACAAGTCCAAATTCAGACAGTGCTGTGTTTAGATTCAGCGAGGACGCAGTGAAATTCCTAAATGCTCATTAGCAGCTCACTCTGCCAAACAAATGTTTCTTAGGTCGCCTGTGTTTCTCCAGTTGATATGTTGGTGTTCGGGAAAGTGGATTTGCCAGATTTGGATTTGATAACAGGCTTGGCTGATGGACAGACTTCCACAGAAATTCAGTGGAGCTGTGTCGGCAAAGTGAAACAATGTGTGTCTTGAATAGGAAACACATGAACATACTGAACAAAGATGCCAATAAAAATTCAAATGTCTTATGTTTTATATTGTCCTTCTGTGAGATCATTGCTTTCCTCGGAATAGTTTGGAACCATTTAATGGGCTGCATGTGGATCAGTGTACTGAGAAGACCATAGTCTACTAATATTCATAAATAGGGAAACAAAAAACGAAAAAATAAAAACTGAAGACCAAAACAGGAACCAGTTTCTGTTTTTGGTTCCAAATAGGGGAACCAATCACAGTTGCCAAAGCTTTATTGGAGGTCGCGAGGCCTTCTTGATTTTAATGGGTGTGAGAAAACACTTAAAAGTACACACAGTTCCCTAAACAGGAACTAAAACTTTCTGCAGTTACTGAGTTCAATATTTGGGTTCATTGTACAGTTTTGGAATATAATATGAAACATCCATAAAATCAGATTGTTTAATGTTTTGAAACCAGTGTTGTAAAGCACCTTTTCACAATAATGCAATTTAAAGTGGTTTATGTGGGACATAAAAAAGCATTAGTAGAACAATAACATCATCATTTGTGTGGCTGTTTTTGCTTGAGGTGGGAGGTGATGAAGTAAAATAACACACAAGCGTATTGGGGGCTCCATCCTGAACCCGTCCATGTTGTCTCCGCAGGGACGCAGGGGGGAAAACGGAGATCGTGGACCAAAAGGAATCTCTGGTTTTCCTGGACCTCAGGTCAGTACCTCACTGCACCTTCCTCCCACAGACTGCTGCCGAGGATTTAGCTGTTTTACACTGACACTGCGTCGGGAATAACGCTGAACTGCGTCCATCAGCGTTACATCACCAAGTTCCAGTACAGCTTTTGTTAGCAATAACTGTTGATAACAATGCATTACACAGTATTTTAAAGGTCCAGTGTGTAACATTGAGCAGGCTCTATGTCAGAAATTTAAATTAAATATTCATATTAATATGTTTTTCTTAGTGTCTGTCCTATACTTAGAGACAGGCCTCTATGGGACAGACCTCTATTTGGGAAAGCGTCTCGTAGCTGGTCTATTTTTGATGGAAGCCGCGACCCACTCGCATCAAGCAGCACAGAGCAGAATGCACTGGCAGGAAGTCAGAAGACAGAAACAACACAGAAACCGGTCAATTTCCAAAATAAAATACCGCATGCAGACTCTGGATCGAATTTGACACTACATCAACATTGGGGCGCCCGGTTAGCTCAGTTGGTAGAGCTGGCGTCTCATGTACCGAAGCTGAGTCCTTGCTGCACCGGCCCTTTGCTCTTTGCTCTTCAGTCTCATATTTTAAAAGGAAGGCTGGGAAGTACACACTTTTTCATGAACAGGAATGTCGTAATAACTAATTACTAACTAATTTCAGGCCAGCAGTCATTAGATTCTGCAGTTTGTGTCACCACGAAACATATTTTTTTACTACTTCAGTTTTTCTCACAGTGTGGCCTTACAATGTGGCTGCATCTGTTTCTAATTACAGCACTGAGCCAACATCAGAGCAAGTGTTTTTCCTCAAACTACAAAAGGCTCAATTATCAACTCATGAACTTGACTTTACTTTATTACATTCTGCCTCTATAACTGCTCACTTACAAGTTGCAGACTAATGCAAATGCACATGAATGATTTACATGATTTAGAATGTGTTTGTAGTCAGTTTAAAGGCCTCACAAACAGTTTGTATATTGTGTTCATATACATATATGTATATATGTGACTTTTTTGGTTCGGGTGGGGGGGACTTATGTAAAGATGGCATTAAATATGGACCAATATATATTCAATACATATTTAAATACACTAAAATAACAGATTTATACCACATGCAAAAAACCTCATAGGATTAGCATAAACTGTCCGTAAAGGGGAGACTCGTGGGTTCCCATAGAGCCCATTTTTATTCAGATATCTTGAGGTCAAGCAATAAAGTTGATTTTATTTGAGCGATAATAAAGTTAGACACAACCGGCATAGAGAAGCTGGTCAATTTTCAAAATAAAATACCCTGTAAAATACCCTGTGTGCAGATACAGTCCTCTCATGAAACAGATGCGTTATGTCTTTTAGTTTCATATGATACCAGTATATTCACTCTAGCTTTAAGGCGGAGCCTGCTACAGGAACTGTTAAGTTTCTCTTTTTGTAGTTTCTTCCTGCTCTGACTGTTGGTGTTCCTGCAGGGTGAACCAGGACCAGCAGGAGACTCAGGACTACTCGGACGCCGTGGCCCTAACGGACAGAAGGTGTGTGACATAATTCCCTAGTATGCTAACTTTTGCTAAAATTGTTCTAAAAAGTATTGGACACATTAAAATGTTGATCTGATGTTTTATTTCCTGTACTACCTACATCAATTGTCCGTTTGATGTAGCGTTTTGCTACAGAACAAGCAAAAAAAACAGATGAATGAGTAGAAAATACTCTGAATATTGTACAGGGTTTGGTTGGGGTGTGGGGTTCTGTTAGGGAAATATGGAATATGGAATCTTCTCTCTACTTCATGACTTCAGTAGAGAGAAGATTTAACTGTTGTTGTTGTTGTTGAAGGGCC
>NW_023339807.1:25798448-25806037 GCF_004916995.1 Morone saxatilis | reverse complement strand
ACAGATTATTTATTTTGGCGTGCACAAATACTATTATTTGTAGGAATGCTCTTCTCCCTGCTTAATGGCACTAATTTTGTCCTCCATAACGTATTTAAAAATGTGTACTGCGTTTTTAACTGATGAGAGGAAATCAATGAGACGGCCTGTTACAGTTTACTCCTCGGCTCAATGCATTCATCAGCATCTCATTCATAAAGGAAAAACTTGCCATAAGCTTATGATATTAATAAACTAAATGAAGAACTAATGATGAAAAATGAAGCTATACTGCATTTATAATGCTTTATATTTTTAGAATGATATAAATGACCATTTTTAAAAGAAATTGAAGTAAATGGAACAGCAATACTCAAAATAACTGCACATATTTAAGGTAAATAACAAACCGTTTTTTTTTTTGAAAATGTTGCACGAAACGGTGACGTGATGGCAGAAACAGCTGTAAAACTGCTCCAGGAATGTGCTCTTCTCAGCTGTAAACTTAAGTCTACTGTAGTTTGCATGTTTAAAAAAGTAAAAAATAGGAAAAATAAGTTTGGGAAACTGCTGTAAACCTACATATGTGACTCAGCTTGAATATAATCATCTATTATGAATAATACGATTGATTGAATTACGTTTGTTTTGTGTGGGCAGGGTGCCAGATGCGAAGAAGAGGCCCCCTCGTGAGACGGTAGGACAGGAACTCAAACCACCTGGCTCTGTTAACATATCTATATAACACACTCGAAATACTCTCCTTTAAACTGCCTGTGTCCTTTACAGGGTTTGCCTGGAGGACCGGGAGCTGGAGGACTCCAGGGAGCCCAGGTGCTGTCTGGGGTCCACGTGAGTGTGCCGTCTCTGCAGCCTCGTCTCTGCACTCCAACAAATCCGATCTAAATGTATTTATTATATACAGAAATTTTGTGGTTATTGGATCATACCAAATATTCAGCATGTAAGTGAAACTTAGAAACCGGGTGATAGCCGACTTGATAGGCAACGTTACCTTCCAAAGAAATGTTAAAGTACCCCAAATTTTGTGTCTAGAAATGTACCCACCAGTCCACCCGTTTAGAAACTGGTACACGATGCTAACTATTGCCTTAATTATTGCATCATTTATCAGCGCTTTTATATGGACAATATTTCAGGTAGACTGCTTTGAACAATTTGGACAAAAAAAAAACAAAAAAAAAAAAAAAAAAAGAAAAATAGTGGGTTTTGAGGGTTAATGAAGACTGGTGACTCATTTCCTGACCATTTTCAAAATACAAATTGGAGGCTTAATTACCAGGTGACTGTTTTTTGATTAAGTTTTGAGATTATTAATGTGTGTTAATACACAACCAGAAGAAGCAGCACACAAAGACCCCAGGTCAAACTGGGCAAAATGCTGCACAGCAGGATACTGGACCAGAAAACTGAGGACAGTAAAAAAAAGGAGAGAATAAATACACAATCAATCCTGACTTCATGTCTTAATACTTAGTCCCCGTAAAACTCCCCCAAAGAATCACTGAGCTCTTTATCCTCCACTGGTTTTATTTCCAAACACAGCCAGATGGATAAAATGTACACACAGTCCAAATTCAGAACCCCCAGCGTGCTGTGCCTTAGATTCGCAGAGGACGCAGTGAAATTGCCTAATACCTCATTAGCAGCTCACCTCCTGCCAAACAAAATGTTTCTTACAAACACCATTTTACGCAACAAGCAGGGGACATAAATAACTGATTAATGTAAACTGATTTGGTGTCAGTCGGAGTCGTGGGTACAGAAAACATTTAAATACTACACACAGTAAAGGCCCGATATCAAGAGGCTTTTGGTCCTTCCTGTGGAAATCTGTGAATAAACGGGATTGAGTGTGAAAACTTTCTCATGTGACTGGATTAAATGAACCGAGTGTAACAGAACTCAATGCACACATTAAAGGTTCTTTCTAGTCACTTTACTGGCTGTTTGGGGTGAATATATACAGACAACAAAAGCAGTCAAAAAAATACGGTACTGTCCAGGGCTGTGTATCTGTAGCTGTGTAAGAACCTGGTGTTCATGAGACACAACAGTTCCCACCATTAGTGAGAACTTGGCGACAGTGGCAAGGTTTAGACTAGCTGAAAAAGTCTAAATGTAATTAAACACTGTCAAACAGTCATATAAGCACAAAAGCATAGAAGCAAGAAGTAAAAGACAAAATTTTACTGTAGTACAAGAACAGCAAAAAATACCTACAGTGACCGGAAATGCAGTGAAGTGAAAGTATAAACTAGCATGAATTGGAAATATTTAATAAAACCACTAGGTATGAATATATCATAAGACAAAATGGAGAACAGAAATCTCACCCTGTTTCCAGGGATTCCAGGATCTCCTTTCCGACCGTCCTCTCTGGGTACACCCTGTGGATTTAAACATGTTGTGATAAAGGATTAATACACTTATAAAACACATTAAAAGGAAGATTTTTTTAAAAACCCTGCGTTCAGATCTGTAGACTGATTTCTAAAGTAAAGTTGTGTTCTGAGGATGTTTCCTTTGAACGAAAAACCTGAATTGTACCCGGTAATGTAATCAGGTTACATCCTTGATGTTCAGCTGTTTGCAAAGTTTCCAGTCTGAAGCCAAATTTTTACTATCCACTGTTTAGATCTTGGTGCCGGATCTTGGTGGACGTCTGGATCTTAAGTTATCCGAGAAACAAGCTGAGCTAACCTTAACAGCAGCTCGGCTCAGTAAATTAACATATCATAATCTGAAAGCTGTTAGCATTAGCCTTAGTTTATTAGCATGAGTTCCTCTTTTGTTATTGTTTTGATGTGAATGTTTCTTACTGGTGAACCTGGGTTTCCGGGGTCTCCTTTGGCTCCGGGGGTCCTGTTATCAGTGCCTGGTTCACCCTGTCAGACAAAACAAAGTCCTTACTGCCTGAAACTCCACAGAGCGTTCAATGTGGAGCTTCCAGCTGTGATCGGCCAGAGATTATTTTAGATCTATTGATGTCATAATAATAATTTTGTAATGATTCGTAACGCCGACCTGATGTGACTGCAGAGATGATCAAGAAACAAACGTGTCTGATGTGGAGAACTCCGCCAGAAACACATTTGGAGGGAGGTTGTGTTTTAACCCTGTCTCTTTGTTTATCCCTTTTGCTGAAATCTGCAGCGCTTCGAAGTTAGTTTAAGGGTTTGTTGATGGTAAATGTCGGATGAAGGATATTATAAGCCCATTAAAAAGTCTTCTGTTGAGACAAGAGTGAAGACTCTCCTGTTAACAGTTTTACTGGACTGGGGAGGCTGTTCGATTCTCTTAAAATAAAATTTAGACCTAAATGGTTTCTGTATCGTGTATAAATATAAAAAATGTAGACACTGTATCCTCAACTTGACGTGCCTCTGCAGGGTTGCTATATTGCGGAGGTCAGATCAGCAAGTTAACAGTACTGAAAGATTCAGATTGCGCTAAAAACTCGACTGTAACTCGCTTAATTGTGAAACCATTTTTATTGAAATTGGTTCGTTATAAATGTGAGGAACTGAACCGAATGTAAAAGACGTGTCTTCTTTTGTCTATTGCATATTTACTATTGCTTTCATAAAGCAAAAGTAATTCTTATCAAATTACTCGATGTAATAATCAATAAAATACTTGATTACTAAATTACTCCATAACTTCAGTCCTAATCAGGAGAATCAGTGTCATTTAAATCCAATCATAGATGTACAAACATACATCGATTGTCAAATAAAGTTTTTGAATTCAATTGAATTTCCTGCCAACTGCAATTAAGCCATAAAAGCAAAACCAGTTCTGTTAAGAGTTTATTGTCATCTCGTCTTTCCATCAAATTAACAGAAAAGTATCGATTGCGATATTTGATCCAACTGACTTGGACTGAAGATGTTTGTTCCAGGTAACACAACATTGTCTTTGTGAGTGGAAAGCCAGTGAGGGATCAGGGCTACTCCTGGTGGGTCAGGGTGTGTGCACAGAAGGGGGGTGGGATCTGGGGGGTAGAAGACATGAACAAGAGAAATAAAAAGACAGACAGAGACAGAGACTCTCTTGGGACTCACCGGATCTCCTCTTAGTCCTCGCTGTCCTTTCAGCCCTGCCTCCCCTCTTATACCCGGGATACCCTGAGGACGACAGTTCAACCCATCAGTCAAACAGCCTGAGGTCAGAGGTCAACACCTCCAAGCTCACCTGATCGATGTGGGTAGATAAACAGCTAAAATATGTAACAGCAACAGTAGGAACTATGTAAACAACAGAGTATCTACAGGGTTTTTAGATTTTTTACCGGGTTTCCTGGGTCTCCTCTGTCTCCTCGAGCTCCGTCTAGTCCCGTAAGTCCCTGCAAACCAAACCAGAAACACAGCTCAATACCAAAAATAGCATTATATATTATTATTTCACTAGTACTGAGGTTTTTTATTGCCGGTTTTGACTCCTGCCACCCCGGCACTAAGTCAGCTAAAGTTAGCTGCACAAGCTAACTAGCTAACGACATCTAACATTACTGCTGGCAACAGTTAGCCTCTTCTGTCTCGGAGGTTGTGTTCACCGGGAGGCTGCTGAGCCCCGTTCAGTTGCACAGTTAGCTTACAGCTACATTAGCAGTTAGCTAACGACAGCTGTTAGTGGAGTTGTCGCAGAGCAGCCGGAGGACGTCAAATAAAACTGCTAATAAAACGTTTTTGATGTTCATACCTGCTCTCCGTTGACTCCGTCCAGTCCGTCTTCTCCGTTCTCACCCTGCAGCGTTGGAGGAAAAT
Organism: Morone saxatilis; assembly: GCF_004916995.1. Taxonomy (NCBI): domain Eukaryota; kingdom Metazoa; phylum Chordata; class Actinopteri; family Moronidae; genus Morone; species Morone saxatilis. The sequence continues at coordinate 25,801,268 of NW_023339807.1, read as the reverse complement.
CAGCTGTCAGATCTAAACACTGCTGTCCTTGATAAGTGTTTGTCCAAACATCGGTCTGTAAATCACTTTTCTGCTTTGCTTATCTGACTTTTGATTACATTCCAGTCCCGAAGAACTCACCCTGTTGCCGGAGACTCCTCGGTTGCCCTGCAGACACAAACAGGAGTCAAAGATGTCACAAGTTCTCTTTTATATATTATAATATACACTATAATGCTCATATCAGAAACTTTTCTCAGCCTCACAAGACAAAATTAAATACCAACTTTTTTGTCTGAAACACACGAATAGCAGAGAACAGAAGACTTTACCACAATGTTTGTCACAGTGAAGAAAGTGATTGTATCCTAATCTCCTGTCTAGTTTACTATATCTGAGTTTTAAAAATTATATAGCAGCATTTTCATACCAATAAACAAAAGCTGAAATCTGTCTATATCTTCAGTAAGTAGCGAATCACTCTGTAAGATGGAGAGCGTTTTTAAAAACATTGAAAATAGACGTCTTAGTAACGTCATATGCTAAGCACACGACTTCCACATGTCGCCGTCCATCTCCAGTATCAGTGTTCTTCTGAATCCGTCCCTCCACAAAGTCATAATCACGACATAAACGCAACAATTCTGTGCCACCTTGCAATCTTGTCCAATAGCTGCAACCTTCCCCAAAATTGACTAATCGCTGCAGATTCCTGTACAAAAACGTTGAGCCACATGTTGCCAAACTCACTTCATTGTTTCTAGTTGTAGTAAATGTTACTCATGTTGTTGTAAAGGTTGCTTAATATATCTCCAAATTGCTTATGTTGCTACTTCTCGCCGACGTGCTCAACTAACGAGAGGTTACATAAAGTGGTGAAAAGTGAAAAGATGCCATGAAATCAGGCATTTTTGGCTGCAACAATCCCCCAAAAAAGCTTGTGGTACTGTCCCGATCCGTACTGTACCTTCTGTCCTCTGTATCCAGAACAGCCCTGGATGCCCTGAGGTCCACTTGGTCCGGGAGGCCCTCGCTCACCCTGCAACAACCAAACAAAGAGAGCAGTGACTGAAGGTACAAACGAGTGTAACAGCAATATCTTCTGGACGTGTAGTAAACACTGTGTGGATATAAACTGAACGAAGAACCACTTACGACGCCTCCCTCCTCTCCCTGGAAGCCTGGATGACCCTTCTGTCCAGGGAGACCCTGTTCATAAAAACACAAACAACAAAATCAGTGGATGTAACATAAACAGAAACTCTTTTAAAAACTAAGAAAAGCAGCCAACTTTATCTCTGTCTACCTTACAGTGTCTACAGTGATACTCAAGATTCCCAAGAGGCTAACCTTCGAACAAGCTGTTGCAAGGGTCTGCTTGCTCTCAGCCCTAACCAGCCTTCTTCCTTTGGACACCTTTTCCCCAAATGTTTTTATCATCAAATTCTAATTTAAATGTGTATTCCAGTCACCTTTATCCCTGGTTTGCCTGGAAGGCCACGGATGCCTTCATCTCCCGAACATTTGCATGTGACGTTGCAGCACTCCCTATTTGACACCGTGTCCTGCAGAGGAAAAAAAAATGAACATAAACGTGTGCGACAAGTAACAGTTTAAAAATAACAATGGCAGTTGGTGAAGAGGTTAATATAGTTTAAGGCTGGCTGTTTTTAAGATATGCTGCTAACAGCGTCTCAACTCTTGTGAAAGGTAAAAGGTCAACATGAGAGTCTCACTGCAAGAGCGACAAGAGTAACGTTAGCATGTCCTACAAATCTGAGACGATTAACAGTTCAAATCTAAACTCTAAAGTTTGGAAGACATTTGGTTTCTATAATAAGGAAGGAAAGTTGGACAAAAGTCTGTCCATTTGTAAGATCTGTCGGACAGCAATTAAGTCCAGTAGTAGCACAAAATCAACACTCACCTGGTGCCATCACCATTAAGAGAGCAAGATTTATATGCAAAGATATGTGGCCCATTTGTGTGGTAAGAGCAAATTCAACAACAAACTGGACTGGACGGACCACACTGAGGCCCTCTACAGGAAAGGACAGAGCAGGCTGTTCTTTCTGAGGAGGCTCAGGTCCTTCAACGTGTGCACTCGGCTACTACGGATGTTCTACCAGTCTGTAGTGGCCAGGGTCATCTTCTTTGCTGTGGTGTGCTGGGGAGGAGGCATCGGGACTACAACTCATACGGGTGTAGGGTCAAAGGAGACCTTTAAACATGGGGTTAATGGGACTTCCTGTCACCTCGTTTGGTCACATCCTGTGACCGTAACCTGATGCAGCTTGATGACGCACGATGTCCAGGTGATAAAACTCTCTGCCTCTTCCCTCTCTTCGCCTCTTCTCTCGCTCCTCACTCACCTCGCTCGACCGGGTGATACGTTTTGGACCTCGGTGTGGCCTGACCCACCGACAACGCACGACAAAGGATGATAGTCCGCTATAAGGATTATAGCCCGGTATAAGAGCTTTTTCCTGCGATCCCTGAGCAGCGCACCGCTAACGGGAGTCAACATCTGCAGCTTTAAACAGAAAGTCTGTCAGCTGACTTTACCGGAGCAACGCGACGTTAACGCCGAGTCGTTAACTCTGCAGAGCAACGAGCAAAACGCCTTTCCTCTTGCTACCTGCACCAGCGGACATCACACAGCAGAGACTGTTTGGACTCCAGAACCACAACTCTGATCAGCCTGGCTCACAGGACCACCAGCTGATCCACGCAGCTCACCCGCAACTCTTCATCATCTTACTCTTCCTCTATTGGACTGTCGGTACTGGGCAGATAACTTAACAGAGTTAACGGCTAAACAAGGACTGTTTAATTACTGTT
>NW_023339807.1:25788376-25798423 GCF_004916995.1 Morone saxatilis | reverse complement strand
TATGCAACTATTGCTAAATGACAATATGTTATTGTCTGCTGTTAGGAAGAATATTTTGCTGATCGTTGAAACGCTCAGCCTTGGCATCATGGGAGTTGTTGTCTTTTCCACACCATTGCCATCATACAGTCCAGCATCTCCTGGTAGGATTTCCTTCAGTGTTCATGGTTCAGGAGGTTTCTACGCGGGAGCCAATTATCCCACCAGAGGTCCCTCCCTCTCCCAAAACCAAACAGACCCGCTTGAATTAAAACCACGTAAAAAGCACTGAATAAAGGCAGTTCCACCTTAAAAATCACTGCTTCTCCCAACGCCTGTTGGACAGACCAAGGACGTCCCGGAGGGGGCTGCGAGCCCGAGTTGCTGCTAAACGTTAGCTCACTTTGTTGTCTCCGATAACTTTAAGATCCAACATCCCCACGGGGTTTCGTAGAAGCCAACATTATCTGCAGTATATAAGTATTCATCTTTTGGGAACACACATGGACAGGGTTAGATCTTAGGGAAATACATTTACTTAGATTAATATACTCATACCTAGATAGACGAAAATATTTCGTATGGCCGGCCCTAACGCTCACGCGCCTGGGTAGAGTCCAACCCCCTGCCCGACTTCTAATCTTAATGGCAATCTTATCAGATTTCTGGATTATCAAGATCATTTAATGGTGGAATGACTATAACACATTTCTACTAGTCCCATGCAAAATCCGGACAACCAAGGCAGTCCTGATAAATAGTGTGTCTAACATGTGAACTATGTCCATCCAGGCTGACGTTGATCTTCTCGGCACGGAACTCGACCGCAGACGTGATGAAACTCCTGGAAAATGAATCAGAGCTTCTGGCGACAGTCTGGTCAAAAAAAAAAACAATAGCCAAGCGTTGTTTCTACTGTTCTAAACCATATTAATTAAACTCCTATAATTAATTTCTTTTATTGGAGCCCAAAACACCCAAACGCAACGGTGTTTCAGGATTAGTTGCAATCTGAAAATGACCCACTAGATGCAAGCAAAACCTACACACTCTTAACAAACTTGTAACCGTGGCATCTGTGGTTGCTTTTTGTCTGGCAGGCGGTCAGCGGCTCCTGGCTTGACGGTGCTCTGGAGGAAACGGGAACGGCCGCCGAGCTGCCGCAAGATTGGTGGAGTTTCGGCAGAGGATTACTCGGCTAACCAGTCCCCATCAAGTCGGCAGCAGCATCGCAACGTCATCCCTCACAACAAATCTGTGAAAGCTTTATTTACGTCACCAGAACAAAGGCCTTCAGCCCTCTTTGGGGAAACTAACTCGTAAATGTTTCTCCTGTTCTACGTCGCTGGAAATCAGGGGTGAAAAGTCTGTCGTCTAGCGTCGCTCCTGGCTTCATCGGACTTCCTCCTTGATCCGCTCTTCCAAACAACTCCTGCTTGTAGGCTGATCAATGCATGAGTTCGGCCAACTGTTGGATTGAAATGTGAACCTATTGTCTGGCGTCACTGTTGGTTTTTATGGAATACTTTTACGAATATGTTTTTCCTTCTGAGGTGTGTTCTTTGTATTATAATGTTTGACATATTCCAAAAATGATCAAAAATAGTACAACTTGTACAAACAACTAGTAACACTCCAGGAAAAGATCACGTAAAGACTATACCATAAGGTAAGATGGTGGTTGCCAAAAAGCCTTTTTTTATCATGTAACCTAAATTGATACAAAAGTGACATATTTTATAGATATTTTTATAATACATAACGCATACACCAGTAGAGGAACACTTGAACAGTGAATATATAACCGCATTAAATTGTGTGTAAACGAGTTTGGTTGGATTGAATATTGAAGCCAAAGATTAGTTACCTTATATTTTTAGGAACTTTTTTACACAATTATCGTCCTGATGTTATCTTATACAATAAACAAACATATGACAAATTCAGTGTTTTGAAATGCTGAGATATATTTTTGACCTTAGCATCCAGAAGACTGTGCGATCCTCCCATGAAGCTCCTTCGTTGACATAGTGGGGGTCCAGACCCCAGGTTGGGAAACACTGGGAAGACATTTAAACAAGATCGATCTTTATTGGATCCCCGGTGTAGGCAACCCTTAATTTTGTAGGGTGTTACATTAGTTAAACTGTATCAGTTAATCAATTAATTTTGGTTTATCACGTTTATAATTATCAAAGGATAATGAAACATAACTTTATTGCCTTTTTTTGCAACTCTTTCTTTAACTACTTAACAGCAACACATAACAGACACCAACATGTAATAAAATGTCTGTGCAACATGACACGGCTTACGTGACAACAACTGCCCTTTTTCCAACTCATACGACGGCGTTGTGCAAGAAACGTCAAAACCAGTACTGTCGCCGTCGCCTTTAGCATGCTGTCGCCAAGAGACAGAGCTGCTGCTGCCCACAGACAGCTGCTGAAGCCCGGGGAGCTCTGGAGGAATAAACACCCAGAGTCACACCGGATCCTGCTCTGATCTGGAGACGTTAGCTGGCAAGAGCTCTGAGTTAATCTATTAAACTTTTAGGAAAAAAAAGAGCTCTATGATACTACTTCACTTATACAGAGAGCAGACAGAAAATCAGATTGTTCTGAGAAAAGTAAGAGAGGAAATTGGTGAGTATATGTGTCTGTTACTTGATTCCAGCTGTTAGTTTTATTTTACTATGAACTAAGTTAGCTATCCAGGATCCATCAAACTCCATTCAGAAAACAAGCCTTTTAAAAGTTGTTTGCTCGTCGTCTCGCAGACAGACCCGACAAATTATGAATCACCATCATGATGTAGTTATTTCTGCTTCTTTTTGATCCGTTTATTGACATTAAATCACTGCAAAATCTGTTTATGTTAGGCTCATACCACCTTTATAAACCAGATTAAAGAGTTACGCAAGGCGAATATTCACTTTACTTGTGGTGGGAACACAACATAAGATAATTTCATGATTGATAAATGGAAGCTCTCACCTTTACACCAGCTCCAGATTTAGTCTTGAACCTCTCCTTGAAGGAGTTCAGCAGGGCAGTGTTAAAGGCTGTAGATTCTGAAATCCGTAGTGTCAGGACTTTTTGCACGACTGCCTCGTTGTAGGGTTCAAAGTCTGTATCATACAATATACGTCCTCCATCATCTACTACATGGAAGGAGATGTTGGTCCCGACAGAAAGGAAATCTTTTCCGTTACTTGCCAAGAGGCAGCACAGGCCTTTTACTTCCGAAATGGAATGGACAATGTCTGGCAGGAAGGTCTGGAGGTTGCTGATGCGCATCAGCATCTCACTAGCTCTGGTTCTTTGGGAAAAATCAAATCCTATGGCAATATCAATGCTGCAGGCTGGAGCAAAGGGAAATAAGTCTTACTTTTTGCATTCATAGACATAAGATTGTGGTGTGAAAGAAGGAAAGACAGACACAAGGCAATTTTCAACTCACTGGGAAAATTGAGGTTCTGTGGAAATTTGCACCATGGTGTCGACTAACTTTTTCTTTGATATTTGCCAACTCCGTTGAAGTTTCGCACTTGAACAGCCTCTCAGGGGTGCCAGTAATCTGCAAGAGCTCCAGGTCATGGACGTCTCCAACGCCAATGGCAAACACCTCAACTCCCAGATCCCTGATATATTTACCTTCGTCCTCCACATCATCGTGAGAATCACCATCTGTGATCAATATCAGATTCTTGGAGATTCCACTACGGCCGCCGTTTGATGTATAAAAGTACTCTTTAATGTCATTCAAGGCTTGTCCGATGTAAGTGTTTCCACCTTTGTATGTCAAAGTCTTGATGTGTGCGCTCACATCCTCCCTAGTGAAGTACTTGTTGAGGTAAAACTCTCTCCGAGTATTATCGCTGAACTGTGCAACTCCAACATGCACATACTCTTTACTGACGTCAAAGCTGTTCACTACATCTGTGGTGAAGTTTTTCATGATCTCGTGATTGTAGATGGATAATTGATTGATGCTGCTAGAATAATCAAGCAGAAAAACCATGTCGGCCTTGTCTTTCTCACATACTGCCAAAGCAAAGCAAGAAAAAGACAATTGTCAACATTACTACTAAACATGAAATTATGACTGTATAGCATAATATATTTGGCCACATCACTCAAACCCCCAGCGGAGAAACCTAGTGGGTCTGCTACAGCTGCTGGACTGGGGGGAAGTAACACACAGCGCTTTTGGCTACCACAAAAAGCCCCTCCGTACTTACGTAAATGTTAGCAATCTAATTTCTGTTTCACCAGGACTTTAATCAAGTCGGACGCACAAGTGTGACAGGTGCAAAATTCTGCTCTACCAACACCTGATTAACAAATGCTGTTTACACATTTCTATGTTGTATCAAGTCCTGCCATGCAAAAAGGGCCTGTTTTTCCCATAATGCACTGGTTTGTTTCAAGAAATTACTTTAAGTTTAGTAGTTCACTATACCTAGAAAGAAATATGAATTTCTTCCAACTGACAACATTTTATATCTGCCTTCTTTCCATCTGTAACTGGCCCGTATATGGACCAGCTGGAATTACTGGTTTTGTTTTTGGTCTTGGACTGGTTTAAGCTTTTTTACTTTGTCCTACATCTCTTTACCGAATAACATTATGTCTATAGTACTTCACTTCACTACTTCACTACCACCCACACACTTACCTGGCTTAGTGGAATTGCAGAGGATAGAAGAAATATTCTTGTACAGAGTTTCTAGGGCCTTAAAATTGTCCACATAGAAAACTTTAGATTGGTCGTCACCAGCCATGGTCAACAATTCTTTAATTGTTGCATTTTTCACTCCAATACTGATCACAGTGATCCCGTTGTTTCGCAGTGCATCAGAATTAGGCTTCAGTTGGTATGGGTCGGTAGCATCCCCGTCTGTGATCACCATGAGAATCTGAGGCACCTTGAGTGCTTTCCGGCCACCATGCTGATCATTAAAGAAGTCTAATGAGTAATTCAAGGCTTTGCTAGTCCAGGTGTCTTCGTTTAGTAGCATCAGTTTTTTTATTTGTGCAAGAACTTTTTGTTTGGAGTCATGGTCCTTTAGAGTAAAAACAGATTCGACCCTGGTGGAGTAACGAATGACCCCAAAGCGAGTCAGGTCCTTGCCAACTGTGGTTTGGTTTACTATTGACTCCATAAACGTCTGCATGCTTTTGAAATTCGTTTCACCTATGCTTTGGGACCCGTCCACCAGAAAAATAATGTCTGCTTTTTCTGTCTTCTTGCATTCTGAATGAAAAAATATGAAGAGAGTGGTTAGCAGGGAAAGTAAAGAACTGATTAGTTATTCATCTCATGAAAAAAACCCAGTCATTAAAAATGACAAGATAACATCAACTAAACCACTAAGCATGTCCTAGACATATCTCTGTAAATGCAAAGACTGATTTATATGTTGGATCTTGTTAGCTGGCAAGCTAGTCACTGATCCATCCAGTGGTCAGCGAGGTAACTGCTAAAGCCACAAAAAGTCTTCTGTGCATTTCTATTTATCCAGTTACATAGCATTTGTGGTGAAGGTTAAATGATGTAAACAGAAACCAACTGTACAGTCAGATGAAGAGGCCAATAGGTCCTTCAAACTTGATACGTTTTGTTTTTATCTGTTATTGTTTTCGGCTTTTTCATAATTGGAATGATGGTCTGATTGTATTTGTTTTTACATTACTGAGCCAAATTTTGTTTAAATCAACTGGATTCAAGAGATTTTGACTGTGGCCACCGACTGCATCCAGATACTTCTCTATATTTTTGTCAGCGTTATTGCTGAAACATGTTTTACCTACGACAGAAAATAGCCCAATAGTCCACAGTTATCGAATACAGAACGTATATATAAATAACTGTATATATAACTGTTTTTTATTCTCAACTGCTCTTACCTCTTTCTTGGGTCGCAGAGCTTCAAGGCCACTTTCTTCTCCAAGTCTTTCAACCCATCAAAGTTGCTCTCAGTAAAAACCCTCTCTGAGGAATCAGTGATCTCCACCAGTTGGGAGGTGATGGCTTTCCCCACTCCAATGGCGTAGACCAACACTCCCTTAGCTCTCAGAGCCGCAGCAGGGCCTGTAACACTATCTTGGGACTCGCCGTCTGTTATTACTATCAGCCACTGCCTCAGGTTAGAACGCCCTCCGCTGGTTTCCTTGAAATACTCCGACACCTCAGTAATGGCATTTCCTATGAGCGTGTTTTGATTCATTTGCTGCATGTTATCAATGGCTTTCCACATTTCTTCCTTGCTGTAGTATTGGTTGAGGGGGAACTCCAGTTTGATGTTGGTGCTGAACTGCATGACACCTACATGCACCTCATTTTGCCCAATGGCGGACATGCTGATAACAGATTTCATGAAGTTTTTCATTTTCTGGTAGTCTTCGTCACTGATGCTCGCAGAGCTGTCAGTTAAGAAAAATACGTCACCCAGTATGTCTTTGCAAACTGTGGACACAGAAGACAGAAATGTTAACGTGGTTTTCCCGTTTTACCCCTTAGTCATTGGATACTAAGTATGTATACATGCACACTCATTTTCCGCTGCTATTCCGAATCTGATAATATTCTCCAAAGGGATAATCCTAATTAGGTAATTAGATTTTTTTTAAAAACCTGCTGTTAAATCAGGTATTTCAGGCCACAACAATACCAAAAAGAGCCTGCGAAATCCTGAATACAGAGGCAAATTGATAGCATGTCAGTTATCATCTCAGTCATCCGAAAAGTAACAATATGTGGCATGCATAGTTAATGCATGTAGTGACTATGCCATAAGATTTTAAATAAGAGGAATGCAAATGGAGTTAGAAGTCCAGTCTAATTCCTTACTGTCTGGAGAACAGATGTGTCTGAAGATATCATTCTTGATGGACTTCAGGGCATCAAAATTCTGAACAAAGAAAGTCCTTGTTTGGTCGCCGGCAATCTCTTGCAGCTCCTTCTCCTTTGCTTTACTCACTCCGACAGCATAGATAATGACACCTTGATCCCTCAAATCAGCTGCAGGAGCTGTGACTTTATCTTGGGATTCCCCATCGGTGATGACAATCAGGTACTTTTGGACTTTCCGATCACGAGCTTCCTTAAAGTGGTTTGCCATGGATGACAGCGCCTTTCCGGTCATGGTGCCACCTCCTTCGTGTTCAATTCTCTTCACAGCTTCCTTCAGTTTAGCAGCATCTGAGTAGGTTTCCAGGTCGAATTCCTTCTTTGGCAATTTAGCATATTTCACAAGGCCCATGCGGATATGTTCTGGCCCAATACGGAAAGTACTAATAAACTCAATGATGAACGTCTGCATGTCAGCAAAGTCTTGGTTCTCAATGCTTCCTGAGTCGTCCATCAGAAAGAAGAAGTCTGCTTCATCCTTCTGATCACATGCTGGAGAGAAAGACTACAAAGAGTTACTTCTTTTCACACAGTTAAAAAAAGTAAGGTTTAAAATTAACATTAAAACAAAAAAGGCTAAACTTAAAGACAGATACCTGACTACGAAGGAAACAAGTAATGTTTTACATCCCTACAGCACTATATATACCATATATGTATATAATATAAATATATATAACTTAGAAATATTTGAAATATTTGAAATATTTGCGTAATTGATGACAATAAAAACAACAGTGGTTCAAACCTTCTTTGACGTCTTCTTTACTTGTATCTAGTGCTTCTTCAATGCTGTTAGTGCACAGGGTTTCTGCAGGTTCTCTGTGATGTTTTTCAGATCTTCTGGAAAGCTGAAACGGTACTAAACATGCTTATGGGAGGGGTAGGACACCATCTTCTCTAGTTCAGCCTTGTTTGCATTTTCGATTCCTACAGCGTAAAGTGTAACACCATCCCGACGGAGAATGGCTGCAGCTTCTGTAACATTATCATCGGATTCACCATCGGTGATCACTACTGCCACCTGCTGGACACCCTTCCTGCGGCCTTTCTGCTCTGTGAAGATTTCTTCCCGAGTGAAGTTTAGGGCAGCTCCAGTGTTTGTCCCACCTCCCTGGTAAGGCAGGATATTCAGGAACTGCAGGATTTCGTTCTTGTCATCGAACGTGTTAAGGTAGATGTGTGCTGTGGGCATGCTACTGTACGTAACAACGCCCACATGGACTCCTTTCTGACTGACATCCAGGCTGCTCACAATCCTGTGCAGGAAAGTGCGCACCATCCGGAAGTTGCTGGTTCCAATGCTTCCCGACTCATCAACGATGAACACAACGTCTGCCAGTTTGGCTCCTTTGCAATCTGTGAAAGAAGTGTAATTAGTTAACTTGCACTGGACAAAAAGGACCTGTATCAGAAAAGATCCAATGGTATGCAGGTTTATGGATCTGCATATTATATCATATCATACATCATATCAAAATGAAATCTGTCAAAGATCCTGTCTGTCATCTTCTGCATACTGTCTGTATCTTTAACAAATACAAATGTATCACCACCCTGGATATTAACATATTTGTGTTCATTTATTCCATTGTTGAGCCATCTGCTACTTAATCATTCAAATAATTTTGAAAATGAAATATATTACTGGAATACTGTAATGCAGTCTTTAAAATCTGCTGTGTGAGCTATTTCTTGTGACTGTCAACATTTTTTCAACATCATTAAACAATATAATATACTATAATATTTTTTAAAATGTAGTTCAAGTCAGAATGTATTCCATAGAACTGTCTAACTGCTAACTGAAAAATGATAAAACAAGAACTACAACTACTGGTTAGGTAAGTAAGTGCCCAAAGGATGTTACTCACCTTCTGTAACATTGGTCTCCATTTTCTCCGTCTTGATGCTATCTTCTAAAACAGTTACTCTGGGAGAATCATATGCGTACCCAACACTGGCAAATGAGCGTAGAAAATCCATTGATGCACCTGCGCTCATTGCAGCAAGCGTTGTCCCTTCTGATTTGATTGCATAAGCCTCCTTAAACACACTATCATCTGAATCTTTTCCACTCACAACGACCAAGAACTGTCGGTAGCCTTTGTGTGCCCGGCCTCCCGCCTCACTGGTGAAAAATTGAGCTTTGGCGTAGGCCAGAGCAGCCCCCAGGTTACGTGGCCGATTGGGTTGTGGGCGCAGGCGGAAACGTTTGACAGCAGCCAGGGTCTTCGGTCTATTTGGATGTGCATTGAGAAGGAATTCAACAGTGGTTTGTTGGCCATACTGGGCCAAACCGATACGGTTGGTGGACGATCCAACATCCAGATCAGTGATCAATTGGTTAAGGTCAGACTTAAAATCAGCGAATTGTCCTTGAGCTATGCCACTGTCCACCAAGAAGAAAACATCTGCAAACTTTTCTGCCAAAGCTGAAAGAAAACAAAAACAAAAAAACTTATTACATTTTATTACAATACATTACAATCAAAACAAAGAGGTTGTTGATTCATTATGTAAGTTTATGTACACCCACAATTTCTTTCTGGCTCCACCCTGCCAACCCTCAGATTCATGGCTATTTTATCATGGTTGGTGAGGGTACAAAGAGTTAAGCTTAACTGACCTTTCAACTTGAAGGAAACATACAACTGTTTGTATTTTCAGGTTTTGATCAGCAGAATCTAGGTATGTGACAAAAACCGACCATTTGTACCGAAGTTCGGAAAATGTGGCGATACTTGTTACTATACACTACTGTAGGTACTATGGATGGATGATGGGCTCAGATTTGGCCATGTCCGCCTGAAAGGGCTGCACCACCCAGACGGGAACGTCGAGGTTCAGGGAAAATCTGATGTTTTCACATCAAAGATTACAAAGAAAGGCTTTAAAACATGACAAATTGATTGGAAGTTCCATATTAAAACGGAACAATCAATTAAAGAGTGGAAAGCAAACAGGCAGCAGAAAAGACAAAAACACTGAGTAGTTTCTTTTTATTAATTACTTGATGGCTACATCTTGTGTATGTTGAAGCACAGTACAACATTGTTGTACTGTGGCATCAAATTCAGTGTCAAGAATCATGGAATTTCACTAGTGTTGGTATTAAATCTCTGGTATCGTCACATCTCTACCAAAAGCTGA
>NW_023339807.1:25787349-25788365 GCF_004916995.1 Morone saxatilis | reverse complement strand
GCGGATGCAACACCTTCAGAATGTGTGCATCAGTATGCCTGTTTGTACAACCCATGTCTCTCTAAGATGGAAGGATTTTGTCCTACTGTCAGTGTGTGATTGGGAACCAGTAGACTTTTGTCTTTGGATGTGTTCACAGAAGAAATTAAAGCAAACTGACACCTTACCTATGCATACACATTTTCTTGCTTGTCAAAACAGGTATAAAATCTTACAGGGAATTTGCTGAGCTTTGTCACAAAAAGACTACTACAGTTAACAAACCCAGAATGATCTCAACACAACAGACCAAAACCTTATTCATAGTTTTCAGTCACTGAGCCCTGGACGGCAACACATTCCAATATGGCAGCCTACACTGGACTCTCTGTAGAACCGCAGGCATCCAAATTATCCATTAATTTTAAGCTATGGATATTTATATCACCTCTCATAAGAAGAAAATCAAAGATACATGACTAAACTCTAAGTTTTGGGAACTTGGGACCCACATACAGAACCTCAGAACTCCAGTTTGGAGATGTTTACATCCCTCCTCCTACACTGCTACCAGAATGAAAGCATACAAAAGTACAGACTCAGGATGTCCTGGCCCAATCTCAAAGATCAGTGTCGGCACCGATCAAGGCACTTTTTGGAGAAAGTGGTAGAGACCCGACCCAACCGTGCTCCACACGCCACTGCAAGGGGAACAAAAGCCCCGCGAACAAAAAGGCAATAAGCGTAATTAATAAATGTAATCTGTGCAAAAGATGAAGAGACGACGGAAATAAACACTCAACAGAAAACAGACAGTTCATTCAGGTAACTCAGGTAAAAGTTGCACCATAACTTGAAAGCAACCAACAGCTGAGAATCTTTGCCTCAATCATAGTTTTCATGTGACGTCATACCTTTATGAGACGCCACCTTGAAGAAAACAATTCTGATGCCTTCAACTAACTTAAGACGTGATTTCTACACAGATCATCATTTTCGCTATGCCAGGAAGAGTTCTCATCCATGTTGTTCTTTGG
>NW_023339807.1:25785096-25787249 GCF_004916995.1 Morone saxatilis | reverse complement strand
TCCACTACAGCTGCTGGACTGGGGACAACTAACTCAACCTCTGGTGTTCACTGTTTGTTTCTATTGAAGACCAGCAGACAGAAACATCAGTTAGTGCAGCTTTCAGTACAACAACATCAAAGTACTCCATTACAAGTAAATAAGTATCTGCTGCATCAATAAATCCACTTAAAAAACACAAATTATTTACTCAGGATTGTTTCATTGCACTACTTTTTATACAAGCAGGAGATTTGTTGTCGTTGCCTCCAACGTTAAAACGTCTGCAGCTTCCCGCCCTGTGTGGGAGCGAGCACATATATCACCCGCTAATGATGAGAAGTATCCGGTGTCGCTAACATTTATTTTCCCAGAACACACCGAATGCTCCTAAAGCTTCGTGATAAGGTAATACATCAGCAGCCGCTGAAGAACCTAATTAAGGAGGGTTGTCTATCAACTTAATGTTTGTCTCTCACTTCACTGTGAGCTGTAAATTTCTGTCCCTCTCCTGCGTTAACAGATCAGCTCAGCAGCTCCACCCTCCACAACCACAGCTCCCAGTACCTCCACCCTCCACAACCACAGCTCCCAGTACCTCCAACCAAACAAACTGATTGAGACTGTTATCTATTAACCTGTTTAGCAAATGTTTTTTGCACATGTGCAGTTTTTGCTTACCATATTCCACTTTATTGCATTTTGTGTATATATATTTCTTTAGATTTTTATATTCTCATTTTATTTTTATTGTATTTTATTCTCATTCCCCTGTGCTGCTGTAACACATGTGGAGACCTGTGTGTGCATGCGCGAAAGCTGCATGCTGCCTGTTACGTTGCTCCTGAAATAATTTCCCCCTGGGATTATTAAAGTATTTCTGATTCTGATTCTGATTCTGATCAATAAAGGAATATCTTATTTTATAAAATAATCTGCTCAAAATTCATCCAAATCTCTGGTTTTACATAAACTTCCTGCAGTTATCGGGCTCACTGTTTGGGTTCATTGTTCAGTTTATCAGCTGTTCTCTGCTGTTATTATTATTGTTGTACATATATATATATATATATATATATATATATAATATAAAATATCCATAAAAGTTTACTCAGTAATAGAAAAGAGCTCCCTTAAAGAAAAAGGTTTGGAACCGCTGCTCTAGAGAGTCAGTGTGTGAGTCAGCCCATATTATTATAAAAAACTCAGCAAAAACTAAACAGAAACTGATGAAAAATAAAGTTGACTGTGGTACAGAGCTGTGCGCAGGCTGTCTGTGGCTCTCAGCTCCAAACCCACTGCTTCCCACAGTCTGCCCATACACTAATGACACCTGATAGGCATTATTAATCAGTTCTCCTAAAGATCTCCACACTGAACTGGTAAGATACACATTTATGTACACGGGTAAAGAGACACTTACAGATCTGCTGCTGCATCCGATCCCTCCGCTCCTAAATTCAGGAGTCCCAACCTTCGCGCAGGTTTCTGCGGGATAATGAAGAGAGGGAGGAGGGAGGAGGGAGGGTAGGGCTCCTCCTCAAACACTCTGCAAGAGAGGTTTGAACTCCAGACCTTTAGTTTGATATGTAAATCAGAGTTGAAAAATTTCCTGCAGCTATTTTTATATATAATATAAAAAGCAAATAGAATGTTTATATATATTTCTGAGCTACACAGAGGAGCGTTTATTTTAATTTATGATCTGATGATGATGAATGATCTATTGTTAGAAATGTAATAAAATATTCATAGGTTAACACCTGAATAAAAGAATGTTTTCATTACTTTAGAATGTTTCTACGGTAGCCCAGAACAGACAAACCAAACACTGGCTGTAGACAGCGACTTTTACGATCGCTGAGAGGCATCAGTGAACAGCAAAAACCACAAAACACTGGCAGTGAGTGACAGCGGATGCTTACAACGAAACATTTACTGACTTATTACTGTTGCTGTCCGATTGTGACAAATTATGTTATTCAATGTCATTTATATTTTTTCATATTAACTTTCTAATGCGAGACTATTATTATAATAATAATAATAATAATAATAATAATAATAATAACTTTATTTGTATAGCACTTTTAAAAACATGGTTTACAAAGTGCTTTGACAGAACACAGCAAGAATACAATTTACAATTACAAAGGACGATAAAATAAATTGCA
>NW_023339807.1:25783162-25784996 GCF_004916995.1 Morone saxatilis | reverse complement strand
TTAACTATAAGGCCAAACAAACAAATAATAGTCAGTTAACCCAAAGCTGTACTTTCATAGGGTTTACACATATTTTAAGTTTTTACCATTAAAACATTAACATGAAAATGCCATACCATTTCCAGAAGTCTGGTGGTATTCTGCTGGGTAGAGGTTGAGCTCTGGAGCAGAGAGATGGCTGAACTACAGTCGGTAACGTTCATCTCACACAGTCAGAACAACAAACGGTTTTAACTTCATTGAACCAGCAGCTTTTAGTTCCAGCTAACTCACAGAAACAACAAACTGTTGACTCGGTGAGTAATTTAGTCCACGGTAATAACTTTCCAATCAGTGGTTCTTTAGACCCGTTTCAGTTTGTTTCTACATCCAAAATAACAATAAAAAGGTGAGTATATAAGTCGTCTTTGGGACGTTAGCTAAAAGAAGATACAGCAAAAAAACAAAAAAGCCTCACATTAGAAAGTTAATATGAAAAAATATAAAGGACATTAAATAACATAATTTGTCACAATCGGACAGCAACAGTAATAAGTCAGTAAATGTTTCGGTTGTAACGATCGCTGTCACGTCACTGCCAGTGTTTTTGTGGTTTTGCTGTTCACTGATGCCTTCAGGCATTCGGGTAAGAAGTCGCTGTCTAGGCAGCCGCAGTGTTTGGTTTGTTGCCTGGGCTACCGTAGAAACATGGCGGGACCTCTGTAGATAAAAACATCTCATTCTAACGTAATGAAAAACATTCTACACTAATGAAAACATAGCTGTAAATATTATATTACATTTCTAACAATAGATCCTCCTCAATGTAACACACTGGAACTTTCAATAAAGTTAAACTAAAAAATTATTTAGTTGTTCAGCTGTTTAAATACAAAACCCCCCAGGGGCTCCTCTCTGGATCTCAGAAATAGCTGCCCTGATTGTTAGGTTCCTATGACATTTGCAGAGTGTGGGGGAGTTGGAGGAGGAGCCCTACCCTCTCTCCTCCCTCCTCCCTCTTTTCATTATCCTCCAGAAACTGCAGCTCCCTGCCCGACAGTCGGGACTCCTGAATTTGGGAGCGGAGGGATCAGATGCAGCAGCAGATCTGTAAGTGTCTCTTTACCCGTGTACATAAATGTGGATCTTACCAGTTCAGTGTGGAGATCTTTAGGAGAACTGATTAATAATGCCTATCAGGTGTCATTAGTGTATGGGCAGACTGTGGGAAGCAGTGGGTTTGGAGCTGAGAGCCACAGACAGCCTGCGCACAGCTCTGTACCACAGTCAACTTTATTTTTCATCAGTTTCTGTTTAGTTATTGATGAGTTTTTTATAATAATATGGGCTGACTCACACACTGACTCTCCGTCATGTAGAGCGGCGGTTCCAAACTTTTTTCTTTAAGGGAGCTCTTTTCTATCACTGAGTAAACTGACAGGTTTTATGGATATTTTATATTATATTCAACTATAATAGCAGAGAACAGCTGATAAAGAAACAATGAACCCAAACAGTGAACTCGATAACTGCAGAAAGTTTGTGTTAAACCAGAGATTTGGATGAATTTTGAGCAGATTATTTTATAAGATAAGATATTCCTTTATTGATCCCCACATTTGTTACAGCAGTACAGGGGAATGTGAATAAAATACAATAAAAATAAAATGAAAATATAGAAATCTAAAATTTCTATATTTATTATATATTATTATATATATATAAATATATATACACTAAATAAAAGTGGAATGTGGTAAGCAAAAACTGCACATGTGCAAAAAACAGTTGCTTAGCAGGTTAATAGATATAATAGAGATCTCAATCAGCAGAGGTTAGAGGTACTGGGAGCTGT
>NW_023339807.1:25782806-25782993 GCF_004916995.1 Morone saxatilis | reverse complement strand
GAGGTTGGAGGTACTGGGAGCTGTGGTTGTAGAGGTTGGAGGTACTGGGTGCTGTGTTAGTGGAGGTAGGAGGTACTGGAAGCTGTGGTTGAGGAGGTTGGAGGTACTGGGTGCTGTGGTTGTGGAGGTTGGAGGTACTGGGTGCTGTGTGTTGTGGAGTCTGATGGCAGATGGTACAAACGAGCCT
>NW_023339807.1:25774504-25782781 GCF_004916995.1 Morone saxatilis | reverse complement strand
TGCTCTGTGCCGCCTCCAATAACAGTTTTGAAGCAATCCCTCAGGTCAACTCCTCCTTTCCTGTAAAAACTTTATTGCCTTTAATGGGCTTAAGCTTAATCGTTATGTTTTGAAAAGAAACACAATTTTATTGTGTTAAAGATGAAAAAGATCAATAGATACAGTCAACTTTCTTAGTTGAAGAATTTCAGATGTAGCTTTATATAAATATATATATTAATATATATATAATGTTAATGATATATAACTTAATTGGTTTTTTAAACTTGTTTTAAAAAGCCCTAGCAACAATAGCCAAATATTTTAAGTAGGCAAGAAAAGGAGAAAAGTTTCGGGGCTGAGGCGTGCTCAAACTGTTTTTTATTGGAAGCCAAAATAAACAAAGAGGCCGTGGCTTTAGGACGGGTCAGCTGATTTAATGAAATGTTTTGACTTTAACAGAGTGTTTAATGTGGGTAAGCCTAACGGAGGCTCCCAGCAAAATGTTTCCCACGTGATCTTGCAATTACCGACTTTCCCGACCAACTAGTCCAGAAACTTGTTCCACCCCTGTGGTTTCCACGCTGCGGTCCTGAAAGACCCAAGTGAGCGCAATTTCAGAGGGCAGAAGGTCCCCCAAACGGAACAGGTTAGAATCCACTGCCCTTTTTAGTGTTTTGGTCCTTTCAGTTTTTTGAAAAGATTTACTTGCCCCGCTGACGATTGTTTTGAATTAAAACCAGAAAAAAACGTCCGAATTCCATTTTTTTTTTTTACATTTCGGGCGAAGAAAGGGAGGGGAAAGAAGGAAGGAAAAAGACAAATGGGAGGGCTTTACTGAAACTCTCTTTCAGAAGGAAGCGCGACGCTGCCAAAATTAAAAAAGTTAAAATTGGCAGAAATGGACATTTTTTTGTCATAGCAGAAAATTTCAAATTTGACTGTTTACTGAGAGGACACTGTTTAAGATTCACTTTGCCTTAGAAATCCAAACAATTACAAGACAATAAAAAGGTCAAAATAAAAAACAATGAATGATACAGGCATGAAATTTTTCTTCTCCATGAAAGGTGGTTTTTTTAACTGTAATAAATAACAGTTGAAGAAAACTTAAAATAATATACTATCACCAAAATAAAAACTATATTAGTTGTCTTGTTCCAAAGTTTTTTACAAGTTTTAGTTTTTTTTGTTTTCCAGTTTTTTTTAAAAACCCCTGGAAAAAAGGAAAAAAAAAATTTAAAAAAATGAAAAAAAACTTGTAAACGAAAATGCCCAAAAAATAAAGGTTTTTTATAACCAAAATTAAATGAAAAAATGGTTTAAAATTAAATTCTTTGCCTGAAAAATAAAGTTTTAAAAAAAAACAAAAAAAACCTGTTTTTGTTTTTTTACAGAAAAAAAGTGGGTAGTTGCCAGAATTTTTTTTCAATCCGTAATTAAAATACAAGCACCCCAAGTTTTCCCCCTACTATTAAAGTTTCCCCCCGAAGGTTGGAAGTTTTTATTTTTCCCATATGTAACGTTTAATTAAAATCCGTGAGAACCTTTTAAAACCTCAGAACCATCATTATTGTTTTTTTCCTTTCTTTTAACAGTATTTTATAAATCATGTTTACACCTAATTATCCTCATCTCCTTAATTCAATCATGTCTCTCATTCCTTTAATGTATTTAAATTCTAATCAGTCTCAACTGAACTGTAACACATATATTTATATCAGGAAAAACCCATATGTATACATAATCATGAGCATTAGCCCTGGTATGCATATTTTTAAACTCTCCAGCATCGAACATGGGGCGCCCAGAAATGGCGCACTAAAAAGTTAACCCCTTCTCATCTATCAACACATAAAACCATTTCTAAAACACAAACTCAGCATATTATGACTCATTTCATGTTCCATAACAATTTTACAGTTGGTTCCAATTGGTTTGTTTGATAAGAAAATGCTATAAATTAACAGAAAAGAGATACATGTTGCTAACAACGTAGCATGCTAACTAGCACACTCCACGCGGAGTCCTCGATCATATAAACAAAAAGAAAGCCCAAATCCTTCGCTCGCAGCGGTCCTGGAACCTCTGGCAACAACTTTGGTAAGTACAGAACTCATAAACAGAGAACAAACAGTATTTCTTCCATCTAACTTCACGTCGTGGGCTGTACGGTGAGTTGGTTAAGCCCATCAGGCTTAGAGCTGAGGTGTTTTTTTGATCCCCCCATGCCAAAGGGGGGGGGGGGGGGGGGGGGGGGGGGGGGGGCTCACGTCTACTTGGATGTTACTACGTAACAATAGATGCGCCCCTATAGCGGCTATTTAGGCAACTACAGTCATCTTGAAACACAATTTCGCCTCAAATATGAATTCAGAATATTAAATAGAACTTATTAACAAACAAACAATATATAGTCAGTTAAAACCAAAAGCTGTACTTTCATAGGGTTTACCACATATTTTTAAGTTTTTACCATTAAAACATTAACATTAACATGTAAATGCCATACCCAATTTCCAGAAGTCTGGTGGTATTCTGCTTTGGGTAGAGTTTGAGCTCTGGATGCCAGAGAGATGGCTGAACTACAGTCGGTAACGTTCATGCTCCACACAGTCAGAACAACAATACGGTGTTTTTAACTTCCCCCATTGAACCCAGGCAAGCTTTTTAGTTCCAGCTAACTCACAGAAAACAACAAACTGTTGACTCCCCGTGAGTAAATTTAGTCCCACGGTAATATACTTTCAATCATGGGTTCTTTTAGACGCCGTTAGTTTGTTTCTACCCCATCCAAATAACAATAAAAGGGTGAGCTTATATAAGTCGTCTTGGGAACGTTAGCTAAAAGAAGATACAGCAAAAAAAAACAAAAAAAGCCTCACATTAGAAAGTAGATATGAAAAATATAAAAGGAGCATTAATAACATAAATTATGTCACAATCGACAAGGCAACAGTAAAATAAGTCAGTAATAATGTTTTCGTTGTAAACATCCGCTGTCACTCACTGCCAGTGTTTTGTGGTTTTTGCCTGTTCAACCTGATCGCCTCCTCAAGGCGATCCGTAAAGTCGCTGTCCAGCCCAGTGTTTGGTTTTTCGTATGTTCTGGGCCTACCGTAGAAACATGGCGGGACCTCATGTAGATAAAAACATCTCATTCTAACGTAATGAAACATTCTACCACTAAATGAAAACCATAGCTGTAAATATATATACTTTCTAACAATCAGAAAACCTCCCCTCAATGTAACCACTGGAACTTTCAATAAAGTTTAAACTAAAAAAATTATTTAGTTGTTCAGCTTGTTTAAATTATCCAAAACCCCCCCCAAGGGGCTCCCTCCTCCTGGATCTCAGAATAGCTGACCTGATTTTAGGTTCCTATGACATTTTGCAAGAGTGTGGGGGAAGTTGAGGAGGAAGCCCACCCCTCTCTCCCCTCACCCTCCTCCCTCCTTTTCATTATCCTACAGAAACTGGCCAGCTCCCCTGCCCCGACAGTCCGCCGGCCTGAATCCCTGAAATTTGGGAGCCGAAGGGATCAGATGCAGGAAGCAGAATCTTAGAGAAAGTGTCCTCCTTTACCCCTGTGTATCAAATAGTGGATCCATTACCAGTTTCAGTGTGGGGATCTTTAGGAGAAACTGATTAATAATGCCTACAGGTGTCATTAGTGTAATGGGCCAGACTGTTGGGAAAGCCATGGTGGTTAGCTGAAGGAGCCCCATCAGACAAGCCTGCGGCAGCAGCTCTGTATCCTAATACCAGTCAACCTTTATTTTTCATCCCAGTTCTTGTTTATTAATGAATGAGTGTTTTTATAATAATAATGGGCCTGACTCACCACCCACTGACTCCTCCACGTCAATGTAGAGCGGCCGGTTTCCAAAAACCTTTTTTCTTTAAGGAGGCTCTTTTCTAATCACTGAGTAAACGACAGGTTTTATGGATATTTTATATTATCATTCAACAATATAGCAGAGAACAAGCTGAATAAAGAAACAATTGAACCCCCAAAACAGTGAACTGATAAACTGCAGAAAGTTTTGTGTTAAACCAGAGATTTGGATGAATTCTGAGCAGATTATTTTTATATTAAGATAAGAATTCCTTTATTGATCGCCCACATTTGTTAGCAGCAGTAACAGGGAATGTGAATAAAATACAATAAATAAAATGAAAATATAGAAATCTAATTCTATATTTATTATCATATTAATAAAAATATAATATCTATAAATATATATACAATAAATAAAAGTGGAATGTGGAAGCAAAAACTGCACCAATGTGCAAAAACAGTTGGGCTTAGCAGGTTAATAGATAAAGATAAGAAGCAGATCTCATCAGCCAGAGTTAGAGGTACTGGGAGCTGTAGGTTTGTGGAGGTTGGAGGTACTGAGGAAGTTGTTGTGGAGGGTGAGGTACTTAGGAGCCTTGTTGTGGAGGTAGGAGGTACTGGGTGCAGGTGGTTGTGGAGGTTGGAAGTACTGGGTGCTGTGTTAGTTGGAGGTTGGAGGTCATGGGGCTGTGCTTATGTGGAGGTAGGAGGTACTGAAGCGTGGTTGTGGAGGTTGGAGGTACTGGGGAAGCTGTGGTTGTAGAGGTTGGATGTTACTGGGTGCTGTGTTAGTGGAGGTAGGTAAGGTACTGGAGCTGTGGTTGAGGAGGTTGGTGGTACTGGGTCTGTGGGTTGTGGAGGTTGGAGTACTGGAAGCGGTGGTTGTGGAGGTTGGAGGTACTGGTGCTGTGGTTGTGGAGGTTGGAGGTAGCTGAGGCCTGTGGTTGAGAGGTTGGATGTACTGGGTGCTGGGTTGTGGAGGTTTGGAGGTACTTGGGGTGCCTGTGGTTGTTGGAGTTGGGTACTGCGGGTACTGTGGGTGTTTGAGGTGGCTGGGTTGTGTGGTTGTGGTTATGGAGGTAGTGGGTTGGCAGCTTTTATGTGGAGGTTGGAGGGTAGCTGGGTGCTGTGTTAGTGATGTAGAGGTACTGGAAGACCTGTGGTTGGAGGTGGTGTGCTGGGTGCTGTGGTTGTGAGGTGGAGTAGCTGGGTGGGCAGGTGGTGTGGAGGCGTGGGTACTGGGTGGCTGTTGGTAAGTGGAGTGAAGGTACTGGGAGCTGTGGTTGCGGAGGTGCTGGGAGCCTTGTGTTGTGGAGGTTGGAGGTACTGGGTGCAGGTTTCTGGAGTTGGAGGTTACTGGGAGCTGTGGTTGTGAGAGGTAAAGGTATGGGTGCTGTGGTTGTGGAGGTTGGAGGTACTGGGTTGGCTGTGGTTTGGAGGTTGGTACTGGGTATCACCTGCTGCATGAGTCCTCCCCTGGCCCGTTATCAGTTTATGATGTTTCCAGTCTATTATTTACATTTTCAGATATAATTAATTACATGTAAAACATTTCGGTAAGGTGAAAAAAGGCCTAATATTATAGCAGCAATTTGTTTGAAATTTATGGCAATTAAATTAATTTGGTCAGAATCAGGGTTTCTTGCAATGGTTTTTTAAAATTCAAGGAATTTGCCTGTATAATTGGTGCATTACATTGAACATAGAGGACTATCCAATGATAAAGATAAAATAAAACAATAAAGAGACAGGTAGAATATGACATTTCATGCAAAACACTAACCAACGGCACCTGAAATTGCATTGAACTGCATCCTTTTTTGATTAGTACCTTAGCAGTTTAAATGAAGAAAAACATGAGCTCCTCCACGAGGAATCTCTGTCTTTGACGGGTGACAGGGAAGGAAACCTGGCCAGTAATCAAAAACTCCTTCAACAGGAAATATTTGAATATGAATATGAATTATTGAACTTTCAAATTAGATTGTATTTATGAATACTTATGCTGCAGTACTGCAACATAAGTTTTAGTGCACTTGAAAATAACTATAAATAGCTTGATTATACATTCACAAAATCTCAAAACTAACAATTCAAAAACAAATGTCTTAAACAAATATCCCTGAGTGAACCCATTAAAGTCTAACGTATGTTTCATCTTTGTGTTTTTGTTTGTTTTACTAAGCAGGTCTAGATCCTACTCCCCTTATAAGATAAATTTAAAGAGACTTGCAACTCCCCCGACTTGGACCCTTTAAAGCAAAAGGCCCAGTGCTTTGAATTAGCGTTTGTGTAGAAAAAAGTTCCCTTGTTTAATATTTTATTGTAGGAAGGAGAGAAATCCAGGACAATGGGGCAGGGCTTAGGAAGGGTCCATTCTTTGCAGTCATTATTTTTATTGTTTTATTCCATAATTCATAGCGTTGTATCAATACATTACTTTTGTTCTGTTCATTTGTCCCAGGAGTCAGCAACGAGCAGTTTTCACTGGAATGAAAACGCCACCATCTTGTAAAATGTTATCCAGCTTCCTGTAACTTCTATGGAGTAAGAAAAATGGGAGTAGCTGAAAACACAGATTATAAACTGGTATTTAGTTAAAGTTCCTGGTCATTACAGAATTCTGGTGAGCAAATACTAAATTATAATATTTACTTATTTATTAGGTTTTGTTGGCCAGCCTGTAAAATTACCACCTTACATATTTTAATTGTAGAAACAAAATCTTACCAGATGCAAACTCCATCGCTGG
Source organism: Morone saxatilis (assembly GCF_004916995.1). Lineage (NCBI taxonomy): Eukaryota > Metazoa > Chordata > Actinopteri > Moronidae > Morone > Morone saxatilis. Next base: position 25,776,206 of record NW_023339807.1, on the reverse strand, counting down.
GAGGAGCACAAGTGTTTAAGACAAGTTTAAGAAGTTGGCTAACTTTGACTTATAAATTTGAACCGTTGATCAAAAAGCTAGCCAACTGGCCAGTTAGCTTGGCAGCCTACATTGGCTAACTAGCATTAGCACAATCCCGCCCAGTGGTACGTTCCATTTAACTCGGAAGTCCGAAGCTGCAACTGGGAATGACATCGTACGCGACTTCATAAGTACAACAGGTCAGAAAACCAAGTTCTAGCCAGGTTAGCTATTAGCCGCTGTTGGCAGTAGCAGTTGCTTATTACGCATTACGCTTTGTTTTGCTCATACAAACATGTCCACAGACAGAAGTTGGACAGCAATGTGTGTAAGGTAAAAAACAAAGCGACACAGGCACTTTTACAGTTTCTATAGCTGTTAGCATGTAGCACAAGTTAGCTGCACTTGCTAATGTAGCTAGCTAAATAATGCCTGTATGTTTACCCCCAACAATCCAACGTTAGCTTTGCGTCGAAACGCCTTTAGCTTTCTTTCACCGCACCAATCCTCATTGAAAAAACCTGCAATTTAACGTCGGCAGTGAAGATACACTCAGAATATTTCTTAACTTTTTAACATGAGTCATTATGATAGTTTGAGGCACTCAAAAAGCAAGTTGAACTAATGTAACTCTGGATGATACAAGTGAGACATTTGAAGCTCAACACAAACACTGAAACTAATTCAGTTTGTTAAAAGGTACCTAGTATATATGTGTGTATTGTAGAGATATTAACATTCATGGTTCCTCTCAGTGTTTGTGACTGCAAAATGTTCTTCAAGTCTCAAAAGTACTTGTTATATTGTTATATAATTTGAATATTATTCTGGATGCACTGACGCTGGTAGAAGGAGAGTTCAGTTTTACTATATTACACACTGTTAGTATATGCATCATATTTATAATTAATTACATGTATTTCATGTAAAATCGTAATCTTTGCAGTAACTGTACTTTAAAGATAGATATAGTGGAGAATATGGAAGCCCATTTCTGCCAATATGATGTATGAATCATTATAATAAGAATAATCTCATAATATTGATTTAGTATTTCAAATAAAGACTTTGTGATAGTCAATATAGAGAGAAGGTTTCTGCAGGAGCAGAAATATGAAGTAGAATTAAAAGTACTTTAAAGACGTAATCAATACTGAACTGATTCCACTCTATTAATATTTGTCTCTGCTGCAGACAGACGCCGCTATGAGGTTTTAAGATGATAATTCGGCGCCACCTTGTGGCAGGAACACAGTACTGCGTGGTTTTGCTGCAGACACAGGCTGATCTTTGATGATCAAACAATACATATTCACTCACAGGAGCAGGAGACAAACAGTTTTGTTTTAGGGATCAATCAATAATGTTTTTTCCAGAGTGAAGGTTTGTGTTCACATCTACAAAGTTTAAATCTTAATGAATAATATCTATTTATATTTTTAGTTGAATCTGAGATATCGGCCTACTGTACATATATAGCATTTTCAAATTATTTTTAGTTATCGCATGAAAGAAGAAACGATATTTGGAAGATTTGCTGAATTTCAGATCCGATAATCAATCGATCAATATTTTGTCTGCAAACTTTTTAGAGTTTTTGGAGTGTCAGATAATCTGTATAATGACAGACAGCTTCGGTCTCATCTGAAATATGAATTTTAATCAGAAACTAGTACAGAAA
>NW_023339807.1:25768403-25774404 GCF_004916995.1 Morone saxatilis | reverse complement strand
CTTCTACAGATTTTATCAGATTGACTTCAAATTTGATCACTGCAATCTAGACACATTGGTGATCAAAAGTATCAATTTACTGTGCGTCAAACTGTGTGTCCGTGGCGTGGCGCTGAATTTCAACGGTTCGCAGTGAAGAGTCTCGCTACGAACGCATAAGTCTTTTGCATGGTGTCTGAAATGCGTGCTGACGTAGAGCGGTCTCCCTCAGCTTCCGGCGATGAGGGCTTGGGTGACGTGGCGTGGCTGCGGCGGGCGACTGCCGCGCAGGCCCTAACGTGGGTCAATGGCGTGGTCCCGCCCAACGCTGCTTGCAGCTTTGATTCATTTATTATTTGCTCACCAGAATTTTATACAAATTCTGTAATGACCAGGAACATGAACTAAATGAGCAATCCTCTGTCAACTTCCTCCTTTCCTGTAATTAGATATGCTACATGCTAGGCTAATCTATGTTGAAAAAGCAACCACATTTTATTGGTTAAAAGATAAAAGCATCATAGATACAGTCACATCTTAAATTAGCTAATGTTACCAAAACAATAGCTAACTAACTAGTTAATTTACATCTATTGTTAGTTACCTAGTTAATTTAAAAGTTAATGTCGTAAATGTTAGCTAACTACGATGGATGTCATTGAGCTAGTTAGTTAGCTAGTCTTTTGCCAACATTATTAGCTACTTAGCTTTCAGATTACCTAACTAGCTAAGAATTGATGTAGACTAGCTTAGTAGCTAGCCTTTTTGTAACATTACCCACCGAACTTCAGATGTAGCTATATATATATATATATATATATATGTATATATATACTTATGTTTTTTAAACTTGTTAGCCTAGCACATAGCATATTTAAGTACAAGAAAGGAGAAAGTTCGGGCTGAGGCGTGCTCAACTGTTATTGGAGCACATAACAAAGAGGGCCGTGGCTTAGGACGGGTCAGCTGATTATGAATGTTTGACTTACAGAGTGTTAATGTGTAAGCCTACAGGAGGCTCCAGCATGTCACGTGATCTGCAATACCGACTCCGACCACTAGTCCAGAACTGTTCACCTGGTCCACCTGCGGTCCTGAAGAACCCAGTGAGCCAATCAGAGGGCCAGAAGGTTCCCACGGAACAGGTAGATCACTGCCTTTAGTTGTCTTTGTCCTTTCAGTTTGAAAAGATTTACTGCTGACGATGTTGATAAAATCCAGAAAAACGTCCGAAATCCATTTTTTTTACCACTTTCGGCGAAGAGGGAGGAAGAAGGAGGAAGAATGGAGGCTTACTGAACTCCTCTCAGAGAGCGGCGGACGCTGCCAAAAATTAAAAAAGTAATTGGCAGAAAATGGACATTTTTGTCATAGCAGATCAATTTGACTGTTACTGAGAGACACTGTAAGATTCAGCTGCTAAGAATCCACATTACAAGACAATAAAAAGGTCAAATAAAAACATGATGATACAGCATGAATTCTTCTCCATGAAGGTGGTTTTACTGTAATAAATACAGTAGAACTTATATATACTATCACAATAAAATTATATTAATTCTGTCAGTTTTACAGTTAAGTTTTGTTCCAGTTTTTACCCTGAAGGGAAATTAAAATGAAAAAAACTGTACGAATGCCACATAAAATAAAGGTTTTATAACAAAATATGATGGTTTAAAATTAAATCTTTGTTAAAATAAAGTTAAAAAAAAAAAGTTTTTTGTTTTTACGGTAAATAATAATACGGTCTTTAGACTCGTTTCAGTTTGTTTCTACATCCAAAATAACAATAAAAAGATGAGTATATAAGTCGTAAGAAGAGAAGTGCATTGAAAATAATTTACTATAAATGTACTGTCTTTCCTTTCATTTTATAAGTAAGTGTATACATTCAAAGAGGGAAAGCTTTTCTCATTTACCCTCACGTCGGTGTTAATCTGCAGTGTAACATCGCTACATGCTATATATCTTGTTTCTCATATATCTGTCAATACCTTTTTTCTCTGGGGAGATTTGACCTAAATGTTTAATCTGTCTGTAGAGCCTTATGTACTCCTTTCCAGAAAGTTGTCATTATCATAATGTGCCTTCCTGAGGGGACTGAGGCTGTATTATTATATTATTATTTAAATACACAGATATCTTTCCGCTCTTCGTCTGTACTTTATATATTTTGTTGAATGAGCTTTTAGATTGTGGAGGCTCTTATACAGTTGAGAGATGACAAACAGGATAAAAGGTTTATTGGCTTCTCTAGTATTATTATAGTAACTGGAGATATCCATAGAAATCCTGTTTTCTTAATGTTTGGAAACACATTTCCTCTCTTTGTATAATGATGTTATACCTTTCTTTATCCAGAACTTTTGAATTTGAATTATATGCACACAAACTGCGCTAGGCTAATAGTTTAAAAGACAAAAGCATCATACATAGATAGCCACACCTTACATTAGGTAGCTAATGTTAGAAAAAGGCTAACTAACTAGCTAGTCTACATCAGTCGTTAGTTAGCTAGTTAATCTGAAAGCTAATGTTAGCAAAATGTTAGGATTTTAATATCTTCTTCCAATTTATGTTCCTTTATCACCACTCTCCACACCTGAGCTGACTTTACTCATGTTTTCCAGTCTTTCTGTACATCTCTGCAACGTTTTATCCAATAGTGCAGCCTGAATATCCCATTCTGTAAATTGGTTTTGAGCGGGCTGAGATCTCTTAACAGATTAATTTCTTCCAGCAAAGATATCTCTGTTTTTTTAAATATAAGAGAAAATCATCCGCATAACATGCTATTTTTTATTCTACTCCATTAATCTCAATACCTTTTCCTTTTATGATTCTGTCTGATATATTGTGCTAGTGGTTCTAGAAATACTGCAAAGGGAAGTGGGAGGCTGTGAGGGCTCTGGTTTCCACCTGCAGGCCTCTGCTTCCCCGATTCACTGGTTTGTTTTGTTGAGTTCATGTCCCGCGGCTGGAGATTTTTATCTTTCCCGGAATTCTCGAATCTCCTGTTGTATTCTCTCTGTGTCACCTTTGCCTGTTTGTACCTCGCGGTTCTTCCTCATTGTCGTCTGATTCTGTCATTTCCATTGCTAACCTGCTATCTGTTTCTCAATGGGATTTATTTACTAGTTGGCAGGATATCTTAAGATTCTGTCGGAGGAGACTGCGTTACGGCTGCAGTCTTGGCCAGATTACTTTTCTAATGCAAAACATGATTATTTATAAGATCGTTATTCTTTTAACAGATAACAGAATAATAACAGAAACAAGGCTTTTTACTTTCTTGAATTGCATTTTTTGCAATGTAGTATCAGTAATGGCTGACAAGATTAATCTTAGTTTATTTAGTCCTTATTTGCTATGACCACAGACTGTGCTGGCAGACGGTCACTGGAGAAAACCCTCAACAGCTGCAGCCTGAACTGAGACCAGATCCTGTTGGACCAGATTGCTCTTCTAACAGAGACATAAGTCCTGGCTTCAGATTCAGTTTCAGTCAGTTAATTTTAATGATCATCTCCTTTCACCTTAACGCATGTCTGGGAGATCGTAACACTTTTTATCATTGTGCAGCATGTTTTAGAGCAGTGACCGCTGCTGAGCCGTATCTAAGTTATTATTTTTCTGCCATAAGAAATGCATTTTTGGCAGCTGCAACACACTCGAGAACTCATGAAACGCAACACAAAAAGAAGCAAAAAGTTTAATAGCGTATCAGGACAATCTGAGCAGCAAGATTAAGTTTACCTGGTTTGATGGCAAGACTTTATAGGCTGGAGGCAATCAGCCGGTCTCTCTTTTCGCATTTGTAGAGCAGTTTTTACTCTATTTCAGTCAACTAAAATGCTTTTTCACACCTAGTTTGTTTTTCGTTCAGTGTAATTTTTTTGCCTCCAGTTCTGATAGAACTGATGCTAGTAGCATCTATGCTAACCTCTTTAGCAGCCATCATTGATGTTTTAGAACAAAAAATCACTTCTCACAGACCTACTGTTAAACCACGGCTGTAGCTCATGCCATAGCTGCCAGTAGTCCCTCAGAGGACACTTGGACACAAGTTATGGATATATTGATAACAGGCGGAGCTCCATTCATTCCTATGTAAGCTGCTCATTAGCACATGAAGCTAAAAGAGTTTGACAAATTACTTGCGTGTCTTCCTAACTTCTGGTTTAGCCCTGGAGTTGATTTAAATGCGCGGCTGGTCGAGACTTTCCAAATGTTATTGGCCCAAATGTATGAAATCCTGATAGTGAACACAACGTAGACGTAGAGGTCATATTCCGAATGGAGGATTTGGATTAGTAGCCATTATCGACTAACCACAAGCTATAAGACTGAAATGATGGTCGTTGTAAATTGATTTTGGGGTTGTCTGGAAGCTGTAATCATACTCAACTGTCATCCAATGTTGTGCTTGACCTTGACAAATATCTGGAAATAGCTCCTGTTCCTGTGTAATGACGCTGTAGTCTGTCCACTCATGGCAGTTGCGGTTCAGTTCGTCACAGCTTCAGACTCTGATAAGAAGCCGGGCTGACGACAGCTGTGGGGGATGATCCACTCTGTGCTCACATATCCAACCTCTGAGTGTCTCCTGCTGTATGGACACACAGCTGGGAGCTTCCACTGGTCCACATCCTGGACCGGGGGGGACCGCTGTGGGCCTGCTGGGTGCTCAGGGAGAGCTGGCAGAGAACGTCTTTATCTGAACATGTGGAAGTGATTTCAGTTTGTGTTCAGCCAGATGTTTTACTGTGGCTGTTTAAAGCTTCATCGAAGTATTACATTCACACAAGGTCCTACTTTAAGGCTCTGATGTATTTCATAACAATGGTTGATCTTTACTTCATGGTCAGAGGTGGCAGACGAGCTTCTTTACTCAAATAAAAGGAAAAACAAGTGTAAAAGCAGCTGTCGGTGCTCTATGAAACTTCAAATTACATAAATAAATGAATTAACTACATCAAATATACAATTTTACATTTCATTTATATTACATATATAATGTAAATATATATATAACTAAAGATGTGATATAAATTAAAGTAGAGTCTAGGCCTGCTCTCTGATCTGAGATAACTTTCTGTATTTGGCATAAATAAATGTAATTGTATGTACTAATGAAATCACAGTAAAAATGCAGCAGGTAAAATATAAAAAGTAATAAATAAATACTCAAGTAAGTAACGGTGTATTTGTACTTTACTTCCCACCTCAGTTCATAGTTTTAAATCTCAGAGGTGATTTTTTTTTATGAGTAAATCTCAGGAGACATTCAAGACCTATAAACTGTCCTCTGCGGTTTCAGCGCCGCCGCGGTTGCTAATAAGTTTCTCTCGTTAACCTCGGCTGTTATTTTTGGAGTGTGTGATGGTTTTTGCACTGTGGCCACTAAACCACAGGGAAACACAGAAGTTGAGTAAAAATCAATTTATTATTGTGTTCATTTAAATGTTTCACCAGTGAGAGTTAATATAGTCACTGTTTAATATGTTTCTACAGGAGCCCAGAAGGGACAAACCAAGCATTGGCTCCAGGTCTAAAACCGTAGTTGCTCCTTCGCACTTGGAATGGGAGGGCGAGGCGAGGGCATTGCAATCTGTAACCTCACTGCTATATCCCACTAAATCCTACACACTGCACCTTTAAGTTACCCTTTTTAAGCCCCGCCCCTTTTCAGCCAACTTCCCCCTTTCCTGTACTTGCATATGCTATGTGCTAGGCTAATCGTTTAAAAGAGAACTACATTTTGAAGATTTAAATATATATCTTACATCTTAAGTTAACTCGATGTAACTTGGTAGCTAATTAATGTAGATTAGCAAGGTAGTTAGCTGGCGATTAGCTATCATTAGCCAACTTCAGAGGTGATTATATTGCTTGATAAAAACTACAGAGACCAGCTGTTTTAAGGAGTCTTTTTTAAATTAAACTATTTCTCAGCCGTTTTTAAAGATTAACTCGTTAGCTTAGTTAGCTTGCATTTTGCTAACATTAGCTAATTTAAGAT
>NW_023339807.1:25757822-25768303 GCF_004916995.1 Morone saxatilis | reverse complement strand
AAATCTGTCAGGTGTTCTGTTATAACACACACACACACACAGACACACAGACACACACACAGACACAGACACACACACAATGATGTGATAACAACACATTCAGCTGCCCCTCCCTCTCGTCCTCTGTGACCAAATACTTGAACACACAAATTCTCCAGAAATCAACTGCAACATCTGTTCTCATTGGCCAAAATAAACATATAGACTCCACACACAGACTGTTCCCAGCTCAAACATCTGCTTTGAAGCATATTTGATAGAAAATATCATAGCGATACAACACAGGCAGAGGGAGAGAGACCACCATGTGACTCTGTCTTTATATAGAGAATAGACTTTGTGTTGGTAGGTGTCGGTTGCTAGTGTTGCTCGCTGTTGGCTCTGTAGGGAAGCGGAGAGAGAAGGCAGTCAGATAAATCCGTCCACAGGAAACAGAAAGGCGGGGAATGTCTCATTTGTTAATTTGCAGCCCGTTCACCTCATTGGCAATAAATTATTTTATAATAAATTATTAATACATAAAAATGCTTATTTATTGCACATTAAAATCTTATATATAAGTTACTACAATGAAATCTTGCAGCTGGATTGAGCTGTAAGGGTTTGTATCTGGACAGTGTTACAGTCTGTTATCTACAACCTACCTCAGACCAGCTTCCTGTGTCGGGCCCAAAGGAAAAGATGGGGGCTCCAGTAAAGGGTGCGGCTTCAATCGACTGCCTGGTCCACCTACAGTACACCGGGCTCAGGCTGTAGTTTAGGAGATCTCTCAGCTGATATTGATAAAAGCTAAATGTAGTATTAAAACACATTAAAGTGTTTTCACACCCAACCTGTTCATTCATTCAGGCCGACATATCTGCTGCCTTTCGAACGCTGACTGACCACAGCAGGGTCAGCAGAGACAACGAGCTGGTAGTCAGTGCTAACAGTGCTAACAGAGCTAACAGAGCTAACAGAGCCAATGAGCAGCTTAACTCTCCACTCTGTGTCAGCACTGGACTCACAGGGCAAGTTGAGATGCTTTGAACCCACATTATTTAGATTTTTAGAACTTTTGATGGAACAGATTTTAAATACAAACACAAATGTTTATGAGTTTGTTTCTGAAATATTTTATAACAGATTTATTCCTGTTGGGAGCCACAGGTGATTCATAAAACCTGTAACTGTTACTGGGTGCTGGGAGACTCCTGCAGCAGATGAGTGGGAGGAGCTGACGGTTGGGAGGCGTTTCCTGCTGAAACAAGCCTGCACCTCCCTACATGGCCGTAAGACTCCCGTACTTTGCGTGCAGAGGGCGCGGACGCAGAGCAGCAGATCTGTAAGTGACTCCTTACTCCTGTGCATGAAAACATACAGCTGTTAGAGAGAAAGTGACTGTGCAGCTGACTCTCCTTCAGCTTACATTTTGGATCAAATTCAGTTGTGTAGTCAGTTTTTAATGCAATATCTTCCATTATATTCAATATGTAAGGTGGGTGAGGGAGTGAAAGCATGACTCTTAATACAAGAGTTGTCCTTTTAAGGTACAGAATTTTGTGCAATATGCTGTTTTGCATAATCAGTTCATAAATATTTAAGCATTATTTTTTGTGTTTTGGTTGTAAAATGTCTGGAAAGTGGAAATTAATGATTTTCTGCAACTATTATTCACTTTTCCTGCATTCTGCTCTTTCTTCTTTCTTCTTTGGATTTATTAATCTGAAGAAACATTATTGAGACTGTTTCATAAAGAATGATGTTTCTGACAGTATTGGAGATTTAGATGGCATTTCCTGCTGTCTTTAAATGGATCAATGTTTCATGTTATACATGAATGCACATCACCAAGTCTGAACTCAGTGATGTGAGTTCATGTGAATGCTCACACGACTTACGGAGGATCAAACATGCACATATACCTGCCAACATGTATAGGTGTTTTTTTATGAAAGATGACATTTTATAGACAGAGATTTTAATAAACTTGGAGAGTGGAGAAATTCCCCAGACTCCCTTTAAAAATCCCACAATTTTGTGAGGATTTGAGTTTGATTCAACTTTATGGACTTATGAAGCACTGTCTGCGACAAATTCTCAATTATTTGGGCTTTGTTGTAAATTCAGCAAATGTTATACGTTAGAAGTTTGTTAATAACAAAACAAATTCAAGCTGTAACTGTTCTGTTATGGATTCAACAGAAGCTTACATTACTGCACTTTTTTGTCACAAATGATTCTAGTGTTTAAAATACACTTTTTAGTTCAATCTGAGGTCATTAATGTAAGAAAATGTTAAATTTTGGATCAAATTCAGTTGTCCTCAAGGTCTTATCTTCTATTATATTCCATATGTAAAGGAGGTTTAGGGAGTAAAAGCAAGACTCTTAACCAAAGATTTGTCCTTTTAAGGTACAAAAATGTGTGCGTTTTACAGATCATTACACTATATCTTACATTATTGCACTTCTTTCTACCTCATAGCAGCGTTTTATTCAGTCTGTGAATGAACACACTGAAAAAACACCAGACTGCTCCGTTAAGAATAAGAGGGCATGAACAAGAATTTATTTGACGTTTCTCATCCTTGTTCTCTCTGTTTCAAATCTTTTTCATATTCTCAATATTATTGTTGCCTGAAGACTCCTCACAGATGTGAAAAATGTAAATGTAATGTAAAACACATGGTGACCCCCTTTAAAGCTGAGCTGTCCTTTTTCCTTTTTAAGCTGTTTCAGTTTCTGTGTCTCTTGATAAATCCTGCTGAGAAATATTTCTGACAGTAAAAAGTCTGAGCAAGAAAGTACGGAAGTTCATTAATGACGAAACAAACTGATTCTGTTTGAGAAACTTTGCGGATTCAACAGTGCAGAACAATTTCTGCGAGTCAGTTTACATCCAGTAAGTTAATGAAGTAGTTAAAAAAAAGGAAAAAAAGTTATATTAGTTATAAAAGTAATCTAACTTACTTATACTTTAGGCTATAATGTGCTTTTAATCATTTTGGCAACTTTTAAGTTTAAAGTTAAAACAAACAAAAACATTTTATTGACGGTAAACATGACAAATTTTTCAGATACAGTAAAAAGTAATTTACTTCTCAGAGAAAGTCCCCAGAATTCCTCAATTCACGCAATTATGTGAGTCATTGAGTTAAATTAAACTTTCTGGACTTTGTAAAGCGCTGTCTGCAAATTATTGATTATTTAGGCTTTATTGTAAATTCAGCAAATGTTATACGTTATTTATTTCTTTGTATAAAAAAATGTTTAAAGCAATACATACAGTTAATATACTGCCTGTATTGCTTTAATTTTTTCATTTTACATCATGTAAGGAGTTAATAAAGTAGTTAAAAGCTGCTGCTTATTAGACCCCTTTTCTATCATTAAAAAACTGACTCAGTGACATATTTTATGGATAATTCATATTAAACTCAAAACTGCAAAATTAACCTAAACAGTGAAATCCGTAACTGCAGGAAGTTTGTGTAAAACAACTGAATTGGATGAATTTTGAGGAGATTAATTCCTGTTTAGTTTACCTTTTATACAATTCTTTATCTGTATTATGGATTTTTTTTTAATTTTTAACAACCATACAGACTTAATAAGCTTCTTTTATTCACAAATTCAGTGTTTTTTTCTGAGACTGAAGGGAAGTTATTTTAAAACCTAAAAGACTTTGCGCTTTTGACAAAACATTCGGGGCTTGAGCCTCAGAAGCAAACTTTTTTGAATTGTTTCACACATAATATGTCAAAAACTATGCAAAAACTTTATTATTCTGTTTTAAAATCAGGTTTTTCTGACTTTCTTTACAGTATTTAACACAAAGTTTTAGAAACATATTGACAAATAGTGAGTTTAAGAACAAAAAAAGCATAGTTTCTCAGAAAGTGTCTGACATCGTGTTTCACAGTGATAGATTCACTTTAACTGTCTGAACATTTAAACATGCACAAAATCTGATTTTCTAACTTTTTTAACTCAGTGTTTTTGTCACCATTGAACTTCCGCACATCAGGCAGCTCTGCTTAATGTAAGTGAAACATCTACCACTGCCTTCAGGGACCTCACTGTACACTGACACACATCCACCACCTTCATCTGTTTCTGATTCAACTTAAACACAGAGTTCATTACATAATCCTCTAGAGGCTTAAGATATGTCTGTGCTACTCAGAGGGGATTTCATCTTAATGCAGTGATTCAACTTTATTTCACCATCAATTTAGGATCAATACTGCCCTCCAGAGAGTTCTGGGTCCCAAGTTATAGTCTGCTAAATTAATTGGATTATTTATTGACTGTCTGAAGGAGTGGCTCACAACCTGAGTGACAGGACCCCCACTAGAGCTTCATTTGGGGTCCCAAGACATTCTTGATTTTAAGGCGTACTAGACAACTTAACATATATACACAGTAGGCCTTTAACTCAGCATTTGATTCACTTCTGTGAAAAAAATAAAAAGTTGGCCCAGCATCAGAGACAATAAAATACAGAAAAAAGTTCCCTAAACAGGAAATAATCTGCTCAGAATTCATCCAAATCTTGGTTTTACACAAATTCCGATTACTGAGTTCATTGTTTGGGTTCATTGTACAGTTTTTAAGATAATATGAAACATCCATAAAATATGTCACTGAGTCGGTTTAATAATGATAGAAAAGGTTGGAACCGCTGGTCTAAAGTCCTTGCAGCCTCCTTCCCCAGCTGCCTGGTTCAAAAACATGTAATATTATTAAAATACGACATTTTTAATACAAATACTTAAATTTGAGATTGCTGAAATGTAATTTAAATAAGTTTAGCATTTTCTGTAATGTTTTGTAGTGCACACAAACATCGGTGATTAGTTAGAAGCTAAAATGTGACGGTAAGCTAGTGGGCGGAGGTCAGTTGAATGGTTCAAAAACACAGCAAACTGTGGCTCCAAACAGGAACTATTAGGAAGAGAAGTGGAAGTTGGAACAGGAGGACCCCTTTTCCACCCAACTAGCTCTGGTTCTCTCACCGGTTTCTCTTCTATTGGGCTTATTTCATTCACATTCATTCATTCATACCTGATCAGTTAAGAGCTGAAATGTGATGATAAGATAGTGGGCAGAGGTCAGATGAATGGTTCAAAAACACTAAATCTTGGCTTCAAACAGGAACTATTTGGAAGAATGCTCTACGATATACCCATAATGTTAATTCACAGTCTTAAAGTGTCTGTTGTACATAGACTGTAACATGATCAATTATTTTTAACAAAAAAAATACAAAACACAAACGATTCTAAAAAGATTCTCAAGCAGCTTTTATTAGTTATTTTAAGTGACTTAGTTTTGTGTCTTACAGAAACATTAAGTATTTTGTTTTCACAGTAAATAATAAATATTACAAAATTAAGCCACTGAAAATGACTTGAATTTTTTCACAAAGACAGATAAACATTCAGCTCGTGGGATTTACAGATGTGAAGGTTTGGGGCAGTACAGATGTGAAGGTTCGGGGCAATACAGATGTAAAGGTTCGGGGCATACATACCATACATACAGAAGAGATCAATTCTCTGTGATAATGTGAACACGGCTTAACTGTGACGAGGTTATTTCACGATATAAATCCTTCTTTATGAGGTGCTTACGTTAGTTTCCCGCTCTGTGTACCATAGATCAGCAGTGTGTGCAATACAGACACAGACAGAAAAGCCTTTTTTGGTCAGAGTTTACGTTTCTAGATGTTTCTAGACGGCAGGAACCAATCAGATGATCAGATTAGGATTTCAGGATGCAGGTCACTCCCCTCAGACTCTCACTCTGGAGATTCATGAACTACTTTAGAGACCTGATTCTGCCTCTGCCTCCCTCAGCTGACCTTAATTCCTCTGTACAGAAAGACTTTTAACAACCTGCAGGAAGCAGACAGCTGCTTGCTTTCTCTCACTGAAGGGCCAGACGGGGCCGGGGGTCATCTGAAGCCCACCGAGGATAGTTTTGGTGTTATTGTTTAGCTCCTGGCAACCCCAGGGCTGATTCAGCAAATGTAAATCACCTCGGTACCGCTGTCGTTAAACTGTCCTCTGTCGGTCTCGGAGGTCTGGTTGGGTTGCGCGCACAGTAGCTATAGCTGCAGCCCCAAAATTACTGATAAAGTTGTTTTTTACAGGTCAAAATTTGTTTGTTTGACAGTGAGAAAGGTGTTTTTCTTACAGTGATAAAGTTGTTTTTTACAGTGATAAAGTTGTTTTTGGCTGTTAAATATACGTCTTTGGCTCCCAACTTAACACACAGATGAGACCAATGAGACAGATGAGACTGATCATGCCGGTTGGTTTTGTGTTGTAGGCCTGAATATTTCCAATCAAATGTTTTAATTAATTATAATGACCACAACACCAGGTGCTAGTAATCCACCTTCGGGGCTTTCTTCTTCCAATATTGATGCAATGAAACCAACAGAGTGAGTTCACATTACACCTCATGGAGTTTGATTAGACTACAAATATGAGGTATTTGGAAGTGAAGCTCATTTTCCTGTATTTATATATATCGCCTCGGAGCAGGTGTGATGGTGGTTCTCATGCTGACTGTAAACTGCACAAACCAAATGTTGAGTCTGTTAAATGTACTAATGTAAACACGGTTGCTGGCGAGAGTCACAGTCGGCTGATAAGTGCTGTATTGTTTCCTGTTTATGAGCTCTCTGGGTGGAAATTTGGTTCTGTATACACGTCTGGTACCGATGATCACTACAAAAACTACTAGAAAATACAAAGTGCGATGGAAAATCACTGATTCACAGTTTAGTGTGTAAATAGCTAATGTTGATAATGGTTATTTAAGACACTGGTGGTTATAAAAATACTTAAAGACACTAAAACCAATGCGGAATCGAAATTAGGCTATTTGCAGTTTAGTTTTTTTTAACGTTAAGTCACTGTGGCTCTTTTTTTACACTCGTACTTCAGAATATTTGTAGATTATCAGTGTTTCTTCATCAATCTTTGTCAGATAAACAGGAAATAATCTAATAATCTAATACAAAGTGATGATTAAAAAACCCTAATACTATAAAATACTCCCAGTTAAATTGTGCCATATTTATCAACGTTAGCTAGTATCTCAGCGTAACACAAAGGTTAGTAGTATTAATAGGTTGTACAGTAGAGGTAAGAGTGGTAACAACTGTAGTTTTAATTACAGTAACAGTGGTAGTTGTGTTATTAATGGTTAATATCGTCTTTCTCTCCTTCAGGATCAGCAGACTTTCCGGACCTACTGCGGAAGTGTCTTTGAGCCAGACGCTGAACCTGTGCCAGGTATCTCATGATCCCCTCCACCTGTCACATGATGAGTAACAGCAGTTTGGTCGTGTGACATCTGTTTGGTTTCTCTTTCAGTCTCTCCAGCTTTCACTGTGAAACTAAACACACTTTCAGCACTTGAACTCAACCATAAAACCTCCCGTGTTTAATTCAAACGTCACTTTAGACACTTGGATGTTACTTTTCTTCTTCTTTTGTGCTTTAATCTCGCCAGGGAGGGACGAACCTCCTCCAGTTTTGACCTCTGTGGTGACCTTTGTGAGTTTTTTAAGAGCTAACAGTTTAATTTGTAACTGAAGCTGATGTTGGTGGTTAGCGAGCCATTTTCACTGAGTACTTTTGTATGAAAACTGTGGATTTGTGGTTCTGTAAGGTTCTGTTTGGGTCACGCTGGGTCCTCAAGTAATAACAACATTAGCTCCAGGATGTTCCTGCTTTCTTGATCCATAATGAGGAATTTCCTGCAGATACCCGTCAGCCTGACTTTAGATTCTCATTCCTTTTTCTCGCTTTTAGGGAAAAGTGTCTAAGTTTTGATCTTTAGTTTTCCCTTTAAACGTTAGCTTAGCATTCCTCATTTTTATGGGAGATTTGACGAAAGAGGCAAACAAACCGAAAATCTTCAGACCAACAACAAACAAAGTCAGAATGCCGTCTGATCATATACAGGAGGAACAAATAAAATATTTTAACCATGTAAATGCAGTTTATAGCAGGTTCTTAGGGTTTAAACTTAATTAATCCAAACTAAACAAATGAAACGCAACTTTTCCAACTTTCAGACAGACAAATTCTCCGTATCCACCTTCAGGCCTTCAACACGAGTGTATCTTTTATTTTATCAGATATATTTCTCTTTTAATCATCTTGGAGGATCAAAACAGTAATTATTTAAAAAATCAAACTACATAAAATGTATAGATTTTGAAATAAACGGACCCCACTGATTTACTATACAGAAACACAACTTTATCGCTCGTACAAAAATAAATAAAATAAAGGTGTTACTGTCACAACCCGGCTCAAGGCTGGACAAAGAAGGGGAGAACACGCATGAATTGTAACTAAAAATAAGTTTATTTAATATAATTAAAATAGAAATGAGGCTAAAGACAAACTAAATTCAACCAAACAGGGCCAAAGGAGAAAGAGAGACCAGCTGATTGCCTCCAGCCTATAAAGTCTTGCCACCAGACCAGCTGAACTTAATCTTGCTGATGACCCGACTCCGCCCAGCAGACTCTAAGACCTGCTCAGAGGGTCGTCACAGGTACATTTTACAGTTTTTGACACCAAACTGGGGTTGGGGTGGCAACGACTGCCCCTGGCCGCCACTATGGCTCTTTTTCACACTTGGTGCTTAAAGAGGATGAGAGTAGAAAGCAGGGAAGGGTTTGAGACAGGAGAACTTTTAGTCGATGTAGATCAAAGAGGGACTGAGTCGACCGCCCTTGTCCGATCCTCAAGGTTGGAGATATAGAAATGTGCGTTACACTCGTGAGACCTTGAGTCCTAAAACAGGCACCAATCCTTAAAACCTCCGCTGTGTGCAAGGTAGTGTCTATGTGTTTTGTTGTAGTTGCTACGATTGTGCAGCTCGTTCAACTTTAAATCATCGTTGGAAGCAAAAACTTCAACTGCAATCCTCAAAAAAAAGAGTCTGTATGGAGCAGTTCAGTTTCATTAACAGCTACAGACATGTTCAAACCCAGCTGGTTCTTCTGGCACCGAGGACCTGACGGGCCCCATGAAGTCATTCCTGTCCACTGTTACTGTATCCGAGAGGTTTTGAGGTCCGGCCCCTCGCAGCCTTAACAGCAGACTGTAATTCATTCTGCTTGTTTTCTGTGGCGACTGACGTTATCAGATTTTACTGAAACCCCAGAGGTGCTCGCCGTTAAACCACAACTTTCAGTCAGCAGAGATTTGGCTTCTTCCGTGAGGCTGAATGAGAAGATAGAGTTGCAGCCAGAACATGCTAACGAGAGGACAGGAGGTCCGGCTGGTGCATTTCACTAATTCAGTCTGATTAGAGAGAAATTTAAATAGATAATTGTTCTTTTATATAGTTTCATGCCTTCAAAAGCCGTCACTCCATCTTCTCTTTTCAAGCTCCATAAATATTTCTGCCTTTAGTGCAATAAAACTGAATTAATGTGGTAAGCCTCAACGTCTCTAACAGGCCAGACACTTGAACTGGATGGAGGCTGGATCTCTGTTGATGGTTTTGGATGTGGTCTGGCAGCCATGTTGGCCGTCCTTGGTGAACAGCTGGTTTTGTCTCTTAAACTTCATCACTTCTCTGTTTGTTTTGTGGCTGTAATGTGAGTCCGTCTGTGTCGGCGTGTTAGCTAACGAAAGTGTCTGCTCAGTTAGCCGTCACCGCCTAATTAGCACACTAGGTCACGTATCTAGTGGAAGGTAGCGTTAGCGTTTAATTTTAAAGCCTGCTGAGACTTTAAAGCAAAAACATTGTTTATTTACAGAGTTAAAAGAACAAAAAAAGACAGTTTGTCTGCAACTTTATTATCACTGTACAAACGAACAAATTAAATCAGTTTTTATTTTCTCCTTAAACCCTTGAACTCATGTTTCAAATTCCTGGTTCTGAGCGTGTAGTCGTGGCTGTTTTCTATCAGTGCTGCTCCAAACATACACTTTCTATATACGCTGAAATAGCGAGTTCCTCCGTTTAGATTAGCCAGAGCACAAACATCTGCCTTTCAAACAGTGTAATCACCAGTAAATCACAGGGGAGGGAGGGGGATGTCCACAGCGCTGGTGTTTGGTAATGTAAAGCCAGTCGGAGCCTGGGTGTCCTTGGTGTTTGACAGGGACATTACAACATGCAGCTGAGAGTTGTGGGGGTTCAAAAACGGTGTATTTTTTCTTCCTCTAAACGTTAATACAGAACCGACACATGTTAGTGTTTTCAGCGCCGTATAGATTTACATCGGACTGATTGTGGCTGAGTTTCTGAGCTCTAACTGACCTCCGTGTGGCTGCTGTCAGATCTGTGATTTCTCCGTTCGAGAGTTACCCTTGTTGGTCGTATTGAAGAGTGATCTCACCCACGAGCTTCTTCTATATAAATACAACATCAACAAAACGGCTCTAGCCGTTGGCCATCTTCCCGACTCTGCCGGGGAAACCACAAATAGGCAAAGAGGTCAAGTGTGACACC
>NW_023339807.1:25754967-25757722 GCF_004916995.1 Morone saxatilis | reverse complement strand
CAGAGTTGTAGTGGGGTAATAGGGTACTATGAGCTCTTTGAGATATGAAGGAGCCTGACCATGAAGAGCTTTGTAGGTGAGGAGGAGGATTTTAAATTGTGTAGAGAGGCTAATACAGGAGAAATATGAGTTACTGGAGATGTTAATAGTTTATGTGTGACTGTCAGTGAGTAATGCTGCTGGAATATGTTGAACGTTGGGGAGCCACAGCTGGAGAGTTTGGCTCTTCTGTTGAGTAATGAAGTGAGAGCAGTTATTGATCCAGAATCGACTTTAATCGTTGTGGGCGGAGAAATGTTGTGACAGCAAACATTTAGTCTCTTCACCGACGGCGTTCAAACATGTGCTCGTAACATGTAAAGTCGCTGCGATCGCGGCCTCGTCCAGGGTCGGTACTAATTGGAGCCTCCGGGGCAGATCTTGCTCTTGGTGGGTCTGGGTAGAAATTACAGTGCCGACAGCTGATGACAAACATGGTGAGCAGCTGTGAGCTCGGATCCTCATCAGCCTGTTTTAATGAGCTTTTTTTTTCTCGTTAAAAAGATGTTTTTTAATGGCAGGATTGTTGTGATCTTCCAAGAGCGCTCGCTTAAAGCTTACAGTGAAACGGGTGATTTCAGCCAAGAGCTTAGATCAGTCAAAGAGGTTCCAGCTGTGCAGGTAATCTCGGTAAAGCAGCAGTCTGAGAACCTGAGCTCAGAGACCTTAAACGCCACAGTCCTGGATCCTGCGCTCCTCCTCTGCTGGGATTAAACTCTGTAGCTGCAGTCTTGATTGTTTACAGCTTTTGGATGCTGGTGGCGGGCGTGTACAGGCTGCTCAAACCAGAGTCAAACACTGATTTTTTTGTTTTATCTGTCAGCATTGTGTTTATCCAACAGTCAGAAGTGGGAAGTAACACAAATACTTTGTTACGGTACTCAAATGTCCAGTATATTGGATTTAGTGATCATCTAAATTGCAGATTGCAAATCCCTCGTCTCGCCCTGCCGGTCCAAGCCTGTGTGAGAAACTACGGTTCTGTCTGGAGCCGGTGTTTGATTTGTCCGCTCTGCGCTACTGTAGAAACATGGTGGACTCCACAACATTCTTATAATGAATTCTTTCTGTAAGAGGCTGTAGCGGGCTCCGTTGTAAAGAGTGAATCATATGATAGTATAATATAAAACTAGATGACGTAACGAATCCATCGGTACCAACAGTGTCCATGTCAGGAAGGAGAATAAATACCGCTTCAAAGTTAGGCAAAATTTTGGCGATGGAAAAACTGGCATGGCCATTTTTTAAGATATCCCTTGACCTCCGACCTCAACATCCATGAATGTAAACGGGCTCATGGGGAACCCACGAGTCTCCCCTTTACAGGCCATGCCAACCTAATTAAAAGACGTGCCCATGCTGACAATGACATATATGTTTTCAAGCGTACATTTTCAGCCTTAATGAGTTGTTAATTGAGGCTCCACAAATATGTAACATCCCAGTTATGAGAGAGTAAAAACTTGACCTACTGCCCCTTTAAAAGATCAGACAGGGTGGTTGGGCCCGCTGAAGCTCTGCCAGTCCGTCAGCTGGTTTGTTTCATACACATTCCACACAAAGAGACAAACAACACTGAGGACAAAGAGAGACAGAAAGAAAACTGTCTCCTGCCTGCTCTCCACAGGGCCCATTTTCAGACCCCATGCAAGACAAAACCTGGACGGACTACAGACGAGAACCTCCAACGCTCCAAAATCAACTTCTGCTTGCTCTAGATTCAGTGTTTCCCCTCCTGCAAAGTCGTGGCGGTGTGGGTGATCTTTGACGTTTGTGACAATATTAATATAAGCTTGATAAAATATTAAAACAAAATGAGCTTTTTTTCCAGCTTGCAAACACACACTCATACATTGTTAAATAGGGGATCAATATAACTAACTGAGGATGTGATGCAAATAATAATAATAATAATAATAATAATAATAATACAGCTCTTTAGAGGTCTTCAGCCGATCTTCAGTCCTGAGAGCCTGATTCCAGTTCGGGGCCGAGACTCTAAACATTGAGGCCCCTCGTTGTTTAACATCAAACACTCAATCTGTGCAGCTGAACCGGACAAACTCTGACTAAATAAATACATTTGTAGCGAAGCGTGGAGGTCCATGTAAATATATTTGGATGGGTAAACGATGCAGAGACCCTCCTTTCAATCAGCCTGTCACCGGAGCGCTCGGCCGTGATGACCTTCACATGCTTCACATTACAGTGAACCCCCATTTCCTCCGCTCGCAGGGCCTCAACCATTTGGCAGGTGATTAAACACAGGCCTGAAACATGTTTGCGCGGTGGGGGGGCGGCCGGGCACACACACATGTTGATACACGCATACGTGCACAGATGGCGGCAGCTTAACGCCCCTCACGTAAAAGAAGGCGTACGCACACACAAGTCCTGGTTATTGTCACTTTCACTGAGCTGCTTTCACACTGCGGGGCCCTGAGGGAGACAGGGAAGGAAATCATCTTGGAAAAGATTCAGTTCCTTTGAATTCTTTTTAAGTAGTTGGTACTAAACCAGCTGGCACATGCCGGGAAGAGTGAAACTGGAAACAATAGGCTCCAGCTCTCGTTTTATTTCCATTGAGCCAGACTGGAGGATGCCAGTGCAGCAGACTGATTGTGAGCGTTGAATTCAGAGGAAACAAACAGAGACAGTGGATTGAAACAGGAAGCAGAACGCTGTTTGCTTCCCCATATTTACGTATTTCTGTACA
>NW_023339807.1:25752684-25754944 GCF_004916995.1 Morone saxatilis | reverse complement strand
ATGAGCTAGCGTCAGCGTCCACCTTCCAGTGAACACAGGAACCGAACACAATCTTCGAGGGTGGCAGGGAATCCAGTACCGAGGTGGTTAGCAGTTCGCTACTGATCAATCTGTCCACCAGGAAACTTTTGGGATTGTTGTGGCCAAAAATGTCTGATATACATCAGCTTTTTTTAAACACGTTGCGATGTTTTCAGGCTCTGATTTTGCAATGAAATTGTGGAAGAAAGCATAAAAATAGTTATTTGTTTTGTGTAATTCCAGTGAGAATAAAATCTCTAATAGTTTGGTGACATTTTGAGCGAGGAAACTACGATCAGATGATCAAATTTATGGAAAGGTTGTGGAGATTGGCCCAAATTGTAGGGTCACACTGAATTCACAGTGGTTAAATTAGCCGTTAATTGTTCTTCCTGGAGGGACTGATAAATGACCTTGTGCGAGCCGAGCTGCTGCTAGCGTTAGCTCAACTGTTTTCTGTGATAACTTAAGATCCAGATGTCCAAAAAAACTGCCTCTAAAATCCAGTATTTGGGATCTATTTTAAATGATGTTTGTCTGCTGCTGATCTTAGTTGAGTCCAGATGTGTGTCACAGATATTTAAAATGGTCATTTGTCTTTTTCTGAATGTAACTCTGAACGATCTGAGTTCAGGAAGGATGGAGTAAAAGAAAGGGATCTAAACAGAGCAGAGAGGAGCTAAAAACCAGCAGGAGCAGCATCTTCAGATGAATTCACAAGATATTTAAAATAGTTTCCCGTACATATGAGCTGTGATGTGGCCAGACAGTGTCCGCTGCCCGCAGATAGCAGGAAATAGCACTATTAGGCCCGTAAGCAGAGCCAGATGAAACCACGTTCTGGCTCCGGAGCTGCCGGGTTTCTCTGGAAGTCTAGAAGAAGCCGGGAAGGAGGAAAGGAGGAAACACGAGCACATTGAAGGATTTATGAAGTTTGGCGTGATGGTTGTGTGAGTCACCAAAACTATTTGTTTCTCATCAGTGTGAAGGGAAATTCTGCTTTTGCTTTTATATTTTTACTTAACAGACTTTAAATAAAAATGAATAAACTAAAATAAACAACAAAATGTACACATACACACCTGGGTTAATGTAAGTGCACATTATACAGGTTATAGGGTGCAAACTAGGTCTCAGGGTTTTGCTTATTTTGGGATTGTTGCGGCCTGAAATGTAGGACTTGACGGCAGCCTTTCTAGAAAACTGCGATTGCGATTGTTTTTAGGAATTTTTGTTTTTTGCGATTCAATTGTGGGAGAAAGTGAAAATGGCAAAAATAGTTGTGTTTTTGGGAGGGAAAATATGCAACATTGGCATCGGACACAACTTCACCGCTGGAAACAAGACGTATGACAGGAAACTACGACTGAATTTGCATTAATTGTTGCCATCGCAGCTTCCTGCAGGAATTGCAATGTTCTATTTTTGTCACGTATTTCTTTTTTTCTGCATCTTAATCATCATGGATTAAGCGTAAAGCATTTAATGTTACATATTATAGCTGGTAAGAGCGCTCGTGCTGTTTTGTGTTAGGTGTTTCAGCCTATTGCACTGGACGTGATCGCAGTTCATCGCCGCTTGCAGCTTTAATTAGAGTTAGCTCGTAGTGTTGTTGTTATTATCACTGCTATTCACACCCTGGCTGTTGTGTCAACTTCCTCTATCAGTCACACAAACAGTCAAGTCCTGTGGTTCCCCGGTGCTGTGCAGTGATTTATTGGCTCTTACACTGATGATTTATTTGGTGTAAATCTAGTGCTGCAGTTGTGGTCACGTGGAGGAGATGAGTTAATGGCAGTGTGCTGGGACACATAATTTCAATAATTATAGCGATACTACAGGAGACGCCCATTTTACACACTCCTCACCCCTCAAATGTCATAAAGCTGCCAGATTATGACTGACAGCTTTTCGAAATCACTGATTACAGCATTGAAGCATTCATTTCAACTTTAAACCCTATTTCTGTATAATTATTCTAAACTATCGCTTTTGTCCACAGGGGGCAAGTTTTTAATTAAAGTGAAAATTCAGGTTTTATAACATATGATCAATTTTAAGACTTTTTAACCCCTTACTCCTTTTATTTATTATACTTTATTTAATGGTTATACATTAAATAAAAAGTTAACCCCTACATTTTGACCTTTATTTCTTCTTTAAGACACAACTTAACAAATAACTGTAATTAATTCAACTTTGTTGCTTTTATGTATCCTTTCCTGTACGTAGATATGCA
>NW_023339807.1:25752379-25752584 GCF_004916995.1 Morone saxatilis | reverse complement strand
TAGTAACATGAAACAGACGTGCCCCCCCACCCCCCCCACCGGCGCTGTTACTGAGTCCAGATGGGAAACAGATTGTTCCTCTGCATTATGGTCGCTTTTGTCTTTGTGTTGTAGGAAGAGAGAAACCCAAGAGTCATTCCAGCATGGAGGGGAGGCGGGGTCTTCTCCTCAGCCTCATCTTGGCTTCAATGTGTTTCTACGGCAA
>NW_023339807.1:25751883-25752199 GCF_004916995.1 Morone saxatilis | reverse complement strand
CACACACACACACAGACATTATATTATTATATAGCAGATGGTAAGTTTTTCATATTAAACGCATACGGAGAACCATTACTAACCCTGCACATGAATGTGTTTGCTGCTGAGCACGTGGGTATGATGCATTACTCGGTTCACAAAATCACGAGCTAACTTGCTTTGATCACCGGTGCTGAGCTGCATAAAACATATTGATCCGTGATCCAACCCTGCTGGCAGACAGAGCGTTGATATCGGATCTGAATGTTCAAGATATCAGTAAATGTATGGGCCCTATTGTAGCTATAATCCAGGCCTTGCATAGCTTAGTTAG
>NW_023339807.1:25747587-25751867 GCF_004916995.1 Morone saxatilis | reverse complement strand
TAATATTACTTTCCCTAGTAACCAATAATAATATTTATTTAGCCTTCCCCTCGGTCATCTTCCTCTTTTCCTGTACTTAGATATGCTAAATGCTGAGCTGATGTATGTTGAAAAGATATTTTGAAGATGGTTTAAAGATAAAAACCACTAGCTAATTAACTGACTATCATTAGCTAGCTAATAGTGTTTTGTTAATAACCAGATGTAACTACCTAGTAAAGGATAAATGTAGATTAGCTCTGTCAAGAAAACGCTAGCTAAGTTGCAAGCTAGCTAATGATTGATAGATTTGGTTAGCATTAACTAACTTAGGATTTGACTGTGACCATCTTCAAAGGGTGGTTATCTTTTCTACATAGATTAGCCTAGCACATAGCATTTCGTAGCTACACAAATAAAATTCCATTTAATGGAAAAAGTCTGTTCTGCATTTTCAATGGAAACGCTGGATCTCCACAATATTTTTATGCAGCCGGGCACATGAATGTAAGGTTTGTTTTCATTGATGATGACTGAACACTTTGTAGTGAGAAGAAGTTAAAGGAAAAGTAGTTTTAGGGGCAGCACTTTCTGTTTGAAGGAAGTGAGCACCAGCTGTAAGCCACACAACCTTTGTTTCATTTTCCTCACGCTTTTGCATCCCAAGAGTTCACGTGAAGGTAAGTGCTTTCCACGTAGATCCCTGCTCCTGTCCAGAAACTGTCCACCATCTGCCAACCACCTGATCACTTTCCCTCTGGCTTGCACACAACACAACCAACCCCCAACTTCTTTCTGTAAATCACTTCTTCACCTCTGGCTCGCACGCTCTCTCAGAACCAAGGAACTGCCTCAGATTTTCCTTCTTATCTGCAAGAACTCTCCATGACTTGACAACCTTCCCCCTTCAGTCTGCACTCAAGAGGCTGTAGCCGACATCGTCTTTATGGTGGACGGGTCATGGAGCATCGGCACCGAGAACTTTGAGCAGATCCGTCAGTTCCTGTACACGCTGGTCAGCAGCTTTGACATCGGGCCTGAGCATGTCCGCATCGGGCTGGTCCAGTACAGCAACAGTCCACGCACCGAGTTCCTGCTCAACACCCATCAGAACAAGAAGGACATTCTCCAGTACATCAGCACATTGCCTTACATGGGGGGCGGCACCCATACGGGTGATGGCTTGGACTTCATGCTGAAGGAGCACTTTGTGAAAACAGCTGGAAGCCGGGCAAACCAGAATGTGCCCCAGATCGCTGTGGTGATCACCGATGGCAAATCGCAAGACGACGTGAAGAACCAAGCACAGGAACTGAAGAGAAAGGGAATAGTTTTGTATGCAATTGGTATCAAAGAAGCGGACGAAGAACAGCTGAAAGAGATAGCAAACGAGCCGCACAGTCAGTACGTCTACAGCGTGTCTGACTTTGCAGCGCTGCAGGGAATTTCTCAGAACATCATCCAGACGCTTTGCACAACTGTGGAAGAAGTCAAACGACAACTCCTGCAATTGTCTCAAGGTAATATGTGTCCACACAGGTTGTGGTAAACCAGTGATCTAACTATTACTTGTATCTAAGTAATAAGAGAGCCTAGTATTACTTATGGCCCAACTTCAGAGATGATGATGTCCTTTTCTGTCGCACTGAATTTAATTGTATTATGTCGTGTTCAGACGTGTTTCAAGGGTATGCAGACATTGCTTGTTGCTCCGATGCTGACTTCTTTTTCCCTCCTGTCCAGAATGTGCCAAAGCCACCGTGGCCGACATCGTCTTCCTGGTCGATGGCTCTTCCAGCATCGGCATCAGTAACTTTCAGGAGGTCCGGCAGTTCCTCCGAAGCTTGGTCACGGGCCTCGACATCGGCCCGGACAAAGTTCGGATCGGCTTGGCTCAGTACAGCGATGAAACTTTCGAGGAGTTCCTGCTGAAGAAACACACGGACAAGAATGCCCTGCTGGCTGAGTTGGACACATTCCCCTACCGAACAGGAGGCACAGAAACAGGCAAGGCCATTGACTTCCTCCGGACGACGTACTTCACTGAAGAGGCGGGCAGCCGAGCCAGCCAAAGGGTGCCTCAGATCGCTGTGGTCATTACAGATGGGGACTCCACGGATGATGTTGTAGCGCCAGCGCAGCGCCTGAGACAGCAGGGAGTCATAGTGTTCGGCATTGGGGTTGGACAAGCTAACCTGCAAGAGCTCGGGTCCATCGCAAACCGACCTCCAGAACGCTTCCTGTTGTCCATCCATAGCTATCAGGCTCTGCAGACGCTGACAGTAGGTCTGCTGCAAACTGTTTGTGTCTCCGTTGAGGACCAGAGGCAAGGTAAGGCAAAGTATTCACAAACTTACAGAGTTCGAACAATTAAATCCAGGTTTTTAAAGCTTCAGTGTGTCTATTGTCAGAAATGGAATATAATATTCACAGCTATGTTTTCATTAGTGTATAATCACCTGAAAATAACAAATGTTGTCAGTATAAAAAAGAGGTGAGAGGTGTCTTGCTGTTATTGACCCGTCCTCAGCCCCGCCTCTTTTTGCTCTATACTCCAATAACAGTTGAGCATGCCTTGGTCAACTTCCTCCTTTTACTGTACTTAGATATGCTACTTGCTAGGCTAATCTATGTTGAAAAGACAACCACATTTTAAAGATGGTTAAAAGATCAAATATATACGTGACTATTATCTAGTTAGTAAAATACATCAGTTGTTAGCTAACAGATAAGTTTCCTTTTGGTAACATTATTTATCAGGTGTAACTATCTAGCTAATGATTAATGTAGATTAGCTGGTTAGTTAGCTAAAGCTTTGCTAACATTAGCTAACTTAAGCAATGACTATCAGTCATTTATATCCTTTAACTATCTTTTCAACATAAATTAGCCTAGCACATGATGGTTAAAATATAAAAGTAATTAGCTAGCTAATCTTGTTAATTAGCTGGTGTTTTGTTAATATTATCTGGCAGATAACCAAGTAGTGCCTGTTATTGGAGTACAGAGCAAAAAGGGGCGCGGCTTATGAAGAATTAATTGTGCAGTATTTTAAATAAATGTTACTTTTCCTCGAAAGCATATGTTTTACTGGCTTTGAACCTGCAGACGTACAACGTTAAGGCTCTGCAGTGATTAATGTTCACAAGGTCAGACGGTCTCGCAGTAATGCAGTGGCGTCCAAAAAATGCAACATTAAGAATTGTTTGGAGAAATGAGGACAAACTGTATTGAACTTGCTGTTATTAGTGTGGGAACTTAACACAGAAATGGTTCACTGGCCAGGCAGAGATCTCATAGTTAGCCTCATGTAAACCGTGGGACATTAAAACAGTTGAGTTGTAGGCATCCAGATAAGCTTTTAGCTTGATGCTTGTTCATTTTCCCGTACTGAATCAATCTCATTTGGAGTTCTTTGCTATGAAGAAAGATTTTAAATTTGTTATGTTATATTCCAGAGATCATTTCTAATTGTTGTTTTACAGCCATTACAGCCGATCTTCTAACTGTTCTTTTCACATTGTTTTCTTTCAGCTTTGGCAGAAAAGTTTGCAGATATTTTCTTCCTGGTGGACAGTGGCGTGGCTCCAGGAGAGTTCCAGCAGATCAGAGCCATCCTCACCCGACTCACCAATCAGCTCAACATCGGAGCATCCGCCTACCGCCTGGGTTTGGCGCAGTACGGTGAAAATATCAAGGTTGAATTTCTTCTTAATGCTCACCAAACCAAAGAGGAGAGCCAGAACGGCGTTAAGCGTTTCCGACAGCGCAGACTGCAGTCCGGTGAGCCTCGTAACCTGGGCAAGGCCTTGCAGTACGCCAGTGCTAACTTCTTCACCAGCGAGGCGGGAAGCCGGGCGGACCTGGGCTACCAGCAGTACCTGGTGGTTCTGAGCGGGAAAGATTCTAGTGATCCTGTGTACAGGGAGTCCCGTCTGATCAAATCATCAGGAGTAACTGTGGTGGGAATGAGCCTTGGTGTTTCCATGACAGAACTGCGTACCATTGCGACCGCGCCGTACTTATTCCCATCTATCAGCAATGCTGCACCTACACTGAAGGCTATTTTCGAAAGAGAGGAGCTCGAAACCATTCTCACTGGAGGTAAAGAAATTATTAAAATTATTTTTAATTTATCATTTGGAAATGTTTTTTTTTCTTTTTAATGTTTAATTAAAGATGTTTATACTGTAAAACCAATTAAATAAGCTTTAAATACAGGTGAACTCTGCTATAATACAGCAGAATGCTGTTATTATTGGATTTTTCTTATTTTATTCTGAATGTTAAAAGTTATAGAA
>NW_023339807.1:25746933-25747538 GCF_004916995.1 Morone saxatilis | reverse complement strand
AACTGTATTTGGACAGTTTACCACACTGATAAACAACATTTATTCAACGTTTCTGTTGTGAAAACTAATTATACAAAATATCTGTCAGTTAACAAACAAATACATATAAAATTACCTTTATACTAATAATAATCCTGTTTTACCTGATTCTCAGCATTTGGTTCACTTCTGTGAAGAAAAGTAAATTGTCTGATAGAACAACGGTCCAGCATCAGGAACAAGAAAACACTAAATTTGTCTTAAAAAAAGCTTATTAAAACTGAACAAACGTTACAAATTATTTAAAAAATAAACCAAATAAAAAAGTTCTATAAACAGGAAATAATCAGCTTAAAATTCATCCAAATCACTTGTTTTACACAAATGTTCACTATCAGTTCACTATTTGGGTTCATGGTACAGTTAATTCCTTATTCTGCATGATTATATTCTTCAAGAGTTTTCCTTCAATAACCTTATTGCTGATTATTGATAGTAAGAAGGCAATTATTAAGTAAGTACAATGTATGCTTACTATCAAAAAGCAGTAATTAGGTGGTTCTTGAGGGGAAACTCTTTTTAACGGCCTCGTCCCTTTTTGATCCAATAACAGTTGAGCAAGCCTC
>NW_023339807.1:25744224-25746900 GCF_004916995.1 Morone saxatilis | reverse complement strand
CTAAGCTAATCTATGTTGAAAAGACAACCACATTTTAAAGATGGTTAAAAGATAAAAGTAACTAGCTAATCAACATTAATTCTTAGCCATCTAATTAGCTGGTGTTTTGCTAATCTAGTCATATCTTAAGTTAGCTAATGTTAGCAAAAATCTAGCTAACTAGTAAGTGAATCTACATCAATCGTTAGCGAACTAATTGATAGTTAAAGATTCGCTAGCTGTTAAGCTAGCATTTTGGCTGTCTTTTCAACATAAATGTGCTTAGCATGTAGCATATCTGAGCACAGGAAAGTAGAAAGTGACAGGGGCTTGATCAATAACACAAAACAAAAAGACGGGACCTAGGAGGGTCTCAGTCTTTTCTTCATCTTCAAAGGTATCTGAATGGTTGAGTAGCTCACAAATGAATTTGTAATTCTAATTTTATGATAATACTCTTTCACAGATTGCAAAGCAGCCAAACTGGCAGACATCGTGTTCATCGTTGACGAGTCGGGAAGCATTGGAACCCCCAACTTCCAGCTGGTGCGCACTTTCCTGCACTCGATTGTGAGCGGCCTTGAAGTCAGTCCAAGCAAAGTCCGAGTGGGCATTGTGATGTATAACGACAGGCCCACGGCACAGGTCTACCTTGACACCTTCAATGACAAGGACGAACTACTGAAGTTCATCAAAATCCTGCCTTATCATGGGGGCGGTACGAACACCGGCGCGGCGCTCAAATTCACCCTAGAGAGTGTTTTCATCAAGGCCAGAGGAAGCAGGAAAGATAAGGGTGTCCAGCAGGTGGCGGTGGTGATCACAGATGGTAAATCCCAGGATGAAGTTAGCACGGCAGCAGCTGATCTCCGTCGAGCTGAAGTCAGTGTTTACGCGGTGGGAGTCAAGGACGCCAACGAGGCCGAGCTGAAACAGATGGCATCTTACCCCAACCATAAGCACACGTTCATCGTGGACAGTTTTGCTAAGCTAAAATCGTTGGAGCAGAGCTTGCAGAAAAGTCTGTGCCAAAATATCATTCGGCAAGCATTCTCAGTCAATACGAGAAGAACTGGCATCAAAGAAGGTCTGAACCAGTGTTTCCTTTATATAGTTGGCTTTGTTTACTTGAATATCAACCATACACATTAGGGATGTCCCGATCAAATGATCTTTGTTCCCGATCTGAGTGGATCCAATACTTTCCAGTTGCACAGTGCAAACGTACATTAAAGTTACTAAAATCAATCCACTTGTATGCTTGGCAATGAATAGCTCTGCAATGCCTTTTAACAAAACAACCAAACTAAAATTTGTATTTATAAAAAGCTCTTAATTCCATTTAGAACATCTTTTACATCTGAAAGTTAATGTTAGCAAAACGTTAGTTAACTAGCTAATTATTGATTAACGTGTTTGCTAACATTCGCTTTCAGATGTAACTAGTTAGTTTACCTGCGTTTGGCATATGAGCCAAAAAGTTCATCAAAAACCAGGAACTCCCGTGTTCTGAAAGGTAAAATTAGCATTTTTGTCTCTGGAGTTTGGTGGCGAGCAATAGGGCGCATTTGTCCCTGAGGAGACTAAGGTGATCTACTGATCTACTACACTCGTGCTCAGTATAGCCAACACCAATCAGTTAATAAGCAATAATTAATAATGCATTGATCGGACCAGTACCAACCTTTGAGATTAGATCGGGACATCCCTATATACAACAACAGTATTTATAGCATAGAACATTTTGTAAGTTAACGTTAAAAGAGTGAACAACTGGGAAAATAACTTTTTTTTTTCCAGGCTGTGTGCAAACGGATGAAGCTGACATCTTCTTCCTGGTCGATCACTCTGGAAGCATTTACCCCAAGGACTTCAATGACATGAAGAAGTTCATCATTGAGTTTCTAAATACCTTCCGTATCGGGCCACAACATGTCCGCATGGGGGTCGCAAAATACGCAGACTCACCAAACTTAGAGTTCGATCTGACCACCTATTCGGATGCTAAGACATTAAAGAAAGCCGTGCAGGGTATTAAACAGATAGGAGGCGGGACAGAGACAGGAAGAGCTCTGAAATTCATGGGTCCACAGTTTGCTAAAGCGATGGCAACTCGTGGTCACAAAGTCCCAGAGTACCTGGTGGTCATCACTGACGGAAAATCCTCGGATGAGGTCAAGATTCCTGCAGAAAAGCTGAGGGCGCAGGGTGTCACCGTTTATGCCATCGGGGTGAAAAATGCAGATGAAAATGATTTGCAAGAGATTGCAGGCGACCCTAAGAGGACTTTCTTTGTCAATGATTTTGATGCTCTGAAGCCCATCAAGGATGATATCATCACGGACATCTGTTCCAAAGACGGTAAGCAGTTAAAAATCTGTCTGTCTACCGTAATTTGTTTGTGACAGTTGACACTCATTCGGGAGAAAGGTAATTGAGTTTCTTTGGATTGCCAAAGTATCGGTGGTTGACGACCTGGGAGCACGAATGCAACTAGTTGTATTCTGCAGCTCACTCCAAGACACTTTTCAATTTAGTCAAACAATCCAGGAATAAGACTCAACAATCAGCTTTCTTTCTCCAGAATTCTTCTTTATTCTTCTTAAATCTTTAAGGGCAACACTCACCAGCCTCAGACAACTGACAGTGCCTAAACTCTCAGGGTCTGACAGAGTTTACTGATGGACATTTACTTGT
>NW_023339807.1:25741390-25744199 GCF_004916995.1 Morone saxatilis | reverse complement strand
ATTTACTTGATAAGCCCTTTACCGCTAACGCGCTAGCTGCTACAGTGACCAGACACTCCCAGGAAGCGACCGGTGCTCCCGTCAGTCCAAAGCTCCACCGTAACTAGCACCATTAAACACAGAACACTGAGCTCCCAGTCTGGGGGCAGGAGTCACCCAAATAGGAGGTGTTAGCTTCCCTAACCAACAAGTATCCAAGCCCCAAGTAGCTATAACACAAAGTCATCTGAGAGATCTTCCTAGGTAACCAGGCTTCATTCAGCTCCTCTTTGTACATTTGTGAATAATGTTTGTGCAATCCATGCTTTGTTCCTATGTTTCAGGGTGAGCGAGGCGGTCCTGGACCGAGTGGACCTCAGGGAGTCCAAGGTTGTCCTGGGATCAGAGGACTGAAGGTACAGCACTGCTCATTATGTAAAGTACAAACAGATGTTAGAACAACTGTCTTTTTAATGTCTAGTTAAAGATATTTACAGTGAAAACAATGATCTATAAATACAGAGGTGAACTCTGCTATTTACATACAAATACATCAGGCTTACATTTTACAACAGAGTGCTGTTATTGGATTTGTTTATTATTTAATCTGAAGTGTTAAAGTTTATAGAACTGTAATAAGAAGTCATATGTGAATTAACAGCCAGTGAAATTATTCTGTTTACACTGATAAAAACTGTATTTGGACAGTTCCAATGCTTTTACACCTGCATAATGCAACATTTATTCAACGTTTCTGTTCTTCCAGAATTATACAAGATATCTGTCAGTTAACTAACAAATGCATGTAAAGTTACACAACAGATACTTTTTTACTGTTAATGTCACTAATTTTACATAATTTTAGAAACATATTAACAGTACAAAACCTGTAATTACGTTTGTAGTTTGGTCGAAGTAGCTTTTTCTGTGCGTCTGTAACCGGCGCTGTTTGTGTCTGCAGGGCAACCGCGGCCTCCGGGGAAACAGGGTGAGTGACTCAGACCTGGAATGTAATTAAAGTCAATTAAACGAAGGAAGTCATGTGACTGTGCTGTATGTAGCGAGGAATGCTTGGACAAACATTAAAGCACAGATAGATGAAGTCAAATGACCCCAGAAAAGAAAAGGAGAGATCTGCTAACACTCGACTCTCCTCCAAACGCTGCAGGGCGAGGACGGCGAGGACGGGCTGGACGGAGTCAACGGAGAACAGGTACGAACTTCATCAGCTAGCTACAACTCTCTTTATGGGAGATGGAAACAGAATAAGTTCTGATGTAGTGAACATTTAACTCTATAAAACATCCTTCCTCACTCTCATACATGAAACAAACACAAGCCTTTTACTCAAAATGTGGTTAAAATGCGTGGTAACTGTGGAGGGAAACACAGCTCAGGGAGGAGATTTAGGTATTTAATCACCTCTTTGCAGTAGTTGAGTAAAAGGTCGTAACCCCAATTAGTGCCCTAATCTCAACACACATATTTTTTGTTTCTGCATGACTTTATAAGAACCTACTATAAGAATCATTCATCTCTCACAAACATCCATAAATCCACTTAGAAATCAGAGAGTAAAGATGCTCCTTATGACTGCAGAACTTGCTTCAGAATGAGCATGTTTTTAAGTTTCCTTCAGTATCAGAGTAACTCAGTGATAGTTGTCTGAACATCCACAAGTTCACTGCTAACAGAAAAAAGCCAACAGCTAACTACTCAATCCAATCCATTATATTTCCTGTTTGCACTGTAGAAGCATTTTTGTCCTGTTAAACAACAAACAATGATGTTGCGATACAGTAAATCTCTATTTTTGATGCCATCATGGAGGAAATGAGCGGGCGTATTCAGGAAACGAGCTGAACGCAGCTGATTTTCAGCGTTCTGAGCTGTTTCTGGTTTCGTGTTTGCAGGGAGTGACGGGAAAAGACGGAGCTCGAGGAGAGCGAGGACACCCAGGAAACCCAGTAAAGAAAAAAACCTTTATACTTTTTCTTTATTCTCATTTTCTGCCATTTTCTAAACACATTTAAACAAACAACATTTTTACATTGTGCATTAAAATATGTGTATATATGTAAACTGTATTGTTTTTAATAATTTAATTGAATTTTTCATTCCCTAAAAGAATATAAAATTCAATAAAACATTCATAATTAAAAATGAATAACTCATTCATATTAACATACAGATTATTGTGTTGCATTACAACACATGATGTGTATTTATAACACATAATCAACACTGATCACATAAATTATTGATTATTGCTTGTTTTCATGTTGTTTTGCTGTTTATTTGCCATCTGAATGTGTTTGTGCACCGAAGTGTCTCTGTGGAATTCAGCCGTCACATTAAGATGACGGAGTGAAGCTCGGAGGTGTTGACCTCTGACCTCTGGCTGGTTGACTGACGGGTTGAACTGTCGTCCTCAGGGTATCCCAGGTATCAGAGGGGAGGCGGGGCTGAAAGGACAGCGAGGACTGAGAGGAGATCCGGTGAGTCCATTTTAGATCTATGTTTATATGCAGTATGTATTATTATTATATTGATCTGTGATTGAATGTTCACATTTAGACCATATTTCACCAGTTTTAAGTTTTCATCCTCTACAATGTGCAAAATATCGTCACTTTGGAGCCAAAAACGACGTCCAAACCATCGTATCCTCATCAGTGAACACCCATGAAACAGGAAACCCAGTGCTGCTTGCAGCAGACAGTAGTGTTGTCACGATACCAAAATTATTGTTTCGATACCGATACCAAGTCAAGAATTGCGATTTCAATACTTTTTCGATACTTTTCCTGAAAAGGGAGAAACACTCAAA
>NW_023339807.1:25736357-25741365 GCF_004916995.1 Morone saxatilis | reverse complement strand
AATTTTGGTGACTCTGAGGTTTTGAGGTTGGTGCGGCCACCAAAAAATGTTGATACTTTAGGAAATAAGTATATTATAATAATAAATAACAGTTTGACTAGGGTCCTCAGGGCGGTAATAGATGTAAAGCTTATAATTAGTAAAATGGATAAACTTCCCTCTCTTTGCTGTTGCAGTTTGCGAGAAACAGAAGGCTGACCTGGTCCTTCCTGATCGATCATCCGGCAGCATCAATGCTGCGGACTACGCCACCATGAAAAAGTTTCACGACAGAACTTTTGACCAGCTTCAAAGTCAGCAAGATTTAGTGCAGTAGGACTCGCCCAGTTCAGCAGCACATTTGAAAAACAGTTTCTACCTGAACCAGTTTATACACTGAGCAAGCGGTCCACTCAGCCATCCTGGGTATTGCGGCAGACCGGCGGAGGCACCAACATTGGACACGCCTGGATAGATCAAGGATTATTTTGAAGAGTCGCGGGGATAATGTAGCAGATTGGACGGGATCTCCCCAAGAATCTGGTGCTGATCACCAGACGGTGAATCGCAGGATGATGTGGAAGGATGCAGCCGACCGCTTCTCAAGGCTCTGGGGGTCGAGTTGTTTGCCATCGGCCAAAAAAAAAAAATTTTGGGATGATGTTCACGATCTGCAGCTCTGCAGATCACCGGCCACGAGAAAGCTGTTCACCGTGCAGAACTTTGGAGCGTTGGAAAAGATCAAGCAGAAGGTGGTTGACACAATCTGCAAATCCAAACCACACCAAGAAACGTCAGGTGAAGTTGACTTTACCCCCCCCCCCCCCCCCCCCCCCCCAAATCCTCTGCGTTTATTAATGTTTCCCTTTTTGCTCCAGACTGCGTCATTGGACATCGCCATGGGATTTGATATTTCTCAAAGAACCGGAGCTTCGGTGAGGTTGCTGATCAGCGGCCCACAGCAAACCCAGACCTGTCTGCCGGAGATCGTCGCATTATGTTTCCTCAACAATACAAGGCATGTGCTGCGTCGGCATCCGAGCCCCGTCCAGACCAAGATCGGCTTCCGACTTGGTGAATGAGGTTGGGAAGCACCCTGTTACGACTTAGCTTTGTAAGGCTACAGCGAAGACGTGGTGAAGAAAGTCATGTCCGTTGGAATCTGCGGGAGCCACTTACTTCAACACCGCACTGTGAAATCCTTCGAGGAGAAGTTTCAAGGGGTCAAACGCGGCGTCAAGGTGTAGTCGTACACAAAAAAATACTTTTATTATTTTAATTGTCTTGATAAATGGAAAATTGATTGCTGTCAATGCAAATGTAAAGTTACCCTGATATTGGACTGATGTTTGCGGCGTTTGGTTGTTGGGCTCTATGATCTTTCGAATCCCAAACGCAAGAATGTGTTGACTAAGAGGATCAAAGCGGTGTGGTTTCTCAACATTCATCGTTCAAAATCTCTTCTGACTTCTGGTCTGGTGCCACAATTTTTTATGTAAGCATGAAATTCAGTTCATTATTTTTTTTGAAGAGTCTGCGTTATTTCACAAAAGACCATTTTGGGGCGTTTTGCGGCCTCATGTAGTTTGAATTTGCACTTGGAAAGGGAGGGTGAAGTGTACGAGAGCTTGCAATCTAGCAATGATACATCTAAATCCCAAACACTGGTTTTAAAAAAGGCAAAATGGCTCGACAGCGCCCCCAAAAGCTCCCTGAAGCACATTCCATCCATATAAATTGGAATTAGAAGACATAGAAAAATTTGATCATTGGCATAAAGGGAACTTTATCTGAAATTCATTATACAACCCTGTATTTTAAATGACAATTAAGTGACCTTTAAGGTTTATATAAGCGATCTGAGTGAGAGGGTGAAATACAATTAAAGTTTTCCAGGATATTTAGTGATTTTAATAATTTTTTCCGGTGTGACTGGAAATCTAGTCTTTAAATTCCCAGATTGGAGGAAGGAAGTGTGGGAACTCAGTGGATAATTTGTATTGTCTTACATTGTTTTAGGTTTTTGGAAAAGGAAACGCAAACATAAACAAAAATGTAACTTTTAATTGCCCGTTAAAATCTGTATCCTTAATTACATTTGTGAATTTGATTATTTATTTTTTTATTTTGAAACTTAATTTTAAAAATGTTAATTCCAATATTTATTTATAATTGAAATTATGTACTGATAATTAAACTGACTCAAATTTTAACTATTTATTGATTGATTAATATTTCATTTTTAAATTATTTTCAAAATTCCTTTTATTGCCAATTAAAATATCAAATAATAAATTACTTTGTAATATACTGTATTTATAGATCAATAAATAATTCGTAAGCAAACATTTATTCATATTTATTGTACAATTAGTTATAAATTAATTAAACGCTTTATCACTATTTAACACTTCCATATTCTTGGTCTTCCATATAAATCATGAGTTTCGAAGCTTGATGAATTCTTGCCGTTTTGGCTTTGCTTGCTGTAGACTGTTATTGGCAAATTGAATTCTGCTGGTAAAAATATCAACATGACTGGATACTTGAAGGTTCGAATAAAACAATTTTTTTTTGTGGCTTTTTTTAACAAAAACTGAGTTCAGAAGCTTTATGTTGCTATGAATCATCCATATTTAGTGATTTTGAGCTCTTACCTGGCTTGGTGGTGTTGCAGAGGACCTGAGTAATATTCTTGTACAGAGTCTCCAGGGCGTCGAAATTGTCCACGTAGAAAACTTTGGACGAGTCGTGACCAGACATGATCTCCAGCTGCGTCTTGTTGGCTCCTTCCACTCCAATGCTGAAGATGCTGATCCCTTTGTCACGCAGCACCGAGGACGGCACGACCAGATTGTTACGGTCGGTGGCATCACCGTCTGTGATCACCATGAGAATCTGCGGCACCTGGAGCGCCGCCCGACCACCATGGTTCTCATTAAAGTACTCTAAAGAGTATGCCAAAGCCCGTCCGGTGTAGGTGTCTCCAAATGGGGACTTCAGCGCTGATATCGCATTCACTACTTCTTGTTTGGAGTTGTACGTATTGAGAGAAAAAATAGAGTTGGCATTAGTGGAGTAAAGAATGACCCCGAAGCGAGTCAGGTCCTTGCCGACCGTGGTTTGGTTCACCATTGACTGCATAAACTTCTGCATGCTTCTAAACTTGCTCAGGGTTATGCTCGTGGAGCCGTCCACCAGGAAGATAATGTCCGCTTTTTCTGTCTTCTTACAGTCTGGTTGGAAATAAAAGGACAAACAACAAATCAGAGGGATAGGTAGCAGGAAAACACCTCAACATTTATATGCTTGTTTGCCATCATACTCACCTTCAATAAAAATTGTTGTCTTATTTACTTAATCTTGCTAGCATAACGTTAGCTCCCTGGCTTGTAGCATTATTACATTAGCTCCCTAGCTCGTAGCACAGAAGTGAATGTTTCCATTGCATTAGAACCTTATGGGATGGTTATGATTCTTCCAGCCATTAGTCAAACTCTGTTACCAGAGAAATGGAGTTATGATTTTTTTTATTTATTTTAAATGCATGAAAATGAATGATCTTATTTTCTTTTCTTTGGCACAGATAATGCCCTTCAAGGAGATCAGGAACATCATAATGTCTAATTTTTTTTATGAATTCACTGATCCTTTATTTGACTTTTGATAAATCCATGTTGCAGAAGTAGCAGATGGACTTGTTATTGTGCATTTTTCTCTCAGTCCTAGCTTTCTGTCGGATTTATCTCGGATCTATAATATTCTGTAATCTATGGCTTATACAGCTGGTTACTTAAAAGAACCGCTCTTCTTGTCGTTAAGGTGCTCTCATTGGGCCAACCATCCCGTTAAAAAATGAACAAATCACCTACTAATAATAATATTGTCCAGCAATACTTTTGGGGTCACAACCCAATCTGCTCTTACCTCTCTCTGGATCACAGAGCTCCAAGGCCACCTGGCTTTCCAAGTCCTTCAGAGCATCAAAGTCCCTCTCTGTATAAACCTTGTCTGGGGAACCACTGATCTCCAGTAGCTGTGTGGTGTTGGCGTCCTTCACTCCGATGGCGTAGATCGTCACTCCCTTGGCACGAAGGGCAGCAGCGGGGTGTTTCACTTCGTCTTGGGCCTCGCCGTCTGTTATCACCATCAGCCTCTGCCTCAGGTTCGGACGCCCTCCGTTGCCAACATCAAAATACTGTGACACTTGTGTGATGGCTTTACCCGTGTCCGTGCCTCCACCGATCTGCAGCATGTTATCGATGGCATTCGACATTGCGTCCTTGCTGGAGTACTGGTTGAGATTGAACTCAAGTTGTTGGACGTCACTGAACTGCATGACGCCGACGTGCACCTCGTCCTTTCCGATGACGGACTTGCTGATGACAGATTTCATGAAGTCTTTCATTTTCTGGTATTCATTTGGATAGATGCTCCCGGAGCTGTCAATCAAGAAAAGGAGGTCGCCTGGTATGTCCTTGCAAGCTGTAGACACAGAGTAGCACAGAAATTATCTTAATACCTTGGATCCTTAGGTGCTATTTTCAGATTCAAAAAGGATCCAACTGAATCCTTTCAGTGGTACAAGGTTCAAGGTTTGTTCAGTGGCAACTCACACCAACCACATTGCAAGTGTTTCTGGTACCCGGCCTTACGGACCAGATAAAAGCACAACTTTTATAACTTTATTTACTGATTTTGGTGAAATGTTATCATATTTTATGGAGAAAATGTTTTCTGGTTTTCCCTCCCTGATGTCCTCCAGCTGCTCAGCTTTAACTCTCAGTGACTTATTGATGTATATATAGCCTTGGATACTTGTTGGTTAGAAGCTAACCTCCTATTTGGTGACTCTGCCCAGACTGGGAGCTCAGTGTCTGTGTTTAATTTCTAGTACGGGAGCTTTGGACTGACGGGAGCACCGGTGCCTCCTAGTGTGTTAGTAGCAGCTAGCGGTTAGCTAATAGCTACAAGTAAATGTCCATCAGGAAATTCAGTTAATCCCTGAGAGCTGAGGCAGAGAACATCA
>NW_023339807.1:25732348-25736332 GCF_004916995.1 Morone saxatilis | reverse complement strand
CGTTTTGTCTTTTAAATATCTGGTTAAATGGTAAATGGACTGTACTTGTATAGCGCCTTTCTAGTCTTCCGACCACTCAAGGCGCTTTTACACTACGTGCCACATTCACCCTTTCACACACATTCACTCAGTGGATGGAAAGTCCATCGAACAGAAACTAACTCATTCATACACATT
This sequence comes from Morone saxatilis, assembly GCF_004916995.1. Taxonomy (NCBI): domain Eukaryota; kingdom Metazoa; phylum Chordata; class Actinopteri; family Moronidae; genus Morone; species Morone saxatilis. The sequence goes on along the minus strand of NW_023339807.1, from coordinate 25,736,155 downwards.
CACACACCGATGCTTAGCATCAGGAGCAATTTGGGGTTCAGTATCTTGCTCAAGGATACTTCGACACGTGCGCAGGAGGAGCCGGGGATCGACCAACAACTCCTGATGGGGCAACCACCCGCTCTGCCTCTGAGCCACCGCCGCCATTTGTGCCTCATCTGTCACTAATACCAGTTATACGTTTTTTAAAACATCAGTAACCCCTACGCAAACATTCATGTACACTTCCATTGTGGGTCATTTAATTTCAGAGTTTGAACTTGCAGTTTATACTGTGGTGAGCTACTGAGTTCAGTGAGAGTGTCTCCTCTGTTGGCAGATCTTGAGGCTGCTCATGGGGAAGGTGGTTGATTGGCCACGCCATCCACAACGACTTCAAGGCCTCGGCTACTCTCACCCCGCTGCCTTGACCAGAGACAGCTCCGAATCCTCCTCTCAACCAAGAGGCCGGCTTCGCTGCGACCGAGTGCGCTCGCTGAAGAGACTCACCAAGGCCATCTTCAACGTGACATCCAGGTAGGAGGAGTACTGCAGTGCAAATGCCCCTACAAGCAGAAGCAACCACATACCTGAACTTTCACCCAACATCATGCAGCAGATCTCCAGGTGCTGGGCAACTTGACAATTAACCGGGTGTAGTCTGTTTTTCATACACGAACCTCATCCAGCACAATGTGACGGTATTAATGAGCCCAGTTTTAATTCTTTTTTATAGTAAATAGACTGTTGATGCCTGAATGCCTGGGCATTATGGGATTTTTTAGATCAACGCCAGTTTTAGGGGGGAACTGATATGACGGCTGATATAGTGAGTGAATTTTGAGCTAGAATGAAAATACACCTCTTCTATGTGGATTTTATACCGATGTGATTGTGCTACTCAGGTACTCAGAACGATGCTTTCCTTAAACAGATAACTTTATTAAATGATATTTAAGTTAAATATTCTGCTGCACCCTCTGTTACTCTGTGCTGCTTGCCACAGTATGATAACTCACAGCGCACTCTGCTGGAGAAACTTTACAGTGACACCACAATATTATCCACAAGCATTTTGTTTCTGCATTATATATCGATACAATACCCATATGTTTGATAATATCAGCCGACCGATCTAGCGCTCGGGCTAATAGAAGTATCAGAGAAACTCAGGCGATAAATCAGCCTGTAAATGAAGAACTCAAACACAAATACACATTACTTTGCATTCACAGTTTCTGCAGGTTTCAACAGGTTAAATTTAAGACTTCTTAAGACCTTTTTAAGACCATTACGAATGCAATTTAAGACCTTTTTCATGTCGACTGGCAAAAAACATCGATACTGGTCCCACGTTGGTTTCAGTTTGTAGTTGTTACAACATTAACAATACAAATTCTCCCCAAAACTTGGATTTTGGACTTAAGACATTGCACTCATGCTTATTCATATATATAAGTTCATAATGATATTTTGGCAGTGAACACTGAAAGGCTGAAATATCAGCATACCTCATACATACAGGCCTAACCCTGTGTGCCTTGTTAACCAGTGGAGAACAATTCTGAATAAAACATGATCAAGTTTGTCCCACAAGACACAGATAAAGAACCAATAGCACCAAGAAAAACACATCAAACAGATTCACATTTTCGATTAACAGTTTTTGAGAACTTTTGCTGTCTTATCGGACGATTTGCGATGTTTTTTTTAGTGCGACAGGAATCACTGAGGGCAAGGACAACAATTATGTGAATGTGGAAACGCTTTTTGACTTTCTTTTGTACTATTTCTCTGCTGACTATATGCATTTTGGCATCTAAGCTGGACAAAACCAGCAATTTCATTATATCACCTTGACTGGGTCAGAGCTATGGAATATTAAATCATCCTTTTTGCTCACCACATCTTAGCCTTTCTTACCATCGGGTGTGTAAAATGACAGACTATGAACTTTTTAAAATACAGAAATGTGAAATTATTGGTTATCTTATCAGTGTCAGCCATGAGAAGCAGGTAGTTATCGGTTATCATATCGGCTGGAGAAGAAAAACCAATTGTTAGTTTCAGACCTAGACACATCTGCTTAATCACTCACAACCAGTGGCCCTGCCAGCGACCCCTGAAAGCTCCTGAAGGAAGAGTCACATCCTGAGAATATTGTTCCAGCGCAAACAAAAGCTGACACTGTTACGTTACATCACTCTCTGTTTGAGAGGAGACCGACGTAACAGAGAAAACACACTTATTCAATCATCTCCTCACCTCCTTCCGGGCGTCAGAGTGCGGGACAGCATTGACGAGGTCACAGCGCCGTATGCCGCTCCATCGGGTGCGGAAGTCGGTAACAGGCATGGCGGGTTTGATGAATTTGTCGTAAACCACGTCTCCGTCGTAGGACACCAAGCTGCAGCGTGCCAGCTGGCTGATGTGCCCCTTTGGTCCCGAACCCACCATCTCACAGTCGATGGCGAGGTACTTTGCGGGTTTTCCTGCTGACGTCTGTTTATGGCTGCTTGACACCGAGGGGCAGTGGGTGGCGCTGGTGTTCACAGGTCCCTGGTTGGACGTCGAAGGCTTGGCGCTGTGGTGTGAAGTGCCGGCTGAGCTGCTTGAATGAGGTAAACTGTTGTTGTGTGTGTGAGCGGGAGCTGATGGTTGGTTTGCGACCGCTCCGTTGCGGCGCGGTGGAGCTTCATCATATCTGGTCCGACCCATTCTGTGGTCGTATTCGTGTTTACCTTCCGGTGAGCCGCTTTGCTCTAAATTCTTTTTGCGCGGCCCCCTGTTTCTCTTCCTCTTCCGGCTCGATGGAGTTTGCCTCTGTGGAGTGTCATCAAACAACACGTTGACCCAAATGTCCGACATTGGTTGTGGCAGTCCAGCAGAGGTCAGAAGTGATACACCGAGCAGTTGTTTCGACCTCCTCAGCAGGTCTTCACCCTGCGCAGTCCAGTTGGCATCGGCGGACACCGGTTTAAATGACTCATCCTGCGAGAGAAACACAGCGTTACCAAACCCAGTCTTAACTTGCAGGACTTGAACGCGTAACTTGGGGGGAACAAACCTTTTTTTACTACAACAGGAGGAAACCCGCTACCTAAACTTGTGGTTATGACTGACCGTAATGAATGAAACTTCATACAGTGGTGGAATGTAACTATATACTTTTACTCAAACGTTAAAGGTACTTGCTCTTATTTATTTATTATTCTCATATTTGTAAAAGTATTGACTGTGAATGTTTGTGATAAACTGAAGGGTTGAGAACATTATCCTACTTTAAAACATAAATAAACTTTAAAATCCATGCAACTGTTTTTACTGAGCTCATGAAAAGACTTTTTAGAGATATGTAGTTCTCCCAGGACAGCCACACTACGAATATATGATGATCATAGAATATGATGCCTTGCTGTAGACTCAACAACCCAACAGTGTATAAAGTATTAAAAAAATATTATTGGAATCGCAATATGGCCGAGTGCAATAAGCAAATTGCAGGAGCTGCAATTGTTTTAATAAAAGGTAGAATAATAATGAAGTGGTGTAGTGCTGAAGGGCCTACACACGTGTTTGTTTGGTACACAGCCCAAAAGATTACCAAAAATCATCAAGATTGCAACTGTTTTTTCTGTGAAAGTTTAATTTGCGGTGCAAAATAAGTTCATTCCCGCACTAATGGTGTCAAAACAATGTCAATATGATGCTTTTACCATATTATACAGCCTCAAAGTAAAGTTCAAATGATCTCAACCTTAAACATCTACAGCTGTAAATGCAGCTTCAAGGAAGCAGTCAAATATAATGTAATATATATATATATAT
>NW_023339807.1:25732032-25732248 GCF_004916995.1 Morone saxatilis | reverse complement strand
CGGTGTTCTGTATTGTATGTCTGAAAAGGACTTTTGCTTGATGTGAAAATGTCCAGGCCATAAGTGTGATATTAATTTGTACTTAGACTCCGTTTGGAACACCCAACAGCACCAAATGTGAGGCTTTAAGTTTATTCCTGAAAAAGGACTAAACAAGTGGCTGAAATCCACTTTAGTCTTGGCTAGTTTAAAGCTTAAAGGGACAGTTCACCCCAA
>NW_023339807.1:25728255-25731981 GCF_004916995.1 Morone saxatilis | reverse complement strand
ATACATATTTTCCCTCTTACCTGTAGTGCTTTTTATCCACCTAGATTGTTTTGGTGTGACTCGCTGAGTTTTGGAGATATAAGCCTTCTTTCCAATATAATGGACAAAAAAAAACTCAACAGCAATGTCTCTTTCCAGAAATCATGACCTGTTAACTAGCTAACGTCACAGCTGAGCCAAGGAGGTCGCCATGAATGTCTGCCAAACACAATCTAGGTGAATAAATAGCACTGCAGGTGAGGGGTTGATTTTGGGGTGAACTGTCCCTTTAAAGGAACCCTGTGAGAAAGCTTCAGAGCCAAAGTGTTAATGTCATCATGATTTAAAAATGTCTCCAAAGTGACGTCAAACTCGTCCTATCTTGTGTCCTCAGACGGGGAAGAAGGGCCACTCTTCTGTGGAGGATGCCAGAGCCACTATGGAGCTTTACAAGGTGGTGGAGGAGGAGTGGGAGAGGCAGCTGGCCTCCAAATCACAGGCCAGTTAGTGTCAGATTACAGGACACGACATGGAAATAAACTGAGCTTAAAACGGACATTTGGTGTGGCCGACTGGTTTCAGGATCAAACCCCCCCCCTCTGCTGTCCGGGTGATGTGTGAATGTTAATCAGATCTGCAGTCCAGCTGTTCCAGGACAACACTGAGCCCAGAGTGACGCTCACGCCACTATGGTGTTTGTTCATCTTCTCAACCATTTGAGGATGGAAGACATTTTAAGTCTGACCAAACTGCCACTAAAAGAGTTCTGTGTCACGTGTCAGCTTTGATTTTTAACGTTTGAATTGTGTTTAAGTGAATAATTGGGACAAAATACTGCCATATTGTTTGATCAAGCACCGATGATCTTCAGGGAGGTCGGTACTGAGATCGTCAGGCCCGCATGGGGCTTTTATAGAATATTTTGTCACTAACCAGTAGCCGTACGGGCATACTACTTTTATCGTTTCCAGACATGTTGTAAAATGTGACAAAATGTTTTTTAGTGTAAATGTTTGAAAAGCATAGATCTCTAGAAAGAAGAAGAAAAAAAGTTGTTGGTAAAGAAAAACAAAATTGTAATTTTGTGGCACAGTCAGGTGGAAACCTCGTATAACCTCGTAAACCTCTCTATATTTTTTTTCTTTTTCATGAATCAATGCTATTGATTACCCCAAGTGTGAACCTATCATTACATCACCCATTGGTTGTTTGTGGAGTACTGTTTTGAAGCCTCGAGTCTGGCGTTATGGTTGGTAAATGTTAAGGTAGTCACATTATTATTTAAATATTTCAACACCTGTTTTCCATTCAGATTTAAAGCCAAAAAACCCTCTTACACCCACCCAAATATAGGACATGACTTCTGTGTCTTCAATGGTAGCTACAGCCCCGATGCTCTTCATATCTCTTGCATGGACGGTCTTAAAATAAAACTTCCACTTGTCACAGCGGTTGATGAAACCAGTGTGTTTCTCTGACCTCTTCCAGTTAATGTAAATCTGCTGTGTTGGGATACAGAAGTGGTTACTTTCATACAATTTCCTATGCAATGACAGACGACTTCAGTTGTCTCCTGTACACATTCAGCTCTTCAATAAATCATTACCACAATCATTTTGAGGTATTAGAGTAATTACTGTGATGATAATATCATTCAGACTTTTCACTCCATCCATGTCCACTGTTTATGCTGCTAACCATCTTCATGTCACTACAGAGCTAGGGGATGCACTGGGTTGCCGGTTTATTGTATTGAGGGTGGAGTTCAAGTACCCCAGAGTTACTTTCGGCCACTGATAAACACCTCAGAATAACACAACAGCAGCACAGACCACAGCCTCAGATATGACCACAGATAATCAACAACAACAACATAGCTTAATGCTGCTGTTTGACATAACTCCAAGTCTGTATTAAGGCATTTCTTCATTTTTACTCTGGGAAAAACTGTAAAATCCCCTAAAACGATTGTATCTCTGACCTCTATAACTTTTGATAACGAATGTAAGATTTTTTCACTTCCACTGAAACTGTTTTGGGCTCGCTTCAACCTCTGTTTTAAACCACATCCAGCTGTGTTTTAAAAGGCTTTTGGTTTCTGCATGAGAAACCTTTAGAGATCTGTTTTTTGAACTGCCACAGTTACTGTGTCTCAGTCTTCATCTAAGAAAGAATCTCCTGACTGAACAGACTAGGATTTTGTGTTTTGGTGTTAGTTTCCCTTCCAGTACCGACCCCTTTCCTGCAGAGCTCATCCACAGCTGCATCCTTGAGTTTGCTCTCCTCAGACCTGACATACAAACATACACTTCTTCCACAGTGCTCCACTTTCTGTATCCTCTAGCAAGCGTTTGTCCTTAAAGGTGAGTGATCAGCACTATTTCCCTGCTGTGAATTCAACACCAGCACATTAATTATACAGCATGCCATCCTTCCTGAAAAAGCCACACCAGACACAACTGCTGGCACGGAGAAGCTCATTAAAGAGAAAGAAACACACCAAACCTCAGAGGCAACGCTCCGCTCTAACACTAGCAATGACTCACCACTTTCTCATTTGAAGTCAGGTACGATTGGAAGTGTCAAGGACTTTACAGAAAGTGTTTGTGAGTTACGTTGGTGTGAGATTAGAGAGTTTCTAGAAAGAAGCAAGCTGTCCTGAGGTAAAGACAAGTCCTGTGTCTGTTCTTTGTCCGTGGAGCGAACAGGCAGCTGAAAACCCCTCAGTATCACCACAGAGGATGCCAAAGCATCTAATGGTCACAGTCTAAGTAGCTGGCAAAGGAGGCAGTGGAATCTCCTGTGCTAGAAATTCTTTAGCTGTGAACTCCACAGTGTTTTAGTTACTCAATAGAAGACAAGAATAAACTGCACAGTAGAAATCTGGAGCCGCAGTTGAAAAGTAGAGTTGGCTTAAGATCATTAAAAGCTTTTGTTAACGTAGAAAGACCAAGTTAATAAAGGCTTTCAATCTATTGAATTTGCAGCTTCTTCCCTCTGTTAAAGCAGTGTGGTGGTCTGGCTGTTGAATGCAGTACTGTAGTACTAAAAGATCAGTTCATCCAAATTACAAATACAACATTTTATCACTTTAAGAAACACCCTTCATTATAAAACAGCTGCTATCCGGACACCTCGAACTGCAGAGGTCAGTTATTAAAATGTTTACTATGATTTCTTAAGACCATGTGATATATTGGCATCTAGCAGTGTAGTTGTTGATTACAACCCCATCACCTCACCCTCCAATTCCAAGTGTGTAGGAGAAACTACGCTGGCCACGAAAAACACATAAGACCCTAGAGCCAGTGTTTGGTTCGTCTGTTCTTGGCCAGTGGTTCCCAATCTGGGGGTCGGTTGATTTTAAGGAGAGTAAAAATACACCCATTTGGCCTTTATCTCTGCAATTTGTTTATGTCTGTGAAGAAATGAAATTGTTATTTTTAAAGTTTAGATTATTATTTAAGACAAACTTTTTTTCTTTTTTTACCTTAGCACCTTATTCAAAGAGCTTTCACTCTCTGCTTAACAGCCCCATCTTACATTAGAAAAGTATGCAGTTAAATATATAATACAGACTGAGAATTGTATAAAACGTTCTTAAAAATATCAGGAAAACTCAGGGCGCCTGGATGGTTCGTGTGGTAGGGCTCCTGCTGCAGCGGCCCAAGGTTTGGGTCCGACCTGCGGCCCTTTGCTGTGTGTCATCCCCTCTCTCTGCCCCCCTTTCCTGTCCATCTTCAGCTG
>NW_023339807.1:25721071-25728155 GCF_004916995.1 Morone saxatilis | reverse complement strand
ATTTCTTACTTTTAGGTGATTATACACTGATGATGAATATTATATTCCATTTTTGCCAATAGATCATCCTAAATAGTACACACTGGACCTTTAAACCATGAATCTTTTGTTTACAAAACTCTCCCAGTGCCTAGATAAAAACAATTTTTATATGTGTGACATCATCCCAATGTAAAGTGACCGTGGGCGCCATCTTTGAGTCCGGTATACAGTTCTTATCATAAATGCAGCACCAAACCCTGCTACCTGTCACACCTCTAACACACCTGGCTAATTGCTGAATAAGGTGGACGTGATTGTCAGGTTGGCGGTTTCGGAGAGCTACTCCCAATTCAGCAGGTTTCAGTTGCTGTCCGACGATCAGACACCCTGAAACCTTAAGTCATCATGTGATACCCTTCACTCACCAAGTGACCCTGGACCTCTTCAGATTTTGGGTTTCAGACAAGGTTTAGCAAAAAAATACTGCAAAGCAACATGTGATTTAATCCATTCAGATTATCCCATACTGCTTATCCCTCCTAAATCTCATTGTGCATGGCCAATAATGTGAATAGTTTGATTTTATGCCCTGTTATTAGCTCCATAAGTAAAAGCCAAAGCTTTGAAACCAAAAGAGGCTTTGGATTTTCTACTGTGGGTGTGTTGAATTTAATATGTTAAAAACAAGATTTTCTCCTTCACATTTGAGGCTGAATAACAAATGAAAATGAGAAACATCTTTCGGCTTGCTGATCCTTTTTAAAATGTAGACCTTTTGTTAAATGTACTTTCACATTATTGATTTAAATACTATTCTCAACATTTGAAATAAAAGAAGATTAAGTGTCCACCTGCTGTATTAATAAGGCTCTGAAATACATGAAAGAGCACCTCATTAAGCAATACAATATGGATTTTATGGATTTTATTACCCCCTGGGTCAAGTTATTGGGAGCTAGACTCTGAAGATTACCCTTTCCACACACACATCACACACCGCACATATTAGTCATGGCCCAGCATCAGCCACATGTGCATAATTCGGTTTTTATTACCCAGTGCCAAGCCATCAGGAATGTGTCCATTTTGCACATTGCCAGGTAACATACAGTACATACAGTGAGCACAGTGTGGGTTGGCGGCAGGATCAGCAAGCATGAAGGATCTTACACTGTCATGTATGAAAGCTGCAAACGGAGAAAAAGTCTCTGGAACAAATAAGTCCACCCTGGTCCAGTCTGCAACTTCAACAGGTGTGATGTAGAAACTTGAAGCCAACAGTGCACATACACAGACAATGGACTTTAGAGTAGGAGCAAGCAGGAGACATGTTGTGTAACAGCAGGAAAGCTTTAGAAGTGAACATATTCATAGATTATGGAAGCAGATATCTTTTTAAGGATTTTAATTGGAATTTTTGTTTTCCAGAATAACTGTTCCAAGCAGTTTATATGTCCTAATACATGTTTTATATTTACCATCTAAGTGTAATGTGATGGGGTGACAAACCCTTAGGGTTATTGGGACTTAAGGTGGGGTTGTGACTTCAATCCCCCACTGATGTGGTCTGAAAACCTCTTGAGATCGCAGCTTGAGATGCGAAAATGTTTTAAAAAATAAAAAGCATGAAAGTTATTCTTAGAGGGTCTAAGGATATAGTTTGTATGCTGTACAGGTTGTAAAGCCCCTTGAAGCAAATGTGTGATATGTGATATTGGACTATTTAAATAAAACTGCTTTGACTTGTTGCTGTCTAACGCACTCTTGTTCCACTGAAATGCAGAAAACAGAAAATCACATTAAAACCATTTTTAAAAAACGGAACAAGAGGACATCCATTATTATTGCAAGTTTGGCAATAATAATTCCTCCACTCCACTTCAGCACTGAAGAACATCTTGCAGATCGAAACATTGCATTAACAAAGAGAATATAAATAATTATGCCCCTCAGTGTGCAGACTCTTTCCTCCTTTTTGCCCTGCAGCAATGTGTTTTTGTCCTGCACCTGAATATTTTGTGCACACACTTGGTCCCTTTTCTATCATTTTTAAAAAGAATTGTCATATTTTAAAGACAGAATCAAAAATGTAGTAATCCTTGACAATGTAACTAAGATCTAATTACACATTTTGCTAATCTGGGTTGATTATAGTTACTTATTTTTGTAATCTTATTATGTAATCCTGATTACATGTAATCAGTTGCTACCAAATACTGATTGTAACACACACAATTATAAATTGAGATATTGATTCTTGTGCGACTTTCTTTGGGTAAACCAACATGCTTCCTTGAGCAAAGGATGCTAAAGTTGCTTTGTGTCTACTGGAGATGTAAATTTGGTCAGACAGGACAGGTTGATAATAAGCCCATAACCTATGAGGCCTGTGTGTGTCAGCTTGTTGTGGGGCTCCTCTGCCTCCAAGCAGTCATAAAAAAGTCAGTTAATGCAGTTTAAATATTGATTTATTCTTTGTCTAAAATAGACAATTAGACAGTTCAAGGGCAATGCACAACACACCTCTTAAAGAAAATTCTAGAAGTTTGGGGACCTATGTGGCCCACTTGGCTCTTCATTTACTGACAGAAAATATAAAATAATTGATATTATTCCCCATTTGTTCACCTCTCAGTCTCACCCTCTACCTCAGCAGGGATTATGATTTTACAGGCAGGGGGTGGAGGAGGAGGAGGGAGGGGGGTGCTGGTCTTTTAACACTGCCCTCATCCCAATTCCTCCTCTCTTCACCTCCTCTCCTTCTTGGCGGTCAAATCCTCCCTCTGTGTGTTGCTGAGCGGTCGGTCGCTTCAGCACTGAGAGGCTGCTGAAGGACTTTGGGTCGGAGAACAGACAAAAAGATCGACCTGCACCTGTCTGCAGCCTCCGCGGAGACACGAACAACTTCTGCAAATCTGCACCGACACTTGAGCCTGATGAAGATGAAGTAAGTCTCAAACCCTGACTATTAAATCAGACTTTTCAGGTCCTCGATTTGTTGTTATTCAGCTCCTATTTTCACACTCAGTTTGCCTTTATTCTTTATTGTGCATGCATTTTTGCTTTATGGGCAAAAAAACCTTTAAATTCAAAGAAATGCGTGATAAACGCGGGATTATTCGGCTGCGCATCCCGATATAAAGTAACACAGACAGCATCAGTTGTCACCTGCTGCAGCATCACTGTATGTAGCTGCCTGCATCCACTGTTTGTGAGAACACACGGGCAGTGGTGCAGAAGTCAGGAAAAGTAGTAACACTCCAACACGAGTCAAAATGTTGGATTCAAAGAAAAAGTGTCAAAAGTGCTCATTAGAATGGCTCCTTTCAGAAATGATATACTTTGTTATTAGATCATTATGAATGCATATGTAAGCATGTTAATATTGAGGTGGAACTGTTTTATATTGTTGGGCAGATTAGGATAACAATGCATCATATTTTTAAAAGTTTTATATATAAAATAACCTACACAGTAACTAGATGTTAAATTAATTAGTAGAGAACAAAAGTATAATATTTCCATCAAATGTGAATATTGATGTAAGTGCCTTAATTGTTGTTTACTTGAGTAAATGTACACATAGCAAACTATAGTTTTGTTATATTATGCAAGTATTCTGGGAGTATCACAATTAAACCTGTGAGTACCAAATGAAAACTGTAAGTGTCTTTGGGAAGATTGTAGTGATATACTAGCAGATGTAAATGAACACACAAGTATTGGCCTAATTAGGTCATCATGAAATATTTTTCATATGCAGTTAGCTCATTTAAACTCATTATGGCTTCAATCATTAGAGTAAATTATAGGACATAAAACAAAATTCCATAAAGCCTTATAGAGGACTTACCACCGTATTATACCCTGGAAATAGACCTGTGGAGGATAACAGGTAATGGTAATTCTGCTTGTTTGATTTCAGCTAAAACAGATGGTTGTTTTCTTAGAAAAATCTGCTTTTTGAATTAAAGTAATACAAAAACAAAAGATGATGTGTGTGCATCCATTTATATATATATATATATATGTATATACAAATAAATTTGAATTTAATTTAATTTAATTAATATAATAAATTAATTCACCTTTAAAGCCAGACTTAAGATAAACTTTAGACTCAGATTACCACTTTGGAATTGTTCATTAATGGCAGTGACAGTACTTTTATCTTCACATTTGGTTTGTTTAAGCCAGGATATGATTTACAATAGAACAATATAATGCAAATGAGTAGAGAACCAATTTCTTGTCATCATGCACTAACACTAAGATGACATTGCATGTTTTTGATAAGTTGCAATTTAGTGGGAAACATGGGCTTGTGCATCACTGAGCATCTTTGTCATTCTCTGTGGCAGTTAACAACTGCATTGAAAACAGGAATATTAAACATAAAATCTTTTTTTTTTTTAAATTAACATGAAGAAAAAAGCTACATAGCCCCTGCAGTACTCAAACGTACCCCTAGGGGTATCATAGGTGTGGAAACAAAACAAAAGGATTTGAACCTAAATGCAGACTAGCACAGCAGTTCAGATGATTTATTGCAAAAACAGTGGTGGAACATAAACTTACATCATAATGAGGCAATAGACCAAAATTTACAAATAAATCCAATAGAAAGTCCAAAAAACTGAGGAAGTGGTCCAAACAACAATCAGGAAACACAAGGAGCTACACATCTCAACAATGCCGAACTAGCAAATGAAACAAAGAAAGTCAAGGACTCAAGGCACAGGTGAAAATAATCAAGGCATAAGGCATAATCAAGGATAGATTCTCATGCGATCTCGTGTAATCTGATGGTTCTACAGTAGCTGCCTCGCAAGGTATCCAGCTTCCTAAAGATGTGAGAAACCTTCTAGATTCTTCAAGCAGATCAGAAATGTATTTTGGCCCGAAGTCGTTAGGTGTAAAGATTTAAGGACAGGAGTAATATGTGCTCACTTCTTTTGGAAAGACCTGACAAAAGTCAACAACAGATGAGTTTTTTTTCTAATTCTTGTTATTTGTTTGAGATGATAAAATACTGGTTCAGTTTTTGCCTTGGTGTTGCTCAGATCTGAGTCTATTTCCTTTACAATCCAGGTGTAAATCTGAGCATAACCCCTGACTACAAATAATAATAAAAGGACACATTTCTGTATTTTATGTCAAACCTGTTCCCATTACACCAGTAAAGGGTGCAGTTTTTTAGGCATTGTGTTCTCAGTGACTGATGGTGCAGAGGCTCTCAGTGGGAGCAGCAGGTCATGCCGGTTACTGTTGCTGCACAGTTTGTCTGCAACTTCACAAGGAGTATATGTTCTCTGCAGTAGCATCAGTACATTTCCTGCTGCACCTCGGAAATGTGACTCAAACTAAATAATGAGTGCAGACCAGCGCTGTGTTTGCTGTTGTGTTTTTTGTCACCCTGTCTGAGGTATAAGCCCTTAAAACTCTACCTAATCAGCTTGTGGCACTCAGACTCCAGCACACACAAGCTTAAACACAGTGTCCTGTAGCTTATGGCTTTTGGCCCTTTTTTAAAAGTTTTGCCCTCTGGCACACACAGTCAGCTGCTAACAGCTAATAAGACATGGCTGCTGCTTGAAGCCGACTGGTAAATCATTTCCAAACAATTCCTGTAAACTTAACGTCTCTCTCAGCGCTCAGTCATGCTGTACGGAGTCTCTTTCTTCCTCTCTGCCACCCTTTTCTCTGAGAGGTCTCCATTGCTTCCAGCCCTCCCCGGTTGCGCCTTGCTTCCTGTCAGACTGTGTCTGTCAGGGGGGGTTCGGGTTGCCCCTGGAGATGGGCAGACTGAGTCATTCGAGGTGGCGCGATGTGGGACTGGTGAGCCTGCGTGATGGAGGGGCAAAAGGGTGGCGGCGGTGGTCCTTGCTGTGAGAAAGCCGAGGGGTACAGCGCAGGGGAAGTGGTGACGTCAGGTTGATCCAACGATGGCTAAGCAAGTGGTTCAGCACCCCTTTCTCAAATCTGAAAGACCGCCGAAGGGAGGATGTGTTTGTCTTTGTGGTTGTTTGTGAAAGACTCTGAGAGTCTAGGTAGTACAGGTCACCATGTTCCTCCACACTAGAGCTGCAACAATAACTTAATTAATAGATTAGTCAATTAAATGAGAAGTAATTGCCAGCTAGTTTGATAATTAAATAATGGTTTTAGTCATTTTTTTAAGCAAAAAAAGCCAAACATTTTATGGTTTCCTGCTTCTTAAAAGTCATACTTTGATGCTTTTCTTTGTCAGATGTAATAATAAACTGAATATCACCTTGGGCTATCTCCGGCAGAGACATTTAAAGTAGGCATGGGCGGATTGATTCTGCGGGATTGATACATCAATATTCACAAACCACTCAGTTGGTATCGATTCCTTTAAACAAATATTGATAATAAAATGATGTAATTATAAAACGGGGGTGGCTGCGTGACTTCCAACCATTTTCAGTACTTGTAACTGGCCCATGTCACATGACTGTGGAAACCCATGTGACATGAGAACCGAGTGCGCAGCTGCACATAATCGCACACATCTGCATCACACCATGTAGAACCTCCATGTTTTTATAACACACTGGCCGTAGGTAAGGCCGAAGTTTCGTGGCCACTGTAGTTTCTCAGCCCATTCTCATTCTCAGGGCATCAAATCCAGACACTATACCAAAAAAGTTGGACCCCATGAGCACCAAAATATTAAAAATTGTCAAATAAATGATTTGTAAATGATATGTTATTCGACAGCCTAATTTAGTAATATTCATACTGGTTTAAATAGGCAATTTATGAGTTTTGTGCAAAAGGAATTTAAGATTGAGTTCAGTAATTGAAGCAAATAAAAGCCCAAGGCCTTAACTGAGGTTTTACAGTACAAGTGGAATTGCAAATAATCATCAGAAATAACTCATCATGGTCTTGTTGGACTGGTTATTTTGTCCTCAGCTATCTACCGGAGCGGCAGCACTCTCGTCACACTGAAGTGACAAATGGGCCAAAACTCTCACAAAGCTGGTGCAGTCTTTTAAGAATATAGTTCACCCCCTTCCTCCTCCTCCTCCTCCTCCTCCTCCTCCTCCTCCTCCTCACCCCTCCCTCCTCCCTC
>NW_023339807.1:25698900-25720971 GCF_004916995.1 Morone saxatilis | reverse complement strand
CCTCCTCCTCCTCCTCACCCCTCCCTCTTCCCTCCCAGCCTCAAATGACCTTTCCTGGCAAACTGAGCGGTCAAACATCCTCTCTCTTGGCCCCCGCCGCCTTTTCCCTCAAGGTGAAGTCATTGACTATTCAGCCACTTGTGATGCCTGTCTTTGCACTTCTGATGTTGCCTGGGATGCGTCCTCTGCCGCCTCTGCCTCCCCATAGGAAAACCTCTCTCTCTCATCGTGTGTGTGTGTGTTAGAAAGCGAAACAGTGAGTCAGACAGATAGCTGATGAGTTTGAAATGAAGGGATTGTTAGATTTGAATAGTCAGACATTGGTGGAGGATTGTCAAGAGGAATTATGTCCATGTGATGTAGAGAGCAACTGAAACCAGTATGACAGGAAGCTGACAGGTTGACAGTTGATTTGCTCATTCATCCATCGAGCGTCTCTTTTATTCTAACTTTTGGAAATACTGACCAAAGTTACTTGTCTATTTTAAAAGAACCTCATGCTTTAGTTTAATAGTTGTGTTGTTGTTATTTACAATCTGGTCTGACCGAAAAATTCATCTGGATGACACAATTGAAAGTATTTCGGCATTGGTTGAACAACAAATGTCAGTACAGAAATGTCAAAGACACGTTTGAGATATGGTTGCTGGAAGTAGGGGTCCTGAGGGGGCTCCAGCACCTCCAAACAATCTGGCATAATGAAAACATNATGTCATGCATTTAGTGTTTAGTATAAGGTCATTATATACACGGCTTTCTCTCAGCAACCCCTAACTCTGATTGACTTCCAGCGTCCCTGGTCTGAGGTCATTTAGAAACTATGTCTCTATTACACAGTTTGTCCACTAGAGAGCGCTCACAAGTTGATTTTTCATCTGTAAAATGTCCCACTCGCTACATCCTATATGTTGGTACAAATTATTTAACGACCAAGAGTAAGGGATCTTTATAAAAAGGTTTAGAAATGGTAATATTTACTGTTTTCATATGAATGCTACTCAGTAACTTTCTCAACTCTTCTCACACAAAAAAGTAATTTGTTATATATCACATTTAAATCTTATGTACATGGGCATCTGTCTGTCTGCAGCTCTGTTCAGTGAAATGATTTGAACAGCCAGCTTTATCCCAAGTGGCATTTCTGTTTTCAGAGCTTTCATTTTGGAATGACGGAGCCAAATTTAGGCATTAAAAAGCTGCTGAGTGATTATTTATTAATCCTGTTTTGATTAGAAATGTGTCTCTGCTGAGAACCACGAAACAAACTTCAATTTCCTTCGTCATTTCAACTTTGATTCTCCTTTCAGTCAAAGGGAAGCGCTCATTGACATACAGTACATGTCTGTGATTTCCCACTTAGATTCCCACACTCATCCTCTCTGCTCTCCACAGGCTCCTTGTAAAAGAGCTTGTATAAAAGATTAAAGAGTCTGGATTTACTTCCCCCAGGTAAACTGCTTGTTAATTCAGGCCTGCAGGTGAAGCTCTGTCATGTCTCGCCCGCGTTGGTAAGGAGTCAGTGAGGTGTCGGAGGTCACCAGCTGTTCTCTGTTGGTTTTGGTTTGTTTGTGCCTGGATGAACTGACAAATAGGGTTTCGTCAGCCGCAAACACACAAAAAGTAGACTTTCTCACAGTTCGCAGCTCACAGTCTCTACTGCTATTTATTTTTCATTTCTCCAGCTGGAGCCTCTGATCATTTATTCACTTCCTGCTTCTTCCCTAGGAACGAAGATTTGTTGAGTGACACAGGGACAAGAAGAACTTGAAATAAACACACAGCTCTTTTGGGGTCAGGCAGTGAAATGTGATGCTCTGCTCTGAAATAGTTTGAGGCAGGGACGTGCTCACACGTTTTGAGGAACTGTTGCTCTAGCGGAAAGGGGCATGCCTCCGCTGGACACAGAGATGAAGAGCTGTAAAAAAGCCCCAAGCAAACAAAAAGTGTGAAGAAAAGTGGTGCCCTATGCCCCGTGTTGCCGTTGTGTGAGGGCTCTGGTTGAGTCTGTTGAAGTTGTGTAAATGATTAATGATGAATGCTAACCAATGGGATGCCCTGTCAATGAAAAGCTCCACATATATGCTTCCAAACAATGCACAGATTAACACATTTGCATCATGTTGTGCAATATTGCCTTAAATTCTGCTACGGATAGTTACAAAGTGACAACTGAAAACTTTGGTCTAACTGAAGTGGCCTACACAGAAGTTACAAAAACTGCAGTTTCTCTAACGGCCACTTGAGGCTGGTTCCAGCAGTGAGTCAATCTCCATAAGGCCAAATATTAAAATGTCCAACTTTACAGCAGTAATTAACATGTTTACAGCGAGGTTCAAAAAACAGTTTCAGTCTCTATAGCTAAATACCCCGTTCATGACAACTGTACAGGGGGTGAATAGTTAATAGATTAGTTTCACCCGTTTAAATTATATTGAGACTTAAAGTTATGCATAATTGAGGGCGTGGCTGCTTTGAGTGACAAGTTACGGCCATCACAAGTGGCTGTTTTTGGTTTGGCTTCATTCAGCCCGCCTTAGCTCCCCCCGCGCTCCACCTCTTTGGATTACCTGGAGCCAGGACTGCCAAGATCAACACAGCCGACCACACTGAGCTCAATGGCTCTTCAAGAACCTATATAGGTACTATATACAGTCTATGGTGTCCCAATGTGTTCATCTGTACACTCAGTATGTTCTGAATCATTGTTTTCCTTTAAATGATTAATGTAGAATTAGTGGATTACATCTTTTATACCAAAGTTTTTTGCAATTAAACACATCCTGTATGCAGCTGCAGGACAATTTTGGGGGGCTGTAAAACATACAAGATATCACACAAATTTCGATTTCTTGGAGTAAATAAAGTCTAATCCAATCTAAACAAAGGGGAGGAAGCCTGAGTGGAGCTGAACTGTCAATAATCATGTTCAATGGGACGATAGACTGCCACACCTGTCAATCAAGCACACATTAACAAAGAATACTCTTCTTTTAAGCATTCATATAGCATACATTTGGTGATATTAAATTGTGTTGCAGTTGCCTCATGCAGATTTCTGGTAATATAAAGATTTTCTTTTGTTTGATCAAAGCCTTTCTAAACACAGTTTGAGGTGGTTGCTCAGCATGTTTGTCAGCCACCGTTGTGAGAAGCAGAGTAGAGAAAACATATCCCAGTGTTAACATAGCTATACAGAGAAACATAAAACAGGATAGAAAAAAGTAAAAAGTGAATATAGTGGAGGAGAAAAGGAGTGGTAATAATGGTAAATCTAGTTAAGTTGGAGGTTGGGCTTCAGTCCGACCCTCCAGGGAGTTTTGAGGGAATCAGAATTCCGATCACACTCTGCAGCTCCTGAAGTCTGACTCACAGAGAGCTCCAAGGACACACAGGCAGTCCCTCAGTCTGTCTGTCTGCACACACGCACACACATAAACACACATTAATATGTCAACAACAACATTATTGTTGGGATGATTGTATTTTGATCATGTTTCTTTGTATTTCATAATTAATAGACAGTCTATTTATTTCATAATCCCATCATATACTGCAAGCCATGGATTGTTATTATGGGGTGATTGTTACAATTTGATTATTAATTGGTTGTACCATTAGTTGTATTTTTAAGTATGGCAGTTGAAAAGGTTGATGGAAACGACAAAATATAAAAAGCCTAACAAAGTTTTGTAAAAAAGTTTTCAAGCTAAAGTATGAATTCATGTCAGAGAGTGAAGGAGTCAAAACTAAACTAATAAATCAGTTTCTTAGTCTGGAAATATTTGATGTTTGTGATAAACTGATAAATGAAGTGTTTCTTTATGTTTTGGGAAAATTCTAAATAAATTCAATAACAACCTCTTGGATAAGCTTGATGCATTGCTACAAAGCTGAAAACAGGCTGTCACCTGAAGGGTCATGTCACCCAGTGCAACAGTACAGTTCAGTTAAGTTTTTGGAGCTCCATGGCACAGAGGAAGAACATATATCAGGCTTTGAAACATAGAAAGTCTTTGTTAAAGCGGAATTATGCTTCTGAGAATATACACGTAGACATCTCTGCAGAGAAGAGATTTATGGCTAACTGTAGGTGCCATAAGCTCACAAAGGAGCAGACAAACAGCAATGCGTCGTGTGGACCTGTGTGTTAAGCAAACTGATTGGTTGATCCAGGCGGGTTTGTAGCTGAGAAAATATGCAAACTTTCATCTCCTCGATAGTAGAAATAGCCATCGAGAGCCAAGCAAACTGTGCAGTCTGGAGAAGCATGTTCCAGAAATTCTCACCAGACTTGATCCCCTAAAGCAAAAAAGTTTTGGTCATAGATCTTCATCAAGATAAAGCCTGCTGCTTTTATTTCTTCTACCTACAGAAAGTTTCAGCAAGGTAACAGCATATGTAAAGTTCTTCTTGTTATGATGACGAAGTAACCAATGAGATTTGAATCCGACTAGAATAGATGATGGAAAGTGAAATTAGGGAGTAAATGTAAGTATATTTACTTAAACTCTGCAGAGAGCTTCTTGTCATTTCAAGTTCGACCATGTGGTCCCCCCTCCCCTTCTTGTCTTTAACCCACAGACTGGATGTGCTTCTACCTGTGCTGTGGGCCATCTGTCTCCTCGTCCTGCCGTCGTCCTCTACCCCCCACCACGAGTCAGGTACGCACCCCTCCCTCTGCCCCCCTCATGTTCACCGTTACCATCCACGGCTGACATCCACGACTCCATTAAATCATACATGACCTCTGACTTTTAAGGGCAGCAGGGTGCTCTTTAATCATTCCCCATTGTTCATTGTTTCTGTCGACATGTGCACTCTGGGGGGGGGGGCATTTTCAAGGGTGTCCCAGCAGAAAATGGAGGTTAACTGATGGGCTGAATGTCTTTTTCCTTTAGTTGTGTCAACAGAAGCACAATAAAAGCAAGAATTGACAGCTAATGACATTATATTATATAGTTTACACAGCAAAATGATTTGGAGGAATGCGAACTGAAGGGTTTTAGAAGCAGATGAGCTACATTTTAAAATTAGTGACCTCTGCTGGTGACCACTGGGAACTGCAACAACTTGACTGACCTGCTTAGATCTGCATAGAATATTGTCATTTTGTGCTATGAGTCAGAAACAAAAATTAGTGATTAAAATTGCCTGCAGTCTAACACTGATTCAATGTTGGCTCTAATAACTGGTTGCAGGGGTTTTTCTCCAAAACTGGAAAAGCAAAATAAAGTCTGTGTTTCAGTGGATGAGTGGATGAAATTAGGTAAATCTCTTCTCATAAACGTCTCAGCTTTAAGAGAGTGAGAGCTATTTTTGGAAAATGAGGGACCCCTTCATAGATATGAATATATGAATCAATGTGGTTTAACAATGAGATGCTCCATTTGTCTTTTTCTCTTTGTTTTTCCTCCTTCTTCCACCTCCATGTTTCTTCACTATTTACTGTATGTTGTTTTTAGCCCACGCTTTGGTTTCAGGGATACATAGTAATACATCTATTTGACGGATTACCATAAAATTCATAAATGATTCCCAGAGGCTGATTTTTTTTCTAGCTATGGAAGGGGCAGTGTCTAAATTAGACCATCCATTTTAAGAACATTTTCAGAGCTGTTTTCTTTTTGGAGTACCACTCAAGCATTGCTGTACGCAGGGTTTTAGAAATACACAGGTTGAACTTGCTAGTGGGGTTGGGGGCATGCATCAAACTAGTAGGTATGTTCAGGCAATTATTTCAGGACTTTTACTGTATACTCCTCGGAAAACATACTGAGGTCTGGACCTCGGGGGCCTCAGTCATGGTTATGGCCATGCTCACCAGAGGTGGCGGTGCCCAATAACAAAGGTACCAGTGAGTAGTAGCCCATTTCAGGCACTAACACGCTAACCCAAAATGATAAACATTGCACTGTACTTGCTGCACATCAGTGTGTTAACATTTTCATTGTGAGCATGTTGACATTAGCAATTAGCTCAAAACACCACTGTGTCTAAGTAGAGCCTTGCAACCTAATTGTGGCCTTCATTTTGGCTAATAAATGTATAGTATGTATTGTTATATGTAGCTTATGTCACTAATGCCACCAAAAATAATAACTATTTTTATGTCAGGTCTTGGATATCTAGCATGTATAAATTCTGAAGCAGATTAAAGGAATAGTTTGACATTTTGGGAAATACTTAACTTTGCCAGCGTATAACTTTTTAAATAATCTATGGATTCAACAAACACAACACATGTTATTTAGTGAGCTTTAGTACATTAGCACATTAGCTGGCTAGCTGCTTTTACTTGCGTCCAGTCTTTATGCTAAGCTAGGTTGTCTCCTGGCTTCTGCTGCATACTTAACACACAGACATGAGAGAAGAAAAACTATGTATTAAGCATATTTCTGAAAATGTCACCAATTACTTTAAAGCTTGCCTCTCCTCAGATGATTCCAAGCTTCTCCAGGTGACCATCCCGTCCACCCCACCTATACTTGCTGTCCTGGGCGGCTCTCTCACATTACCCTGCCTGGTGTCTCTGGCCCACCCGCCGCCGTCTCCCTCCACCAACGGCCGCCACGCCGTGCTGTCCCTCCCGCGGGTCAAATGGACCGTTCTCACTCACGGCCGAGAGACGGAGATCCTGGTGGCCCGCGGCGACAGGGTGAGAGTCAGCGAGGCCTATAAAGACAGAGCCTCGCTGCTCAACTACGCCTACTCCCCCGCCGACCTCACCCTGCGGCTGGAGAGCCTGAGGCAGAACGACAGCGGCTTCTACCGCTGCGAGGTGCAGCAGGGCCTGGAGGACGCTGACGATGTGGCTCAGGTCAAGGTCAAAGGTGAGACAGACAGCGTAGTGAATAAATATTGAAAAAGTAAAAAATATATCTCTGTTTAGCAATGATTCTCATGCTTTCTTTTAAAAATACATGTGGACAAAATAACAAGAACACCTTTTTCAAGCAATGGATCTACATCGTCTTTGTGGACTTTTTTGAATGTGAAAAATCCTAAATTTAACATTCTTGAATTATCTTGAAGGTGTTCTTGTGATTGTATTCAGCACGTGTATATACACAGGGTGGACAAAATAACAAGAACAGATCAATACAATGCAGTACAACAACCCCTAAAATACTCACTACTGAACACATTTAGTTTTATTTTAGTAGCATTAAGAAACTGAACCTCATTATACAACCCTGCATTGTAAATGACAATTAAATAATCTTGAATCCTTGAATAAAAACCTCTCTGGGAAAAAAGGTTTCATTAATGCAGGGCTGCTATATTGCAATTTATTAGTTAATTCAGTTTTCATGTTTAGCTGCTATTTTGTCAACCTGGTGAATACATACTTATCCTTCTTGCTTCTCAAGTAAGAGACGCAAACATTATATTAACATACATAAATTATATACTAAATCAAAGTGCACACACACATCTGCCTGTTAGGTGTGATAATTTAGTTATTTAGAATAAATAATAAATTTTGGTCACAGACCTTCGCTGGGCATTACTCTCTATAGTCTTTATAACCTTAAAGAAAGTCTCCCTAATGAAAGCAAGGGCAAAATAATTAATTTATTATGGAAATATAGAGTAAATAGTCTAATATGACACAACATATCAAGCTGATATCTTATATAAGCTTAGCATAGTCTAATGTTACACATTATTATAATGCAGTACCCCCATATATCGGGTTTAAAAATGTCATGATTACTTTAACGTTGATGACATAAAGCAGGTCTGCTACCCCTCCACCCTACCACAAATCTGACCCAGTCACTCTGAGATAAACGGGCTCAAAGCAACATCAACTGCAGTAATTTAGCAACATAGTCTGATGCCATTGACAGAACATGCACGTGTAAGTCAATACAGTCAGTCGAAAGTAATTCAGTGGACGTCGTGAAGAGAATTAAGGTCAAATAAATTACCTTGTGGATAATAGATAAAGCCACTGTGTCTCATATTTCTGCACCTTTGTTATGCAATGCACCCTCAACATCTGTGATGAATGGTCGTCTCATTCAGCACCCCCACCAAGTAATAGATTATGGATTCTCTGACCACAGTCATTTGTGAGCTCATATATCAGGACTGCGTTAAATATAGATAGTAGACGGTGCAGTTTGGATATGGTTTCCCCTGACCAGATTTATTGTTAATCCAATTAATGATTCTGGTTGTGTTTTGAGGTAGAATCAGTGTGTTTGTCTCTGGGCAACATTTTTAGTAATACAGTAAATGATCTTCATATTCAGATGAACAACAATGGTTTGTAATACTTAACTGATCCCAGAAGTCGATGTCAGGATCAGATCAGATTCATGTCCTCTTTTCAACTTGTACAAATTTGATTGCAAAGACTGCAAATAACTTCTTTTTAGTTCAGCCTGTTTCTCTGAGCTTATAACGATAAAGCTTTTGATTCATGGCAGTTGCAGCTGGTGGAATTTCCTAGTATCAAAATTGGCAGGAAATGTGTTTTTGGAATATTTTTTCAGGAGAGAGAACACACAAATGACACTTTATGTAGGAAGCAACAATGTCCAACCAACCATGTCCCAATGTATCAGGATTATCTGCACTTACTGATGCTTAAAGGATCAGTTTGTAGAATTTAGTGGCATCTAGTGGTGAGATTGCAGATTGCAACCAACTGAAACCTTTGACTCATCCAAGCTCAAAGGACAAATTATGGTGGCTGCAAAAAAAAAAGAAAAATGCGAACACCCTATCTAGAGCCATTTCTGGATCTGGGCTACAGTAGAAACATGGCGGTTCAACATGGCAGACTCCGTAAAAGAAGACCCACTCCCTCTGTAGATAAAAATGACTCCTTCTAAGGTAACAAAAACATAATGTTTCTGATTTTCAGGTGGTTATAAATACATACATACAAACATAGTTATGCATATTATATTTAATTTCTGCTGCATTCTTTAACTATGTAATCTTGTCCTCTTGAAAATATTCATATTAAAGGTGGTTGATGGAAACCTATGTAACATTTAACAGCAACATAACTGCAGACACCTACTTTTCCTGCGTACTGTACGGTCACCTTGCCTCTAATGCTTCTTTGCAGAATGATCACATAAAAGACGACAGGAGCCAAATTTTATAAAGCTGTGGTTTGGGGTTTTTACAGGGGTGGTGTTCCATTATCGTGATGCATCCAGCCGCTACGCCTTTACCTTTGAGCGGGCCAGAGAGGCCTGCGGGGAGATCGGGGCTGAAATTGCCACTCCAGAGCAGCTCCTGGCCGCCTACCAGAGTGGATACGAGCAGTGTGATGCCGGCTGGCTCTCAGACCACTCAGTGAGGTGAGCACCTGAGAGAACGTGGTCCAATGTCAAACAGCACGCATCGCTTAACACTGGATCAAGTGGCCTCTCAGCTTGGAAATTCAGCATTTTGTGTCATGTAGAATTATGATTTGAGGCACTCAGGTGTTTAGTGTACATTTGGCAAGAGTCCAAATCCTTCATCCACCAGCTCAACAAAAACAACAACAATACATTTCTACACTGACCATGTGGCTGTGGTTCATCCAGCATGGAGGTTGGTCAGCTTGGAGGGCTGATAGTGGACCACTCAGCCAGCTAACATTTGATATGTTCTCTACATCTGCGCATCACAACACACAGATCATCGAGTGGCTGAGAGGCACTCATCTGATCAGAAACCAAACATTTCTCCCCACTTCAGCACTCACTCAGAGAAGAGCTGCAACAAGTGTGATGTTTGGAGTGCTGCCATTACGAAAGAAGAGGTACTTAGTGTTTCAGTGCTGTGCAATATTTCCTTCCACAGATACCCCATTCAGATGCCGAGAGAGGGCTGTTTTGGGGACATGGATGGACTGCCAGGAGTGAGGAACTACGGACTGTTGGAGCCTGATGAGCTGTATGACGTCTACTGCTACGTGGAGAATATTGAGGGTAAGACCACAAGTAATAATAATATATATAATATATATAATATTTTTTATAATCTGGATCAGATTGTTTGAAAAGTTTTTCCAGTTTGGTGTTACGTAGAAACACTAGGGAAAAAACGGATTCAATATAACATCTTAACGCTGTGACATACAGTGATACTTTAGACAATAATGAGCCTCCAACATTGTGTCAGCAGTTTGTGTTTGTCCCTTTATTGTTTCAACATGACAAAGCCCTTGTGCACAGAGCACATTGTGCATAAATAAATGTTTTTCTCCAGTTTGGTGTGTAGTGAAAAGGGATGCAACATAACACTGATGTGATTTGACAGAATAAAGGCATTTATTTATTTTTTAGAGGATAACTGGGGGTTTACAAGCACAAAATACACAACAATTTGATAAATCGAGGCAAGCAACAAAGGAAAGACAGACAGCGGGTTTAGTAACATAAAACAAATTAAAAAAAAGAACAAGAAAAAAAGCTTCTCATTAATGTAATTTTAGCAACTACCTGGCTGGTTTACCAAAACCTTTACTTAAAATGAAACTTCACATCACATGTGTAAAGGGGAAGTGTTCCATGGCACCGCCCCCCAGCGTTTCACCTTCTGGGAGGCCAAGGCCTACTGCCTGAGTCATGGGGCCGAGCTGACCACCACAGCTCAGCTATATGCAGCCTGGAATGACGGGCTGAACCACTGCAGTCCGGGTTGGCTGGCAGACGGGAGTGTGCGGTATCCCATCGTCACCCCCAGAGAACGCTGTGGAGGTGGTGAACCCGGGGTCAGAACTGTCTATCGCTACAGCAATCAGACGGGCTTCCCAGAGGTTTACACTCGACATGATGTGTACTGCTTCAGAAGTAAGTGGACAGTCTTGTGTTTGTTAAGTGTCTTGGTTTATTTTCTGCATCCATGAGTTGACCTGCAATCCTGCCTATAGTTCTTCTATTCTTTATTTCATGACTTTTCTCTAATCTTTTTTCCTGTGAAACACTGGATGGTTGTACCTCATCTAAAAAATATTACACATTCGGAGAAGGTTATAAGGGGGAAACAAGGCCTTTCTCAGTCTGCGTTCTTGTGGACATCTGAAATACCATCATTTAAGTAGTGTTTCAGCTGGATGACCACATTTAGCCAAGAATGGTCCAACTGCCTTGCCTTGCTCCCTTTATTTTATCAAGGATGCTTTGGGAGCTCATGTGTGTAAAATTAAAAAAATGTGGTCGATATATCAAATGAATGTCATTTTGCATGCTTGCGATAGCATGCAAAATGAAAGTTGATGTTTTTTATTAGACAGTTAATTTGCTGCTGCTGTGCAACGGTGTGTGAATGTGTATGAATGAGTAAGTTTCTGTTCGATGGGCTTTGCCATCGCTGAATGAATGTGTGTGCAGTGTAAAAGCACTTTGAGTGGTCAGAAGACTAGAAAGGCGCTATACAAGTACAGGTCCATTACCATTGCTTCTGTAGGCTATACATTTGGCACCATATTTGTACCAATCTTGCCTACTTAAACAGCTACAAGGAACTTTTCTTTTGGGTTGATTCTGGCGGCCTCTGTTGACAAAAGATGTAGTGTTTCTGATATAGAGACATTAGTATTAAATTAAGACCTGTTTCATAACCAGTTAAACACTCCTTATAGTATGTTTAACCAAATATACTATGATTAGTTTGAGGCTTTCCTTCTACACTCTCAACCAAATAACATTTTCTAATTCTGCTCTTTATTTCAGGCGATAATGTCCCTCACACAGAACCCCCTCAGGATTTTCTTGCCACTGAGCAAGAGGACATTGGCCAGGACATTGTTTTCTTAACTAATCCTGCAGAGGAGGAGTTCAGCCTGAATGAGGTGACAGCTATGGGGAGCGAGGAGGTCCAACATGCCCACACGGCCAATCCTGTAAAGCAGGGCCCTGTGGAGGTTCAGTTCCCGACATTGGGTTATGACAAGGAAGCATTGCTGACCTTAGATCTTCATCAGTCAGTCACTCCTCCATCTGAGCACCAAGTGCACTTGTCCACAGAGGATATCAGTGAGGTAATAGAGAAGGTAATCTACCCAGAGTCCTATCAGCCAGCACCTGAAGAAAACCCAGACACAGATCATGAAGAGTCTCACGTACCAACAACTTCTCCAAAGGCTGATGCCGTAGTAACTGTTGGTGAAAACTCCACTTTACCCACAACTGATCCGACAACTTCGGAGAATGGAAAGACCTCAGAGCCTCATCTTTCTGTGACTGAAAGCCTAGATATGCCAGGTCTTAATGCAACATCTGGACCTGATTCAAATGAGCTCCTCAGCAGCTCTCCAGAGGTTCCTCAGGAAGGTGATCTTCCTGTTTTACAAGAGGACCACACTCCAGATGTCCACTTGGAACACTCCTCTGAAACTGAGCTTGTCTACTTGAGCACCTCTTACGATGTTTCGGTACAGCCGGAAGAGGCCAGCACTGGTACTGTTGAGGAAATATCGGCGCTGACTACATCACCCCACACTGAGGAAGCAGATGTTCACTCCACAACCCTGTTGCCATCTTTTGACAGCAGTACGTCTGAGAACCATCCAACAGGAGAGGAGTGTGGACACGGTAGTACAAACCCGGTTTTAGATGAGGAAACACAAGACTCTGTGACTAAAAGTTTGGTTGGTATGGACACCTCTGCCACCTCTGAACTGGTCCCTACCTCTGATTCAGGTAAGTATACAGTGAGTATTAAAGTTAGGATGTTATAGTGACTTAATATTTGACTATTATCAACTATCAGGTCTATTTCAGAGGCTTCTCCATTGCTAGTGACAGTGTGAAGGTATAATTCTCATTATACACTAGAAACCAAAACTATTACATCCTTACCACTGATTGGTAAAATGTAAATGAAGTGAATTTGACCTGATGGTGGTGCTGTTTTGTTGCCTAAATTCAGTTTATTCTCTGTACCATGGACATTTTAGAACATCTCAGAGTAATTTGACATTTAGCATGTTTGTGTAACACGTTAATGTTGACATATGCTCTGTTAGTGTTAATGTCAAACTAAAGCCAAGGCTGACAGGAATTCTGGCATCAGTTACAGAGTAAGTAAATAAATAAGTGTAGTAGATGAAAGTGTAAAATCTGATGAGTTTCTGGCACTAGATGAAAAATGTGTCATTTTTATGTTCCCAGGGTCCTATGTTTTCCCAGATTTATATGAAACATAGCTGATGAGACATGACAAAGGGTCCGGTGTTCCCCAGTCCTAGGGTTAGGGTTAGGGAGCTGAGGACGCTGGCGACCATGGGAGAATATATGCACTCTGGAAAAATATATAAACTGTAAACTTAGGTATTATGTAAGTAAATGTCTTTAAATCACAGACTAAAAATCCTCTATTGCACAACTTGTAATTGGGACAGCGTATTTCTGATTTTATTTCCTGCCGTTGTTGTCCATTTTTTAAACTAAATTACCTTTAAAAAGAAATAAGATATTTTTTAACATATAGTTTCAGATGATCCCTTTTTTGACATGTTACTATCCTACTCAAGAGCACCCAGGTGTAACTGTAGAGTCACCCATCCCAGACGACCATCATGATGACGACGAATCCAATAGCACTTCAGAGGAGGCAGCACCGGATTATTCAACTGACCAGAATGCACTCATCCATCCTGCAGAAATCCCAACAGCAGAGGTCATCACAGCCACAGATGACTCAGGCTCCACTGTAAACGGTCCTGTCCTAAACAGCGATACGGTCACTTTGTTGACGTCCCCTGTATCTGTAACACTGTCTCCCCCCTCAGTGGAGGTTGAAGCCAGCTCCCCAGAGATTATAACCTTCATACCTGAAAGCAATGCTTCATCTGGGGCCGGACCTCTGGAGGACATCCAGGACAAACTTGAGCAG
The DNA here is from genome assembly GCF_004916995.1 of Morone saxatilis. Classification (NCBI taxonomy): domain Eukaryota; kingdom Metazoa; phylum Chordata; class Actinopteri; family Moronidae; genus Morone; species Morone saxatilis. The sequence goes on along the minus strand of NW_023339807.1, from coordinate 25,707,117 downwards.
GAGGGATTAGGAGAAAGCCCAGAAGAATTCTTCAGCACAACCCAAAATACCACAGACAGCGGTCCGGAGGGGAGGGAACAAGATGCCAGAGAGGGATCCGGTGAGTCATCTGGAGAAAACCCAGAAGTGAAACAAGGACTCCTGTTGACAAATCCAACTCTCTCATCAGTTCATACTTCTGGGGAAACTGATGGTGAGGTTGACACATCTCCTCCATCAGATGTAAAAATCACACTGATCCCTCACCTGACCCTCACCCCCGGCTGGGAACCAGAGCCTTCTTCCCCCATACCGCAAGAGTCTCGCTCTGATCGGGAATACAGCGCCGAGCCTCCTGTCGCTGAGGTATCTGATGATGTCTCTAAAGAGCAAGAGGTCGTGTCTGAGATCACCACCAGCAGCATCAATGGTGAGTTTAAGGGCACAGTATTTAATTTCTGCCACTAGGGAGTCTCTGACGTTGCAAAGTTGCGTGGGATCATGGTTTATAATCATGGATCATTGCTGATAATAATAGCAGAAATTTCTCACATATGAGGTAATTTATTAAAGTTTTATTTACATTTGCCGACTTCCTTCCTCACTCTCTGAGGTATGCGACGTATCTCGTATTTTTGGAAACATTTGGGATAATGTTGTTTTTTTTGCTTTTATTTGATTTTGTGAGATGTATGTATCTTTAATATAACTTGACATGACAGTGTCAATATAGTCCAGTACCATTGTCTAAAAGGCCCCTAAAGTTGAAATGGCTGCATTTAGAAATAACTTGAATATATAATAAAACTGTCTCAGCAGAACATGGATCAGAGGGAGGCGAGGGCGAGACCAGCACAGATGAGCCTTCAGTTAAAATATGCACATGGCGTCCAGATGAGGAGGAAACCAACAGTCCAACACTCAGCGCCGACAGCAGCGATGTGACCGTCACTGCTCCCACCGTGTTCCCGGAGTATTTTGCAAAAGGTGGCAAGGAGCAGACGGCGATGGCTGCCTCCCTGCCTGCTGCCAAAGTCTCTGCTGCAAGCCTTTCAGGTACCTGTGCTCCATAACCAAGTACTGGTCGTTTGATGATAACAAACAGCAGCTGGTGTTAGTATGCTTTAATGCTGATTTGGGAAGGCAGAGGCAACACTTGTTTCTGAAAATGCCCAATCAGGAAAGAGATTTATCGGACGCTGCAATTTAGCAGCTCGTGCTGACTAAGCACTGTAAGATTGTGTGTGAGATTAGCTTCCCGTTTTGGATTAATTCTTGCAGGATAACACACAGCAAGCTCTTCACTGTGTTACTCAAGATGGGTTGCATTATCCATTTTTAGATTGTTAGATTGTTTGTTTTAGATTGAAAAATTGAGTTCAGTAATTTATATATTTTACTAGTTTATTCACTTTAAGCATAAAATTGACATGGCCATGCCTATTCAAAAAGGACTTGAAAAAAAGGGGCAGATAAGGCAGGTAGTAAAGCATTTTGACAATATGAAAAAGCAGAAAAGTGCAGGGCATAAAAACTGAGCTTTCAGAGACACAAATTCTAACTTGTAACCAAAATCACCAAAATTACTTGAAGATATAAAGGCCTGAATAGTTGCCTAGCATGGTGAAAAAGTGCTTGCCAAAGTCCATCTGTGCTGAAGTTAATTTTTGTATTCCTTTGTAAAGTTGTAAATAGTATGTAAATAAATAAATATAGGTGCTGTCTTTAAGTTGATTTGGGTGTAAATGTTTTCTTTGTTGTACAAGCATGAAATCACTGTGATGTCTGTCCTTTCTCCGTCTCTCACTACAGACTCTTAAAACTTTGTTGTAAGTAATATGTAATGTGATTCTTTTTCAAATTATTACAACAAAATATTTATTGTACTTACATATAATGGATTTTAACATTGATGCTGGAACATGTAACTAAGAAGTGGGTCCCATACCTGATATAACAGCTCCCTCTGCTGGTGCCTCCCAGCATTTCATTTGAAAATGATTGTGAAAAATGGTTATAAATGTCAGTAAAGGGTATTTCATCCTTTGAGGGAAAAAAAATGCTGTTGTCTGAAAAAAGTCTGATCAAATAATTGTTTGCATGAAAGTATAGAATATAATTCCCATTCAGATGGAAAATAGCTAGTAGCTAAATATGTTACAAAGTATAAGATTACAGTTTTTAATAGTCCCTGATAAATAAATCTAATTAAATAAATGATAATAAAGGTTTAATTGTAGGCTTGGTTATTATTATCTCCACACAGTTTCTTCTCAAATTGTATTATTTTAATAGATAGATTTGAATATCTGATACTGAACAAAAACATCTGCTTTGAATTGCATGGAATTCTGTTAATTAGGCTTGAGGAGTAACAGATTACATGTAATTGAGTTATGTAATCAGGATACAAAAACAGTAACTAATCTATTACATTTACAGAAAAAAGATGTAATTAGATTAGTTACCTTTAGTAAAAATGGGGATTATTAGCAGGATTACAAATTGATCATCCAAAAGTAACAGAAAGTAATCAAGTGATGTTACCTTAATATTGTAATACTTGGATTAGGTAACAGGTAATTAGTTGATTAAATGTATCAGATTACATTTTTAAAGTGACCCTCCCAACCCTGCTGTTAATAAGCACCACCATCTCCACACAGCTGCAGACTCCTGCCTGGAGAACCCCTGTTTGAATGGAGGCACTTGTGTCGACGGTGAATCAACAAGGTGCCTTTGCTTGCCTGGTTATGGAGGAGAGTTGTGCCAGACAGGTTGAGTGTCAACATATAATCACAAAATCTTCCAAATATTAGGAAATACTTTGCCTCTCCTTTCTCATTTAATCTGTGTCTGACCTGTTCAGACCTGGAGGCGTGTGAACCCGGCTGGGAGAAGTTCCAGGGATTTTGCTATCGTCACTTTACCAAGAGGCAGAGCTGGGAGGTGGCTGAGCAGCACTGTCGCATGTGTGGTGGACATCTCATTTCTGTCATGACCCCCGAAGAGCAGGACTACATCAATGGTAAAACTGAAACTCTCCACTCCACTTAGATTCTAGTGACCTGGAGGCAAAAATAATCTGATTTTCTGAGTTAGATGCGATTTCTTGGAGCACAGGAAACACATCTTGGCTAGTTAGGAAATAAATGTGTTCACCACCTTGTATTTCAAATGAATGTGAAGAAGATGAGCATTTACACTGTAATTTGTGCTGTGAAAATGTAGTTCAGTAGTTGGTTTAACCCAACCAATTACAATTTTTTAAGAAGCACAATCACTTGATTATTAAAAAAAGTATACCACGCTTTTTTAGAATGAGGCTCGCATTGATCACCTTTATCGTTTTGTCATTGAAAATTGGTTGGTTAGGTGCCGATCTTCAAGCTTTATTGTCAGAAACAATTAGCTTACTTGGACATCATGATGTATGATGGCACGGTGGCCTATGATTAACTGTTTTCCACAGTGAAATATGAAATGATTGAAAAATGTCATAAAACATTATACACATAACCATTAAAAGTAACCTTTAATTTTTTTTTGCTAAATGACTCATTTCTCTCAGAAGATATCAAACCAGTGATCTTTCATCTTAACATTCTTCAAATTCAGACTCTTAAAAAATTCAAAGTGAAGAGTTTGTTTTAACGACGAGGCCTCTCAAAATGGTCCAGACAAGACACAACAACGGCCTTTCATGTCTTCCCTCTTATTGAATCTGTGTTTTAACTAGAAAATGCCACGGTTTTGAAGTTAGTGTTGGTATTTCATCTGGCAGTGAGGCGATGAGATAGTAATCTGACATTCCTTTGGAGTCTGCGGGCAGTTGCTATGGCTCCTATGGACTGACACTTTATATTGTTGTAACGGTAGTCTTTATCCACTCATTCCAACTCATCAAAAGTATATTTGTTTAGCATCAAGTGTATTAAGCTGTTAAAGTTAAGTGTAGCCTATTCCCATTTCATTTATGACTTTTATATTGTGTCTCTTTTATATCTTAGTGGCATCTAATGTAGAAAGGTGCTATAAATACATTTGACTTGCTTTATCTACATAGCTACAATACAGGGATGCCTCTCTTATTTTCCCTCTTCATACCTTTTAATTTTTAGACAAATACAGAGAATATCAGTGGATCGGACTAAATGACAGAACCATTGAGGGAGACTTCCGCTGGTCGGACGGGAACCCTCTGGTGAGTGTCTGTGACTTGTTTTGACCTTGTGTGTTTTGATCAAACTTGTGAGACCTACAGTTTGGTAAGTTTAGTTTTAAGGTGTAAACCCTCGAAGATTTGATTTTGATTTTGATTTGAGATTGTCTAAGCTGTCTCATTTCACTGTCTTGCGTCAGTTTATTAAAACATTAAAATCATCATTGATGAGATTAAAAGTTGTTTATATGTCTTTTATATGACTGTTTTAATCCGTTCTGGTCTCTGTCAGCTCTACGAGAACTGGTACAAAGGCCAGCCCGACAGCTACTTCCTCTCTGGTGAGGACTGTGCGGTGATGGTGTGGCACGACGGCGGCTGCTGGAGCGACGTGCCGTGCAACTACCACCTGTCCTACACCTGCAAGAAGGGCGTCTGTGAGTTCACTTCATTTGAGCTGCACCTTGTCTAAGGTCTCTTTTTTAAATCAGCACTAGTGTTAGGGATCTAAGAAGCAAAGTTGTCTCTCCATTTTTCTTCCATCTAACAGCATCCTGTGGCGAGCCCCCAAAGGTTCCCAATGCTAAGGTGTTTGGGAAGAAGCGTTTGCGCTATGAGACCAACACCAAGGTGCGGTACTACTGTGAGGAGGGTTTTGTGCAGAAACTGAATCCTGTAATCAAGTGCCTGCCTGGCGGCCAATGGGAGCAGCCTCTGATTACCTGCATGCCAAGTAAGTGCATTAACTGGCTGACCTTGATGAGGGGTCACAACTCAGGACCCAAAACGCAGACAGTACAAACAAGAATGTAAACAGAATAACCAACAAACACTATCAGAGTCCAACAAAAAAAATAGTCCAAACAAGAGAAATCCAAATTGACTTTTTAAAATGTGTAACGGTGGAATACTCTTTCAAGACATTGTGTCCTTTCTTACAAAGGTTCACACAAACACACTCTCCTAAATAAAAAGAGGCTGTGATCCTTTACTTTTCTATTTGTCTCCCACCTTTAGCCCATTCGATGGAAGAAGACTCAGATACCTCACATCCTTACCAGTACGAGGCGGTCGTGGAGGCCATGGAGGTCATGAGCACAACCACAGAGACAACAGCTCCTCTGTTCTGGGACATTAAGTGGCATGTCTAAAGCCATCCTGCCTTTTTTGTAAAACAAGTTTCCATCTCCTCTTTTCCTCCTTTTCTTGTGTCTCAAAAGACGTTTCCAGTCCCGTTTCTGCATTAAGTTAAACTGTATAAAACTAATCTTTCATATTAAAGTCATCTCAAGGCCACAGTGTTTACAGTCATGTAGTCCAAATGGTTTTTCATTACTGGAGAAAGTTGTCGCAAAAGTTATGGAAGGTTAAGGTGAATTTGGTCATTGGACCTGTTGAAGCGAAAAACACTCTTGATCTAGACATCTCTGAAACAATGACTCTCAAAATAATTCTTCTGAAACTTGAGGATCCTCCAGGATCCAACAGTGTTGATTTAACATCCATCTTCCTTTTTGGATCGAAAGGCTTTCTGTTTGTTCATAAAACATTTTTGTTTTTCAGTACGTACAGTTTCAAGATCCTCTCTTATCTTTTGACTTCCACACAGAAGGACAACTTCAATGTGAATATAAAAGACCTAGAATCTAATTTACGAAATGTATACGAGCCCTAAGTTCTTAATATTTCTGAGACCATTCTGATCATGCTTAAAAAACAAGTTAATCACGTAAATGTATGTTTTATCAGTCTGTATTACCCTGAATAAACTAAATTAAATAAAGGCTATATTATGTAAATCAAGTACAAAGTAGGTGATAGGAAGGATTATGTCCCAAGCAGCATATGGGTCTTTAAGGGATTCAGAAATATTTAAAAAATATATAATTATGTCTTTTACAGCATACTTACTTTACTTACTTACACAGCAGTGATATGTGATGTGCTTTACTTTCATAATCAGCAACCATTTTGTATCTAAACATTACTGTTCTTTAAGAAAAGATCATTGAATGACAACGTTGAATTCATGAATTTGACTGCAGGAGCCGCACACGCCGTAGTTTAACGTATATGAACCAGATTAATGTGTAAGTTTGCAGTTTAACCTGTTGTACTTAAAATCTGGAAGATTCCTTGTTTTTACTTTTCTTGGGATCGGCATCAATGTTGAGAACTGTCCCAGTCCGAGACACATAATTTCCCACAGACTGCACTCTTGAAAAAGATTTGTGCATTTAATGTAAAAGCACTGCTGTACTGTAATATAGTGCAAAACTACATCACAGCTACACAGGATGTGGAAAGAACAACAAACATTGCATTTTGACCCTTACAAATGGCAGTGAAACATGGAAGTTTAAATTTTCAAGTAAACAACATTTGACATAAATAATCCTGTTTCCACTTGGTATTAACATATAACCCTAGATTTCCAATACGCTCACATTTGCCGACTATAAATATACAGATCATATTTTAATACCAGGTGGAAATTCGGTACATATGCAGTAATTGTTGGTACTGAAGGCGTCAAGCTCATTTCTTTTTTTTTCTCTTTGCTTGCTCACTATGTTTTATGTTGCTAAAAGAATATTCTCAAGTACACCTTTATATTTTGGAAGTGCAGCTGTAATGTGAGTAGTAATAAAAAAAACAGATGTGCTGAAAATTCAACCGCTGTTTTAAGAGACTGCATACCTTCAATTCTTTTATTATTGTTATTATTATTATTATTATTATTTTTAGATGGAGAGAAATTACCAACAGGGAATAAACCTGATCCCACCCACACTAAGTTGAACCACCTAACTCTCTGTGTGCACACATGGTATCTTTTTTAAGAGTGCAGATCACTGACTGCTCGTTCTCTGGTGCTTTTTATTCAGGTGTCTCTAACACCAAGTTTGTTGTATGGTGTGCTATTATGAACTGTATATCTGTATTTGGCCAGATGTGTATTAGCATACAGTATCCTAATCAGAGAGTCTAATTTTGTAACAGACAATATGACAGTAAGTAACACTGCAGGTGACATTAATTGTTGATCTAATGAACGCTAACAAATTATATAATAAAAATGGATCCAATGAAGAAGGAGAAATAAAATGTAATTTTTTATTGTAGTCTGGACTTTTACTGTTGTTACACGTTGCCTATTGATTTAACTGTATGGCATTAAAAATGTTTGATATATATTCCATGATCATATAACTCCTTATTAACACTAAAATGTCTGATCAGATATACTGTAGTTGACTTTGCTTTCTTCCTGACACTTTTTGGTATATTTAAGCAGTTTGAATCTTCTAACTATAGAATCCTTCAGTGTAAAACCTCCAAATTGCAAAAGCTGCAGCCTCGACAGGAGTTTGCCTTTACTATCACTGTGTTGCAGGTATAGTTGGGTTTAGAGTGTATCCTCCTTTGACTGTTTCTAATGGAATACTGGTCTTTGAGAAGTGAAGGGATTCCCTACTGAGTGCCATAAACTGTCTACCAAACTTGTTTGAAACTACCACAAGAGGTCGCCAAAGTAATAAAGTTTCAACACACACACAGGAGCTTTAATATTTTCTTCCACGCTCTAATCATTAGGAGACACACGTCTTCACAGCTACAACCTTGGTTAGAATGAAAAATATACTGAAGCAACGTTAAGCTCTTTTGTTTTCAGTTAAGTGCTGTCTAATGGATTTGGTTGATGTTACTTTAAATGTTGCTGTTTAACAAAGGTACAAGAACTAAACATTGTTTTTTGTTTTTCTGCAAAAAAAGTATAATTTCCACATTCAAAAAGTAATTTGCTTCTTCTACTACATTAAAAAAATCCAGAATATGTTAATATACAAATTGTGTTCAAGTTTTCCTGCTGGACACAAGATGTCTCCTACTTCACTGTAAAGTCCATTCTCAGTGTCCACTGGTGGATCACACTTGTATAAGATACTGGAACAGGGATGAACTTACAAACTATTTGTGATGTCACAAATCATCCTCGTAGGCCCCACACCTTAAAATCAGATTTTCAGTGAGCACAGAGAAACTTCAGCAGATGAATGTGAAAACATCTTTCT
>NW_023339807.1:25694372-25698876 GCF_004916995.1 Morone saxatilis | reverse complement strand
ACTCTGCACATCCATCATTCTGCACAGTGAAGTTCAACATTCAACTGTAGGAACAAGAAGACTGATTTTTGAGTGGAGGGGAACTTTAAGTCATGCACAAATACTTTATTGGCAAATCAATATGCTGATATGTGGACACATCTTCATTGAATACATTAAATGACATATACGGTAGTTAATTTACAGAGTAACCAGTTAATTCTGAAAGTTTTAGTATAAAAAATCAACATGTCATACGTTTTAGCTTCTCTAAATGAGTTTGCTGGATGCAGTTCAGTTTTGTGTTAGTTATCGACTGTTTAAATCGCCTTAAGCATCACTGACAATGTTACCCAATGCAGAAATTTCAAGACATTATTACAGGTTTAGTGCAAGATGATTGTGTATGTATAACATGTTTGTATCAGTTCCATTCTGCCTGTTCTTTCCATTTGTGGCGTTACATTCTGTTTTACCAGCCAACAATTATTTCTTAAATGATTATTAATCAGTATTGATATTGACTGGAGGAGAGAAGGTGGTGGTTTACCAGCCACAACAACATTTTATCGGCATCTGGCCAGTAGCTGGTACAACCTACAACCATCCTGGAAAAATGTATCTTTACATCTCAGTTTAACATAGAAAGAAGTTTAATAATCTGATCACTTTTCTTGTGGGTACAAAAGTGAGATTTTAGAGCTACCGTATAAGGCTTTATCTGTCCTCTAAAGTAGTTCTGACCTTTCTGCCTCCACCAAGTTTCAATTTTAATCAGACTCAAAAACGTTGTCCTGTTTTCAATAAAAAACACTTTTAAGCTCTAATTGGATGACTAGATTACATAAACATAACCCTAAAATTCCACTGTCAGTAATTGTCTGTAGCTTCAAATGTGAGGTTTCTTGCTCAGGACTATCCATTGGTGGATGAAGCTGTATATGCACTGAATTCTGGGCCTCTCAAGCTCGGTGGAGACACTGACTGAAATGAGTATTTGTTTTTGTTTTTTATTTTGGGCTACCTATAACAGTAGGCGCCGTAAAGATGCATCATCTTGTTGGGAAACCCAAATGAGCGCACTCCTGCTTCAGGGATGCCTCCACAGCGCTCCCTGGGGTTGCTGATGGGAAACCGTACGCTGCCGTCTTTCAGCCATCCGCCGTCACACTGGTCGTATTTTTGGAAGCGCCAGGCGGAGTAAAGCTGGCCGACCAATGCCAACTCAGCTCCCTGACGTTTACATGCATGTTCCGCCTGCTCAAAGGAGAATGACCCTGATATGTAGTAGACAGAGCCTGAGAGAGGAAGAAAGAAAATAAATCCAGGGAACTTAAATCCAGAAACATGGGTTTGTTAAAAAAAAAAAAAAAAGGTCCCATATATTTAACTTATTCATCACATTTTTCAGGCTGCAGTGGAAGTTTCCAGGACAGATTGGTATTGGTATTTTCCCACAGATAAACCTTTTCATCAAGTCTCTCATCAATAGGTTTTATTGTCGTCTGTCAACCTACAATTAATCCCACTCTCTACTAAAGGTCAGCTTGTAGCACCACAGAGTTGACATTCAGTATCATTACAGGGATTTTGAGCCCCATGAAAAGATGTCACATTGGGCCCCACCACCACAGGACACCAACCCTATCCTCACCTCCAGAACCCAGTTGACCCATTCAGAGCATTACATAAGTAGGCAGGCTCTTGTTGTCCAATACTTATTGTGTGATATTTACTGAGCAAGCTATGAAGATATAATACTGTGCATGCAGCATTCTGCATACAGTGGAATTCACTGTCTGATGCAAGACTAATATCCTCTACAAGAAATGTGCTAAAGGTAATCTTTTACAGAAATTTGAATCGTAAAATTCTCTTAGCAATTTTAAATAACTTAAAATATAATTTAAATATACATTAACCGATCATCATATGTATAGAATCATATAACAAACAGAACTAGACTAAACTGTGATCTAAGGCACTCAGAGCTTACCAGACGTCTGGGAGGTGAAGCAGAAAGCGTCAAACCGATCGTGATTCTTATCTTTTGGTCCATAACTGCGGATGCCGGGGAGCAGCTCTCCTCCACAGGCAGGTCGTGGATGAATAATGGGGTAGTGAACGGTCCCATCATCGAGCCAGCCTGCATTACACCAGTCCAGACCCTCCGTCCATGCTGCCGGAGGAGACAGGCTGATTTAAGATGGCTGATATAGCTGCAGACAACATATTATTGGTCGGAAATAAACACTTTGCAAAGATACCTCTGTACAGCTGGTTGTATGAGGCTAATGTGCCATCTTGCTCAGCACAAACCTCCTTAGCCTCATGGAAAGTGAATCTGTAGCGGCCATTTTTACTCTGATATGGAAACACCACACCTAGAAATACAAGCCATTTGTGAGTGTTTATGTTTTTACACTTACGTACTGTATCCTGTAAATCTTTCCCCAAAGGAGTGAATCCCAACTATAAACCCACAGCCCTGATAAAATCCAGGCCCCATATAGGTAAATTTCAAACACAAAGGAGGATCTTCTGCTGCTCCAGAGATATATATATTAAAAAGTATCCTTTGAAATTTTCAGACACCAGATAGTAAGGCATTCCTTCAGTTTTGAGTAGACACTGGGCTCCTCATGACTTCAGTTACCTTCAATCCTCAAAGTTATGGTGACACTCTCATCCTCGATGCCATTGACTAGTTCGCAGCGATATGTGCCACCATCTTTCAGCTCAAGAAGGCTGAGCTGCAAGGAGGCGTCCATGGTGTGAGCCTTGAGGAGAGAAGCCCGCGTTCCAAGATGTCCGTATAGCTTGAAGGCGTGAGCATTTGATATTATGATAATGTTCTCCGGGCCTACGTGCTCTGGCTCCAGTTTTGTCCATTTCACTTTGTAATGGCTCGGTTTGGTTCTCAGGATGCACGGCAAGGTGACGTTTCCTCCCCTTCGGCCAATAACCTCAGCGTACACAGGTGGCTCAAGGAGGTACTTTAGCTTCTTGGGTGCTGCAGGTGAAACAGGATCCAGCAGGTGTCAGTGCCACCCAGTGTCATTGTTATGTCATGTGATTACTTATTTAGACTGCATAATATTTTCTGATGCATGGCAATGCAAAGGCAGTATGATTAGAATTTATATAAAAGAATAAAAAAGAATGCATGTAGGTCAGTTTCAGGTTTGTTTGTTTTTCAAATTTTGTTGCATCTGCAGCAATGCTTCATTAGAGAGTCGAGGTCTCGCCTAGTTTTCCTGCAAGCTGTTCCCAGCAACACGAAAAGGTTCAGGTCACATCTACATAATACCGGCAACATATACACCTCTTTCACACTTTCCCTATGTCAGTGTCTATGTCTGTCAACAACACCTGGATGTTTGCTGCTGATGCCAACTGCATTATTATGCTACCTGATCTCTCTGCAAGATTTCAGTGTCAATGTTGTTGCAGTCTCAGCATGATAAATCAGACAGCCTGTTGCTAGGGCTTCTCACGAGAATGTCACACACAAAACAATATGGAGTTGTGTGAATAATAATAATAATAAAAAAAACCCTGTCTACATTCACACCTCCACATACCTGTCACGATCGTCTGTATCAGAAAGTGACAAATTGTCAGATACAACCCTGATGTTGGAAGGATTTGGGGGAATATTATCATGCACTTCGTTAGCCATCATCCATTCATTAGCAGCAGACAAGAAGGAACTTACTGTACCTGCTCTGTTGGGGATAAATATAGCTGAAGACCAGGTGAAGCAGCTTGATGTTAATATAAGAATGACTGCACAGTTCATTATGAAGGGAGTCACTCTTCCAGCTCCTACAGTTCATAAGAAAACAGCACAAAGTTCTTACTGAGATGCAGTCTTTGGTGCGCAAAACCAATCACACTTTGTTCTCACATACAACCTGCCATGTCATACAAGGGAAATTGTAATACATTTAAACTGCATTTTGGCCTCTGAAATTATCAATGGGAAAGAAAGAAAAACCTCAAACCTGTGAAGTTGAGATACAGATGTCCAGCCATCCTCCTGAATTGTCCCACATGGCGTTGTTTTCAAAGTGTTTGAACTCTCGGATGACTGATAACTTTGGGAAGTAAAAGCTACTGTTCATCCCTGTTGGCTCCTCTGTCCAAGCCCTGAATGTTCAGCTGTCCCTCTTTCACTCTCACCCCCCTCCTCTCCTCACTCTGGTCATATGGTCCAGTCTGTTGTCAACAGTGTGTAAACAGGATTGTTGTCCTCTCTGCTCCAGATGTTGATGACCATATGAACGTCTGACATGCTGTCTTTGTTTCTATTTTCCGAGTTCTTCTTCGTAAGTGAGACAAAATAAGAAGAGAACTGCAAGGATTTAAGTTTCAGTTTCTAGACCTAATATTGAAACGTGAAATGGGTAGTTGTGCTGAGTTAGTATCACTCACTGTAATATTAAACCAACCTTAATTTGGAAAAGAAGTAAAACAGTGGTTCACAAACATGTCCCCATAGTCCTGTGACTGTCATCAATAC
>NW_023339807.1:25694189-25694347 GCF_004916995.1 Morone saxatilis | reverse complement strand
TGCAGACTTTTGATAACCTCAGTCAGTGATTTCAAAGTCACAAACGCCCCACCCTGGCCTGTGCCTGTATCTTTAAGACCCGACCTACTGAATCCAACTGGTACCCTAAATTTGAGATCCAAACTCGGACCCAGCACTTCATTTCTGCTTTAATTCGT
>NW_023339807.1:25690152-25694151 GCF_004916995.1 Morone saxatilis | reverse complement strand
AAGACATATCTACTTGCAACACATAACACGCATGGATGTGGATGATTGGTACAGTCAGAGAAAGACATTTCTAACAAATCACATTTGAAATAACTTGTGCACTGAGTGCCTGAAAAACTTGCACAGTAGCTACTGAGCTTGCTCGCTGACGGGTTAACATGCTTGCTCATTAGCTAATGATTAGCTAATTAGCTTGTTCGTTAACTGTGTGGGTGTCACCATTCCTTCTGAATTGATGAGATTGTACAAAGACCTGTCTGTGCACTGCATGTAAGGCATCTCTGGGGATTCTGAGCAAACCAAACTGTCACTGGCTATGGTGTGATATCATGGACTCTGTGATGAACTGAGAGACAGAACATGTCTTGTGTCTTTTGTCCGTCCTAATCCTAAAACCTTACAGTCCAATACAAATTACCCCAGTCAAGGGTAATTTATTTTCCACTGTTTGCTACCTTCAACAGACACTTATGTTTAAATTCCTGGGGAATTGTTTTGTAAAATTAATCTCCAGGGATAAATGCATCCACATTGGACTGATAAATAAGTCAAATTAGTATCCAAGTTACGATCTTGGCTCCTGCTGTCAAACAACATATTGTAGCGTACAGTGCATACAGTGATGAGCCATCTCTGAACCCTGCGGACAACAAGCCTTCTTGTGTATTCTAACCTTTCCCAGAAGGCTGTTGCCAGAGCGGACTATAGTGTGCATTCAGCCATCTTTGTTATTGCCTACACAGCTCTGGGGGCAGTGGGAGAGGAAGCTGTGTCGGCTCTAGTTTCCTCTGCCGCCGTGGCCCCCGGGCACAAGGGCGGCATTGTGACAGTCACGGTCTCCACGCAGTGACAGCAGGCGGCGGTCACACAAACACCGTCCAAAGTGGAAAGAAGATGAAATAATGGGATTCTTCTGTTTTTTGCTTGTGTTGCTTCTCTATTGTGCTCCGTCATCAATGGGACTCTTTCTTACCCTCCAATTAGTATTCACCCAAACACCTCTAGGTGAAAACGGCCAACTGTCTCTGCAGCATCTATCTATCTATCTATCTATCTATCTATCTATCTATCTATCTATCTATCTCTGACTATGGTCTCTTTTTTACAGACTTGAGTAGTTAAGTTTCCAGCACGAGGATGTATGCCAAAAGTGAAATCACATCAGAGTGCAAAGGCTCCGCAAGTTGTCACAGTGCTTGGTTGAAGGTTTGCCTCTATAAACATCTGTATGACCCTTTATTGAGACACCACAGTTGCAGGTGCTCTTTTTAAAGTGAAACTACATCCTTCAGCTCCCCTTCCTCTCAGTTAATTAAATATATGCATCAGAGACATGCACAGGACAGTGACTTTAAGGGGCGTAGCCTCGACACCATCCGGAGTGACTGACTGACTGACCACAGCAGTGTAGCACCAGACCCTCCATGTTTATGCTGGAAACATTTCGAGCTGGAACTTTTACAGTCACTCGAAGTCCATTGACGGCCATTTGTTAAAGCCTCTGTGTGGTACCTGTATGTAGCTAAGCTAACGAGAGAGGCTAACTCTCCGGTATGTGTGTGTCTATGTAGGGAGACTGTCAGTGTGTCTTTAATAAATTTAAGCCGTTGTCCATATTATACATTTATTCTTCATACTGTAAACATTTGCAGCTAATTTTTTGGCACAATACTAGCTTTGTCTTTTAATAACATGCACAGCATTGAGGAGCTGTAAGCCATGTTCTTCTGTTAAAAATGTTAAAACGGATGTAGGGGAAATTCTTCCATAATATTGAGAGTTGCTAGTTCTCTGAAGAATTATGAACCCAGTGTGATGAATCATATTTCTTTACTCATGTAGCATGGAGAGAAGACCACAGCATAGACGTTCTTCCTGGACTTCCAAAATGCTCTCCCTTATATACCTTTCAATACATCTGACCAAAAACACATCTGTTATCCTAATTACATACTGCTGTAAATCACACATATAAGTTTGAGGTCTTCAACACAAATGGTCCTTTGAGCTGACCCTGTGACTGTGACCAGAGTCTTATTAGTCACTCCCTACCATAAAAACACAACACCCTAACCAAACTCTATACATTTACTACCCCTCCTAAAACATTCATCTACCACACGGAAAAAAATAATTTTTCATGAAATTTTGCTCTAATCTAAAATTGCTCTAAAAAGTGTGTTTAGTCTTTAGAGTTTGAGTACAACTTCTTATTTTTAGATAAATCCTGCCTATCTGCTTTATGTTCTGTCTCTATCTTAAATCTTTATATCCTCAATACTGAAGACAGATGTTTTCTCAACACTTGAAGTCATTTATCAACACCTCACATTCCTTTCTTTTTCTTCCCCTAGCTCTTTTCTCTCTATCATCAGCAACACCCCTTCCAGTGAAGCACAAACAGGGCCCTCTGCTGTATGTAGACTGTATAAGTATGTTGGGAACTACCGATGAACAGCAAACTTTACTTTACTCTAAAACTGCTGTGGTCAAACATGAGTTCAAAAGACCAGGCTGAAAATATTGCATCAAAAGAGTGAGCATGAAGTCAAAGACCCCAAAATAAGCATTTTGAGTGAGATGCATTATGAGATTATACCATCATGTGTAAGCTTTCACGCATATTCTGTAATGCAAAATGTTCATGGTGAACTCAATTTAGTTCAGGGTCTAACTTGAATGACAGGGAAGATTTGAAAGCCTTGATAGATTATATTTGCCTTTAAAGAAATGAGGATCAGTCACTTCTGAGGTTCTTGTCACTCAGTCTTTCTGTTTGACTGATTTCCCCTTCTTTCTGCTTCTCCTCTGCAGCTGTTGAAGGCTCAGTAACTTATTCCAGCCTGCAGGTGAACTCTCTCGGCCCTGCAGCACGCACTGACACTTCATTTCCATTTGATTGATGGACTTGTTCTTGGTGCACTGCAAGTTATTTTGGAGGTACCTCTCCTGGAGCAGTGAGTGGGGCTGGGAATCACTTATCCCCATATTCTGATTATTCATGTTTATCCTGTTTAAGTTTTTGTCACATTAATTCAGTAGGAACAGAAACCAAAGATCAGTTGAAAGCCCAACCCACAGTTATTTTCAGCAGATTTATGCTGCCATAACTAGCCATTTGTCTTTAAGTGAAGTGCTGAATGACTAAATGTCCCTCCCCTCCGTGGACAATACACGCAAGGCTGATATAAGAGCCGGTTGGCTGCGCCTGCAGCTCTGATGCTGTCTCAGTTTGCGTGGTGCACCGGTGCATGACCCTGTTGATGAAGGCGTGACAAGCGGCGGGGTCACGAAGACGCCATGTACTTTCTGACAGCATTTCTACTACTCTGAAAGGTTCCCCCTTTCTCCTGTAAAGACACGCTACCCCCTGAAAGATTTTTAACATTCCTACAGATGCCCCTTCTCTTTCTCCCCTCGCTGAGAGTGACAGGTTTTGAGCGTAGTGATAGATTTGCCCTCCTCACATTTAGAGAGCTAAATGTTCCTGACAGAGAGGCTCCCTGTCTGACCGAGGGTTACCTGTATCCCCCTGCTATTCATGCAGGTGAATGTGGGTACCTTTGTTGTCTTTACATACCTTAGGTTAGGTTAGGGGGTCTAAACATACCTGGATTTGACCTTTGACTCTTCATCATGTAGTAAACAAGAAC
This sequence comes from Morone saxatilis, assembly GCF_004916995.1. Lineage (NCBI taxonomy): Eukaryota > Metazoa > Chordata > Actinopteri > Moronidae > Morone > Morone saxatilis. The sequence goes on along the minus strand of NW_023339807.1, from coordinate 25,690,498 downwards.
TGAACTGAAAACTGTTTAGAATTCCTCTACTCAGTGTAAAGTTTCAGAGCAGATATGTATGAGATTATGTTGTGTGATTGTAATAAACATTGTCAACAAGGGGACATACAGTGCAGCCCTTTGTGTTCCTAGAAGAACTTTAATAAAAACACCATTTCAGGAGAACTCATTCGTTAACGCACTATTCTCTCCTTTGTGTGTCTTTCACCAGTTGCATTCACTAGCTGTTTCAGGCTATGAATGCTGGGTAGTTGAACCTATACAGTACATACCTTGTTTGTCAAAACATCTGAAAGAAAGCCAATATTAACTGTTTTTAGGCAGCAGAAACAAGCCATAAACACAA
>NW_023339807.1:25689103-25690087 GCF_004916995.1 Morone saxatilis | reverse complement strand
CAGTAGAAACATGGCGGTTCAACGTGGCTAAGGTAACAAAAACATAATGATTCTTATTTTCTGAAGATTATACACTCATGAAAAAATAGTTGTATCATATTCCATTTCTGCCAATTAGGGGTCTAGTTTGTTTAGGAGGAACTTCATTATGTTCACCAGCTGGTTGCCAACTAGCATGCAATTTGATGTTGAGCTGATTTTTTATTTTTATTTAAGCTGCATGTGACATATCACATGTGACTGTCTCCAGTCTCCCAGCAGGCATGCAGGCTCTTTACAGATTGGCTACTCAGATACCTTGCTCTGACCAGTGTTATGAAGTAACAATCAACAGCATATCGCCTACAGGTCTGGTGACTTTTTATGCCGGATGTCCTTCCTGACGTAACCCTCCCCATGTATCCGGGCTTGGGACCGGCAATGAGGAATCTACTGGCCCCTGCTTCCCCAGCGGATGTGGAGCAAAGGGGTTCAGTGGACAACTCGCTTACCATTAAATTAAGTTGTACACAAACAGAGGACAGTCTAGATGAACACAGGACAGGAAACATTTGCCCTATTGTCCATAACGTGGAACAATTTACTGATGGGCCTGAGGCTCTTCCACCGATCACTTACCAGTTGAGTTAGTTTTGTAACGCGTAGATGCCACATGTGATAGTCACACTGGTAGATATATATCTGAGAGCAGAGACAAGAAAGAGATAAGTCAACATTCCCATACCTATCTCACTTTTTTGGCCTGGAGCTCAACTGGGTGGTTTTCTCTTCAGTGAACACAGTATTTACAGTATCTACAACTTACCTGGAACAACAAGGATGCCTTTTATATCCTTCTAGGGGGAAAAAAATCATGTGATAACTTACTGTAAAAATGCAGATACACAGATCTCTCAGAAGAAAATTACTATTTATCCAATAAACCTGGAAAATCACTTATTTCATACTTAGTTTTAATAATTGTGTCACAATGAATTAAACCCT
>NW_023339807.1:25684030-25689092 GCF_004916995.1 Morone saxatilis | reverse complement strand
AACTAATATGAAAATATATCATAAACCAATAGGTGAAATCACTTGCTAAGTTTGATGTTTTTGCATTGCACACATACTCTGTCTGAAATGAGCGTGTAGCCCCCTAGAAAGCACCCAAAGTAGAGCATAATAGCTATACTATGCATTAGCAAGTTAAGTGTAAAATGCCTGTGCAGATTCCTAATGTATGTTATCTCTGTGTTACATAACAGACAGGTTTGGTCTTGCTTTTATCTAATTTCATCTGGTGCCAGGCCTCTTGTAGCCCCCATGGTGTTACTATTGATGCTCTCCCACTACTGATTTGGAGATTGTGTTATCGGTGGGGCCCAGGAGCCAGCCTGCTTTACTGATGGAGTGACAAGAAGCAGCCACTTCCACGACAAAAAGAAAATCTGTGGCACGCACACTCAGACTTCACACTTGGAGTCCCCAATGAGAGTCAGGGGTCACAACCAACCAAGTCCTCAGGTTTAAAAGAGAAAATAGGTAGTACGTCCACTAAAAGTGCCTGTTTTTGCCACTATCTGGGTAAGTGTCTAACTGTCTGTTAACATTGTGGAAAAAATGTCTACAAAGATAGGCGTTTTGTTTAACCAGAAACAGCCATAATATTGCTCACCACCAGACTCCGTAGACAAAAAATCATCAACAATTTTGCACAAAAAATGGTGCAAGTGGTGCACATAAAATAACCTACTGCTCACCGTCAGCAAAACCAAGGAGCTGATTCATTTTAGCAAAAAGGAGGAAAAGACTAACTCCCCTGTTTACATCATTGGAGCTGAGGTGGAGAAGGTGAACAGTTTTAGGTTTCTGGGAATTACAACACATGTCACCTTGGTTACGAAAGCACAAAAACAAACTCATCACCAACTGGCAGATCCTAGGATAGGAGGACTCTGCAGCAGGTATCTAAAACCAGTGCCTGCACAGAGCACACATGATGCTAAAGGACAGCACCCTCCCACAGGCAGCAGGGTGAATGGGCTGTGGCTGGGGGAGGGGGCTGTCCTTTAGCATCCTGAGGTTTCCGCCGTCGTACCACCAGACTTAAAGACAGATTCTTCCCTCAGGCTGTGAGATTGTTAAATTCTTCCTCAACAATTCATTAAACCACAGATTCGTATCTCACTCAGGATAAATATTAAAAGCTTTGGTTAGTCTGATTTTTCTTCTAGCGCCATCATCAGGTCACATTTTTAATTTGTGCTAATTACCAAATGTTATAGTACTAAAATAATAATTCCAGATGGTGAACATGCAACATTACCTGCCAAACATCAGCAGGTTAGCCTGCTGATGTTTGTTTAGTCATTACATCATTGGATTATGGCAGCCATTACAATTGCTCCAACACTTTTTATACAGCTGTAATTGTGCTATCAGTTAGCTTCTTAATCCAATGGAAAATAAACAGTGAAAGTTGTTAGACCAAATCTAACTGAGCAGCTTAAATTTAATATGCTTTTGTTTTGATTTTGGACAGAGATATGTGGATATTTAAATATGCGGTTTGGTTGTTGTGTGTAACCCTGTGTTATCTGTACATAAAAATATGTTAGGCTGTTAAAATAAATTTAATTATTTAATGAAATTAATGTTTTTCTTTTACAAAAATGAATACCTGGAATTACAAATTTGTGCACAGAAATTAGTCAGATGTTTGGTGCACCCATCCAATCCTACATCAAACGATCCACGATTGATAGAAATAAAAAGATCAGGGTTATTAAATACATTTTCTTTCTGAAAGAGATTTAAATCTACCTAATTCTAGCTCAGCGGGACTGACTAACTACTAGCACGTGGCACAGGGATAACAGTAGTTCCGGTGTGATTGAAAGTATTTGAAGAATTGTTAAGAGTTATCTACAATCTGACATGAATGCTATAATGACAGGGACGCTTTGTATTTTTACTACCACGAGACTCACGCAAGACACAAGTGCTCTCTGCTGAGGGAGCTGAATGACAGCCACTATTGGCATTTCTCGAATATTATACAGAAAAACAACAACAAACAAACTATAATCCCTGTAATCCCACCGGTCCATCACAAATGTATCTGCAGAGATTGGAACTAAAGTTGGAGGACTGCAAAGAGAAACTGGATAAAAAAAAGTGAGAGTTTCAAATACAGAGTCAAATACATTGCTACAAAAAATATTCAATATTTAAAAAATTAATTCCAGTTTAATACAACTTTGGTCTTATTTTTGTAGTTGATTGTATTGGTTTTGGTAGCATCGTACTCACCTAATTGCTGCTCTCTGAAAAGAGGGATTCATTCATTATAATGGTGTTAGCCAATGTGAACTCTTATACATCTAATGGTGGATTAGTTAAGTTTTCAAGTATAATGATTTGACTTTCTCTTCAAGCAAATGTATTGACAATTTATTTTTAAAATAACATCTGTGTAAAGAAAGGGTTGCGATCTTTTTTGCGTCTTTTTTGATGACAGACTAGAAAGAGCGGTAGGTTCAATTTTCAATTTCCAATTCTAATTGTATAGCGCCAATTCATAATAAAAATGTGCTCCCATGTTAAATGTTAAATGTTAAAACTGCTCAGGTAAGGTTTCCACCCTGAGCTGCGGCAGATGAATGTACACCTGTGAAGTTTAAAGTGGCTCAGCGTGTGAACCTGAGGTTTGGCTTGGGGCCTTGTTGATTTAAGTGGAACCTGTAATTCTAACTGCTGAGATTAAGCAATGAGGGATGGGAGGAGTTCAATGAAAAAAATGAGATGAGACTTGTTGGCATGTATGAACAAGGTAAGAGGTTCTTGCGGCTTAAAGTGGAAATTATCAATCCAGAATTGTGACATACATTTATGGGCTTCTTCTAAAAACAACACTACACCTGCATGAATCAGCTCCTGTTTTTAGGAGTACATTAGATTCATTTTTGTTTTATTTGGTTGATAATTAAATTGAAACACTGGGGTAAAAAAGAATCCAAGCAGACTGGGTCTAAATTTCTCTCTCAGGAAGCTGTAACGGTATCTGTGCATTAGGGAACATCCTCAAAACATCCTATGAATGTAAAGTAAAGTAAGTAAAAAATGTTATGTCTTAGTTCACATTGAGTCTTATAAAAACATTATTTGAAATAATCAACATCTTTAAAATGTTTTTTGAACATTATATTAAAATGTTTTATTTAAACCATATTGGGAATGTTAGCTAATGGTGTGGGAACGTTCCCTGCTAGCTGGGCAGTGTAGGATTCAGTGGCATACAGCGGTGAAGTTTCAAAAGGGTATTTGACGACCTGGGAATGAGACTCAATAATCAACTATCTTCCTCCAGAATGACTGACAGCAACTTTAAAGAATAAGTGAAGTGTAATTTTATATTTTTCTTATTTTCAACAAATCCCATGAAAACCCCCAATTAAAACTATGTGTCAATGTTTGTCTCAATACTCTGTGACTTCTCTACTCTGTCTGCCTCTCTCAGCCCTGAGCCCACTGGATCAGACCTTAGAAAGATAGTTCTTTTTTTAAAGGCTCATTAATTTCCTAAAACAGCTACTCACTGTAGTTTTTATGGTATGTTTCTCAAACAGGAGGAAATAGTACATATGTTGGGACTATTTTTAGCAGTGGATTAATCCGCATTTCGTGCTCTAGTGGGTATATGGGGCAGCAGGATACTGTATGTGGGAATGACAAAATATAAACTACAGTGTGTGTTTATGGTAATGAAAGAACACGTGACCTAGTGCAACAGCGTGGCTCACTGAGGTGTTTTTAATGTTTTTGGAACGACAATGACACGACTGTGTGTATGACTGTGGCACAGAGGAAGATTGATATGCACACAATACTTAGGACTCTGCTGTCACTGCAGAGTTCATGGCTTCTCTTTTGACGTCCTAGTTCAAATTCCCTAAAACCATAACAACATTCCTGCAGTTCTTTCACCTTTCTGAAGAAGAGGCTGTCTCTGCTGATGGAGGACACTGATGCAGGCGTGAGTGACACTTCTTATCAAACTTTACAGCAGGAAGAGGAGGAGGCAGCACATAAAGTGTCCCTCAACCTAACCCCAGCCCCACCGCCACCCCCAGCCAGTTACATTTAATCACAGCCTTCTCCTGAAGCTTTGTGTTCTTTCCTCAAAGGCGTCGCCATACCTGCATCCTTTCTCTATTGTCACTGTGAAAGGCGCAGTAAATGGAATATGCTTTTGTGGTGTCCTCAAAAGGTTGAGTAAACATTTCTCAGAGGCCAGCAAATAATGCGTAAAGGATACCGCAGCAGTTATTTGATACTTTTATTACAATCAATAAAAATTTCCCTGAAAAGACAAATTCATCTGACTTGCCATAAACGAATGACACGGATGCTTTAGGTGTCATATTCCTTCATTACAACAAACTTGGCCATGACGTTTGAAACCTTTTCTTTGCATGTTTAGCCATGACAGCCAATAAACAAAGTGCTGCTGTTGCTGTTAGAAATATAAAATGACTCACAGGGAGTGAGTTATTTTAATCACAGGATATTTCCCAAGAGAGACCGTCCAGACACCAAAACACATTACAACACACACACTAATTAACAATTTGAGCTGTAAAGGTACTGTTGCTTGATGAATGACAGTAAAAAATGTTTCATCATCACAACTTGTGAATTCTACTTATTTAATCGAGATCTACATCAATGGGTCTGAAACTTAAACTCTTGCGATTATTGTGTAAGTTAGCATCTGCAGTATTAACATTAGCTTACTGACGGTAATTAACAGAAAGCAAATTGGACGGTGCTGTTTGAGTGACAGAATGACTGCTGCCAAACAAAAGTTGGGTTTCCATCCAAATATTTCATGAGTTCTAACCAAATTTGTAAAGGAAAATACAAATCAATGCTTGTTTCAATATGATTATTAGGAGTTGGTTCGGCAAGATAGCAGCAGGTGGCACCAACCCTTACATATGGGTGTGATTACGCCATGGCAGAAGAAGAGGATACCACAAGATGACGAAACCTTAAACAGTGAAAAACTGATGGTAACTTCATAGTGCTCATTGTTGCTGTACATCTGTTTGTC
>NW_023339807.1:25680244-25683930 GCF_004916995.1 Morone saxatilis | reverse complement strand
GGGTTTTGAAAAAAGTGGAACCGGGTTTCGATCCCCATCCCTACATAGTAATGGATTAACACTTATTACTGACTTATGAGGCGAGTTCCAGCACTTCAGTCCACCTTAAAAAGTACAGTAGCTGAGGGGCAGGGCTAAAAGCGAGCCTGCATTATTCATGGGGAGGCAGGTCTGGTAGGTGTCACCCTGCAGAACAAAAACACACATGAAACACCAGCTCTTGTGTCTGTCTGAGCTTCTGCCACCCTCACACACACACCAGCCTCCTGTCTCTGCACCGAGGACACTCCTGGGTGTGTGTGAGAGAGACAGAGCGTGTCTACCTTTCTCTGTGCTGGACCTTTAATCCTTTTCACCCCAACTCCAAGATCGAGCCCCCACTCGTCCTCTCCTCCTCGACCCGCTGGGAAGAAAACATGACGGACGCAGCAACCAACATGCGGCTGAAGCTGCCGATCATCTGCTTCATCCTGGAGATCATCCTCATCATCCTCTTCGGCGTCTTGGTGCAGTACAACGAGGAGACGGATGCAAAGGAGTGGCATGAAACAAACCGAACCGACTATGAGAACGACTTCTACTACCGCTACCCGAGTAAGTGTCCTGTGGAGGTGTGTGCAGGGTCAGAGGTTAGTGAGGTTCAGGGGTCCCTAATCTGTTCAGATGAAGTATTTTGCAAGGTTTTCTTAAGAACCAGTGATAACATTACTTAAAAATGCCAACTTGATATGAATGGGCACTTGAACTGCTGCACATACCATTGCCTAAATAGGAAAGTCAGGATTTTTATCTTGCTTATTTATTGTTACCGACTTCTCAACAATACAAACAAGTGTTGATCTATATGTTGTTTCAAACGCTCATACGCTGGTCTCATATTGTAGATATGACACAGTTGTTAAATCAGGGAGCTTGTAACCTTTTCACACCTTAAGCTTGACTTCTCTGCTATCCATTAACAGTAGTAACAAGTGCCTGCTGCTTTTTGGGCGTGGACTCTTTCGTGTGTAACCCCTTTTCAGCGCTGAAGAATAATCTCAGTTTACTGTCATTTGTATTTCTAATGATGCTTTACTTGCTAACACCGATATTCTCTTCTCCATGCTCTCTCAGTCATTTTTACGTAACTGTAAGTATGCCATCCTCACACTTACCCCAACTCATTCAGACATTCAGAGTATTTGGGTTTTTGTCAATCTGTTAACGGGGGAATGTTTCAGTCTGTGTAAAATGATGAAAAGCTGCTGAGTCGCAGTGCAGCAGCCCTCTGTTGTCCCTAATTGGACGGGTCTCATTCTTTCTGAGTGAACATTTCATAGAGATGTCTTCCACTCCGCTGCTGTCCCATGGAGACGGATCCATTGATCATTCGTTTCCTGATTTATATGGATTGATGGTGTAGAATAAAAGCCATTCACAGGCTCGAGGGGAAGCAGGCTGCTCATTACTGCTTTCATTAAACAAACTGTATCTCCATTAAAACTTGTTGACTAGTCTTAACTAATCAATGTGCTGTGGTGTTGGAATTATAAAACATCAAACAACATAATGCCACAGATAGATCAATATCATAATTTTAAAATATAACATTTTAAATACTGAACATTTGCATTCGAACACTGTTCACTGACCCAGTCATCTCCTGGCAGTTCCACCTTAATATATCTACCTTAAAGACTGGTGGGCGCGTCTTAACAAGTCATTTAAGAGGTTTACCTGGGCGTTGCCCCTCTCTCCCTCTCTCAGGTGTGTTGGGTATATTGTGTCCTGGGCCAGAGCAAAGAATGGCGGGAATGTGGAGAGACGAATGCTTTCTTCTTACTTAACATTGTTTAAAAGTCATACAGCCTTCCTTCTGTGGATAACTATCTGTAATGATATCCTAGTCCTCTTCCTGTCAGTCACTCATCGGTTCACCTGCTTCTAACCTGAAGCTGCACTTCTTTCAGGGTTCATTGTTTCACCCAGCGCTTTAAAAATGATTCAAATGCACTCAAGTGGAGAATTAATATAGAGAGAAATTACTAATAAGAGAATAAATTAAAAAAAAATGCACAAAGTTACCAAAAAGTTTTTGTAGAACTCCACCAAGTGGGAAGTGGAAAATGTATCTGACCATTTCACACCCAATCATTCAACTGCAGATATGCATAAGAATGTTTTCTGACATTCAGACATTTAGTCACAGAGAAACAATTTACCTACTTTCACTTTGATTTCAGGACATAAGCTGTTTATGTGTGTTAAGAAGTTACTACTATAATGAAACACTGAAAATTCAGGTTCACATTAAAGCTCCAAACATGACCTGATTTGTTGGATACTAGAAAGTTTTAGAGGATTTAAATGAGTTGAACTTTGAAAAGGGAGAGAAAATGAATTCCATAACTCGTGCATGCTTTTTTTAAAAATGAAACTCTTAATATAAAGCATGGGGTAACAAGGTTATCAAAAGAAGTCCATAAACGCCTCTTGGTTGGTTTGCATACTGCTGATGTGCCCTGGAGCAAATGCAAACAACCTCCAGCAGGTGCTGCATCAACGCATGATGTTTGACCTCCGTTCTGTGCCTGAGCATGACTTCTGACATACTTGTTAAAGAAAGCCTTCAAGACGTTAAAGACGGACTCTATTATGAAAAACAACAGCTTTGGTTGTTAGTTCAAACTCCTTCAAGTATGTGGTTTTGTTCAGTGCCAGTGGAAATAGAGTTACATTGTTAAACTGTTATAAAGAGTCATATTTTCAACTACTATTGGGTGGATTGTCATAAAATTAAAAATTAATTTTGCAGATTATATGAACTATAATTATTCTAATAATTATTAATTTTGCTCTAGACTCGTCAGAATCACTAAAATCATTCCGCTTTACCAACAAATACTCCAACCCAAACGAGAATGAATGAACAGTTTGAGCGTTCTCGTTTTCAGTTTAAGTTTGATTAGGTTTAGGCAACTAAAACTACAACGTCGAGGTTAAAGAAAGCCCATGGTTATGGGTAAAAAACAAACTAATGTTGTCAGTTTGTAGAAGACAGGTGGTAATCTGCAGTCGCTCATGTCAAAGTCCAATATTTACTTATCACCCAACCATTCAGCCCAGCCCTTTTCCAGGACATATTGATACAACAACATCATGCAGGTTCTGCCCTTACTAGCACACACGAGTCATTATTTCCCCATCCAAAAGATAGAAAACATCAAACAACTGGTCCATCAGTTGTTCCACAGCACCAAACTGCAGAAGGTAACAGACCGTCTGAGGTTAGATTAATAATAAGAGCATAGAGCAAAGGTCCAACAGATTTAATGACTTCAGATAATCTTTAACCTGACACCTTCACTGTCACAGGAGCTGAAACAGAAGGTCACCTTCATGTTTCAGTGCTGTGTATACATAACCTACATCCATCATCCTTATTGCATGCCTGGAAAAAAACAGTACAATAAACAGAGAGGTTCACACTCTACAGGTGATCTCCAGCGCAGGTTAAAGACATACACACCTGACCATTTCTTTAAATCCATTGTGTGTTCTTACAGTCAAAGTATTGTCTGACCTATATGTTCTTGTGAGATAAGAATGGTATGTCAACTGAAAATGTGCCTTACAAATGTTGTGCAACAGATTACCTGAAGGTGAACAAGGCAGACAAGTGATGAAAGAGGCTGTGGTTTGATCCC
>NW_023339807.1:25674741-25680176 GCF_004916995.1 Morone saxatilis | reverse complement strand
AGACCATAACCCTTTTGCTCTATCCCTATAAAGAAATTCATTTGTACAGATTTCAATGCAGAGTTTTTGTCCCATGATGGCTAAAATTATCTGAAAGGCTAATTTTTTTATCCCATACGCATGAAAAAGTTGAGGGAACACATCAATATCTGTCATTTATTGGAATTTCTGAGGCTCAAAATTGTCAAATCTAAAGAGAACATTAGCAGAAAATATTAATTTAGCTTCAACAGAAATCCAATGACATTAAGACACTAATTTTACCCAGCAGAGCCTGTCATTGCTCTGATTGTATAGTGTCCTCCTGGATGTCTGTTCATGTATCTGGGCCAAAATGCCAACGGGGACACTGGCGACACCTCCCCCCAGCCATGCCAATGGACCGTCACCATGGTGACAGCAGCCACGGCACAGTGCAATATTGTGTGTAGAAGTTTGGGACAAATAAGGAGAGTTAGACAGCGGTGCTTACAAACTGTGTGAACCAAGACAATGAAGGTGGAAGGACACGTCAAATTGTGCTTTATCCTTCCTTTTTTTGTTCTTGTTTTCTTACACAGTGGGACAGCTATATTTTGACAATATAGAATCACTTTTAGTGATAAGTATTTCGAGTTTCTAAACATAAATATTACTATGGAAGACCACTACTGCGCAGGCCTGTGTCACAGTTGACCCTTAATTCTCCGTTTACCAAAGCTTATGTAACTGTGCTCATTCACAGGCTGTTTTCAATGACAAAGCCCTCAAGTGACTCTCTTTTTGGCAGCGATTGGGTGTTTTTGTTAAGCTTTTTAAATAAGCAGATATGAAGCTGAGCTAAATGACTCGTATCTTCACTGAAGGGTTCTTGGCACTCTACTGCAAGGCTTTTCGTTGACAGAGCATAAAAATAACATTTTTATGACATCCAACAACTTGGTGAACATTTGTGTTCCATGTTTAATAATTCTTACATAATAACTCTTTATCTTTAAGTTCAAAAACAAAACAAAGAAGAGACATTTTAAATGTGTTACAGAATAATAACAATAGGAGCGCCTTGGTAGCCAAATGGTTACACCAATGCTGCATGGCCAGTTAATTTCCAGCTGGCAACCTTTTGTTGCTTGTGTTGCATGTGCATGTCCCAAACTTGAATCCCTAGAGTCAATGATAACACACAGAGTTCTGAGTTGTAATGTGCTGGACAATTTTGGGTCAACCTCAGTCAATTTCGAATCATTGGCCTGAGATCACCTATCAGTCATACTCACTTGAGTGTCATCTGCATAGCAAGGAAATCAATACTGTCCTTACAAATGTTTCTTAGTGGTAAAAGAAAAAAACTTGGAGTTGTAGAGTTGAGCCTTCGGGAACTCCTTATGAACAGCTTAGCACCTTTTTTCCAACTCAGTATCAAAAGCTGCACTGTAGTACAAGGCAATTCTTTCTATTATAGATGATTTACAATATTCGCAGGGTAGTGTAATTTTCTATATATTTCTTATTGTGGTTAATATGCTGCCCCCAGCCATTGTTTGCCTCTCCACCACATGAAAAAGCCCTCAACAAACACAAAGCGTTAGTCCCTCAGGCTCATGATCTCCATAATCTTCACTGGTATTTTCTACGTTGTACAGGTTTCCAGGATGTGCATGTGATGATCTTCATCGGTTTCGGCTTCCTTATGACCTTCCTGCAGCGCTATGGCTTCAGCAGCGTGGGTTTCAACTTCCTCATCGCAGCTTTTGCCCTGCAGTGGGCCACCCTCATGCAGGGCTTCTTCCACGGTATGCATGAAGGCAAGATCCACATCGGGGTGGAGAGGTACGTGCTGAACATACTGTACATGCAGCAATGCACACATACACAACAACAATATGCTGAACATGCAAAATTTTCCAATTTGTAATATAGTATTTGTAATTTCTAAATCCTCTCTCTTACACTTCAGATTTACACACATTCTGAGGCATGTTAAAAAGTTCACAAAGACACACACACATAAACAAATCACTTTCTCTCATTATCCTTGCTTTTGCCACTCACTGACAACAGCTTAATATTTAAAGTATAAGAACAAATACAAAAACAAACTGGCTACCATACTGTACTCATTACAGACTATGGGACTAAAGCGTTACGCCTATTCCTTGAATGAATTTCACAATCAATTTTCCTAGTACTTTCTTACAAGAAATGCAGGACAAAACATTTTGTATTTTTAAAAGACATGAAAGAAAAAAACACGTCACAAGATGGTATTTTTCATCTGTAATTTTGTGGCTATTTAATGCATCTTTTTGTGGTTTATATATCACCAATAAACACTGAATGTCTGGACTCACTGAATGTTTTAACCTTGCATTTAAAGCAACATTAATTGATATATTGGTCAGTAGAACAAGCTGTACATATATTAAAAATGGCGAGTATGTTAGCAAATAGTTACCATAAATCTAAAACAATGAGCTAAAATACGTAAAATCACTTTAGAACTAAAGAAAATTGTAGTTTTATTTCTAATATTAACTATAGATTAATGAAACCTCTGACAGGACATTATACATGTTGTTATTTTCTCCATGCTCTGCATAAACTACTATTATGTCTTTTATTAAACTCTGTTTCTTTCAGTATGATCAATGCTGATTTCTGCACCGGCTCTGTGCTCATCTCATTTGGAGCCGTTTTGGGTAAAACCAGCCCCGTCCAGCTGCTGGTCATGGCATTGTTCGAGGTCACACTGTTTGCAGTCAATGAGTACATCCTGCTGTCTGTGCTGGGGGTGAGTTATAAAAAACAGATATACTGCAGCATTAATTACCTGAAAATCCTCCCTTTGATGTTTTCTGTGTGATCTCTGAAAAATGCGGTGAAAAAAAGCACTGACTGATTAGAGTAGATTTGATTCATCACATATATACATTTTTTAAATCAGGTTGTGGCTAACTTTGTTTCAGACCAGGGATGCCGGTGGCTCCATGACCATCCACACGTTTGGAGCCTACTTCGGCCTCATGGTGACCCGAATCCTATACCGGCCAAACCTGGATAAGAGCAAACACCGAAACAGCTCAGTCTACCATTCTGATCTATTCGCTATGATTGGTAAATATCTTCCAATTTGCAGAAGAGTGAATTATTAGTAGCTATACCCAGGTTTAAAACATCTTTTTGTACTGCCATCTAGTGGTTTCCACGCACAAAAGGCTTTTTCTCCGTTCTATACAAGATTTAGAAGATTTTCTGTAAAATTTTGTTGCACTTCATTAGACAAATATTTTTATTTGATATTTTTGGTGATACCAAACAGCCTCATGGACTGAAGTCACATGACTTGGCCTCAGATAACGAAACAAGTCGTTATCTGATGACTTTAGACAAAATCTCATGACTTTAGCCTTTTGATTGGGGATTTTAATGTCCTCCCCAATCCCAAAGATTAAAAATGGTGTTATTAAGAGGTGTGCAGCAAATGATCTCTACATATTCCTTATAATAGATATACTTTGAATCAGTCCGTCAGCAGCCAATCACACTCGGGCTAGCTGCAGAGAAAGGTGCATTTGTCCGTAAAAAGCATTCATTATTTCTGTAAATTTACTTTACCAAAGTACTCGATTAGGACTCTAAAGACTTACTGGTCTTGTCTTGGGACAATGACTTTGTACCAACTCTAATACCAAATACAAATACGGGCTCCATCAAACAAGTCTCTCATTGGCTTTATCTGGGATTAACCTAAATTTAGTCCTGGTTTTAAAAAAATTCCCTTCTTGAGCAGCAGCATGTGCTGCTTTCAGAGGCAGCTGGACTTCAGAATATTAGATACTTTCTCAACATTTAGTGTTTCTCACAGACTCCTAAAAGTGAGCATGTTGCATGCTAGAGTTGCACTTCACTGCTATTTGGCACTGTCATTTGTGAAACCAGCGTCAACATCATTTGTAGCTACAAACCGATCGAACGCTGTCCTAACTTGTCTGCTTCTCAGGTACCATCTACCTGTGGATGTTCTGGCCCAGCTTCAACTCTGCCATCACTGCTCATGGAGACGACCAGCACCGCACAGCCATGAACACCTACTACTCTCTGGCAGCCTGCACTCTGTCCACATACGGCATGTCCGCCCTCACAGCACACGACGGCAAGCTGGACATGGTGAGGGCTCTATGATATGGAGGGACAGGGATTGTCAAGATTGAAGAAGTTTAGAATAGATAGTTATGTAGACATCCCAGTCTCAATAAACGTAATACTCCCTTAATTTCCTGTACCTATATTTTTAGTGTTTAAGTGTTTTTTCAGAACTAGTTTAAGTTTTTAGTTAACTATAACAAGCTTGGTTCCGAATCAAAATGAAGACAGTGAAGGTGAAAAGGTTAAAACAGCCTGACAGCAGGTGAAATAAATTATCTTGCTGACACAGAAGAATCCAAGGGAAACAACTAAAAATGTTCTGTAACATCCTGATCTGTCAGCAGGGTGGATCCCTTCTTATCAGAGTTTAAAACTCATGACATGTTACTCAAAAGATAGAAGCTGATGAATGTGTCACCTGAACATACACACCTACCCCAAAAACGTGAGTGGCTAAGTCACATGAAGGCTCATGTGAGTCAAACCCTGTATCACTGCTTCATGCTCAGCTGTCAGCATGTCATCCTGAAATCAAGATGAGACATTCCTGCACTGATACTGATCAAACCTAAGAGACAATCATGTTCAGTGTAGTAACTTCCACTATATAGCTTGTTGATAGTAAAGACAAGCTAATCAGTGGATGAAGTCAGCTGGTCTCAAAGGCTTTCTATCTATTTGCTGCCACATCTACATGTGGCGTGAAAGAGTTTGCAACATGTTACAAACACACTCATTGTGTGAAAGTTCCTGCTGCTCAGATCAGAAAGTCTCATCTAATCATCTGTTACACACATTTTCTAAGTTGTTCCCTTTACGGTTGTGCAGATCCATTTTCCTGACTGTTTTTGGCAAATGTAGAGATTTTTTTAAACTTAAATGTTATAAATGAAGTTGATCGTAGTTTATCCACTCCATTTACCTCAAGCCACGAGTGTCAGTGATCTAGTTGGTCTCTAATCATTGGTGGTTTGTGGTTTCGAAAGTGGCTAATTTAAAGCAGTTGGGTGAGTCAGCCAAAGCTGATGCCAGGATTCTAGGAAAACTGAGATCATGGGTCCCTTAACCCTTTATAGGGAACTCATTGAAATACTTGGAAATTTAATTAAAAGTTATTGGTGGATATAAGAAGACATTTTTTCTTTTTTGACTTTTTTAAAAAGTTTCAGTTTTAGGCTGCAAATCAAAGTCAATGATGTCTAGGTTGGTTGACACAACAACAATCTGTGGCACAGCAGGTCTCCTCTTCCCATAGAAGGACTGAGCAGACAGCTTCTGCAAAAGACATATGCCACATCAATACACTATGA
>NW_023339807.1:25656978-25674712 GCF_004916995.1 Morone saxatilis | reverse complement strand
TTGAGTTATTTGTGAAAGAAAGCTATATTGGTATATCACCTATAAAAAACCAAACCAAACCAAAATATGCCATAGAAGTGTAATAAAAAGTTACTATATGGTTCCTCGTCCGATAAAGGGTTAAGGTTCCCCGTCCAGAGACCAGGGTCTCCACATTTTTTATTTTTTAGATTATTTTTATACTCTTTTTCTTCAGCTACTGTCATACTGTGTATACATTGTATTTCTCAACATAAATGTTTAAATTATGATTCAAAGCCTTCTCTAGTGCAATTCTGGTGGGGAAATTATGTGTGTCTGTATCATTTTCTGTATTTATTTTGTATAATATAGTAATAATATCTATATATACTGAAACAGGTTGCTTTTCCACCAAATTCCCAGAAGAAATAGGTCCTCAATTTATTCAGTAGTAGTTGCAGTAGGTGCAATGCCGCACAGTGAGTTTCAGGATTAAAGTGTATTTTACTGTTATGTATTAAAACCTCCCCCACATCTACATGACCATAATTCATCAAAAATGTCGCAAATTAAGCATCACCCTTTTTTTCCTCTTTAGGTCCACATCCAAAATGCTGCCCTAGCCGGTGGAGTCGCAGCGGGAACAGCTGGTGAAATGATGCTGACACCTTACGGCTCCATGATTGTCGGTTTCTTGGCTGGCATCATCTCTGTTCTGGGCTTCAAGTACCTCTCAGTAAGGATGATTCAGCATTTTATATTTTATGATTAAGTCAGTGAGGATTCTGTAGATTCAATTAGAGGCTTTAAACCATATATTTTCAGCTAATCGGTAAAAAAAAATCTAGACATCTGTTAGTGTTTTCACTTGTTTCTGCTGTCGAATAGCTGTGAAATGGTCAAATCTAATAACACTGTAATGGTAACAGGCAAAGAAGTGTCAGCAGTGCACTTTCCCTTTTTATATTAATGGATGTGGAATATTTTAGAGAGCAGATGTGATCATACATTTCATTACATCTGTAATCAAACCTACCACTCACTGCCACGATATTACATTTAAATATCACAGAGAATACAGGTAAGTGGGTGTAGTGTGGGTTTTAAATTTCCACTGAGAGCCGCCTTTTGAAAAAAAGTGTTCATAAAGCTGTAGTAGAAGTGCTGTGGATAAATGTGTTCACCAACTGATAGAAATGAAAGGAATAAGTGTATTTTAGACTGTGATGTTGCAATTCACCTCCAGTTTCATCCACAGCCCTGACAAACCCACATTATCTGCTCCTTCTTTTTGCTCCTTTCAGCCCGTCCTGGAGGAAAAACTCAAAATCCAAGACACCTGCGGGGTTCACAATCTTCATGGCATGCCCGGCATCCTGGGTGCCATTGTGGGAGCGGTGACTGCTGCTGTGGCAACTGTAGATGTTTATGGAGACGGGTAAACATTTAATTTGTGCTGTTGTAGGCAGTAGGTGATTTGAGGGGGGTTCAACCTGCCACCTCCCCTAGTAGCAGAGAGAGGGGTTGTTTAGTTGAATATTTGACTCATTAATCCTTTATCTGAAAGAGGTTTGTGTGAATCTAACGGATTTGTTACTGCGCCTTTTTTTTCTGAGCCCCGCCCGTCTGTCATTTTGGTCTCAGATCTATAATATTCTCTAAACGATATAAACAATATACTATAAATATTAAATTCTGTACTATATTACAGCCCATACAGTCCATAGAGTAGTGACACCTTCGTGATCAAAGTAGCAGAAGAGCGAGAGGATCATAGAGACACCCTCTGCCTGCTGTGTTCCTGCAGTATTCCTATTATATTTTATATTATATATTCATAGATATAGTTTTTACTGTGGGGTCAAGATGTAAGATTTAAGACAAATTAGGACCGGAAAAGATTCCTTTTGTTCTCAGACAAAACAATCATCTGTGCAAAATGCACATTTCTTTCTCTGTAAAAGTGAAACATTAATAAAACTGTGAAGCAGCTGTGTTTTATACGAATTAAAGTTGAACACTGATTAAATTCAAGCATATACGTGTTCAGTAAAACTTGGTTGACTCAGTGTCTCAGTGTCAGCTAAGTGTCTGCTTTGTAGACTACATACTGAATACATTTGCTAATAGGGATTATAAGTGGTTAACCTGTGAGTTCAGAAGATACATGTAAAGTGACTTCAACAAGCCTCAACTCATCAGTTTTCAGCTGAGGGACCAAAAGCACCAGCAGTGGTTTGTCTTGAATTTCCACATTTTTCCCGTTTGAATGAGATAATCTTTGTGTGGGTTGGACTGCAGGAGTGTTTGGTTACAGATAACATCACTCTGACTGCACTGACAGATTTCAGCTTTCTTTAGGCTGCTCTCACATTCCTCATTTAGTGCAAAGTCAGCATGCAAGGACCTGCAAAAAGACCATATCAGTGATCTGTAAAGTTTACTGTGCTGTATCTCTTACCCCTTCCTGCGTTTCATTTTGTTATGTGAGTTGAACAATTGGTAGCTCATTGTCAGCGAGACTAATAAAAATATATAATAAAATATAATAATATATAATAAAATATGTTTCCCACAAACAGTTGGATTGTTGAATCTCAGCTGACTTGTTGTTTTCCCTCTCTGTGTTTCAGTATGAAAGACGTGTTCCCTGATGTGGCAAGCGGAGAAGTTGATGCGTCTTACCAGGGCGGTATTCAGGCCGCTTCCCTTGCTGTCACCCTCGGCATTGCCCTGCTGGGAGGACTGATTGTCGGTACGTGCATCCTCCTCAGTTATTCTGATAAAGCGCTCACAGCACTTAAAGGTCCAGGTCTGTGTCTCTTAGGGGGATCTATAACTACACCATAGTTTGTCCTAGAGTCCTGGAAGGCGAGCGTTATTCAGTTGGTTGCAATCTGCAACTTCACCAGTAGACACCATTAAATCCCACACGCTGGTACTCCACATTTAAATATAGTCCAACAACCCTCAAAAACTTTCGTTTTCAAATAAATTTTGCCTATTGTGAACTTAGAAGTCACAAAAAATCAGTACTGGCTGGGAAGGCTGACTAAAGTCGATTTTAAAAGGAAGATTTTTACTGCCCTTTATTATGTAATGACCTGATGGGTTAATGATAAACAACAGTGACTGACTCAACAATTAGCCATTAACCAACATCAGCAGCTGTTTAAGGCAGAATGACAAATATTGGCCTCACTGTATCAGTGAATATTACATTTCTTGTATGTAACATTCAGAGTGTTTCTGATTGTACAGATCAATGACAAGGTCTCTTTTCTTGAATTAGGTTTCATTTTGAAGCTGCCCGTCTTCGGTGCTCCTTCTGACACCATCTGCTATGAGGACAACATCTACTGGGAGGTGAGTTTGACTGTGGTTTCTGAATCGTTTCCTACTCATTTTCAGGAAATTCCTGGAGAGAATTCTGTTATTTGATCCTAATTGCACGAAAAATGAACATAACTGATTCATTTTGATTCATTGCGAAGTTAAACTAAAGAGTGTTTCAGTCAGAGCAGAGAAGGTCAGCTGAATATATGTGTATATACATTTGTCTACAGGTAAGCATACAATACACCATATTATAAATGGAGAAAAGTTTCCTAATGTCAAAGAAATTTGAATTCTCCCTACGATTACGAACACATTAGTTCTTTTCTAGAATCATACTAGGAAATTATTATGAAATTAGGCCCATAAAGAGTATTATGACACTTTTACAGGTCCATACTTTTATCCCAAAAGTTTCCTGAGAGATTTCCTGGGAAGACAGTCATAATTTTGGTAGACTATTAATTACAGGGAAAATATAGACAATGAACAATAAATGACCAATTCCAATTAAATAATAACATAACTGTGAAAATCTGAAATTTCTCTACAGACAAACAATTTAACATATATAGAGAATAAACATTCTAATTGTGAATTAAATGAAGCAAGTCTATAAAATAAATTGTTACCATCAAGACAATTTGGAATTAAAGGTATTAATTTGGTGACACGGCACGCCCCCCCCTTTGTTTAGGCCCTCAAGTTCAAGTAGACACCACAGAGATGAAGTATTTTCTCCAGTTATCACATTTTCCTGCTGTCGAAGCCTTTAACATTACATCTTACTACCACAAGATGGCGACGTCGCATTGACAGTCAGGTAATCCGTGGCTGTGATCGTGGCGCTGACAGATGCGGCAGCAGTGCTGTCTGGCCACCAGGTGGAGCAAACGCCCCACCGCGTGATGGTTCCAACCAGGTGGATTACAGGAACAATCCCTCCTGGATGATGTCACACCTTTTCACTTTGGGCTGACGTCATTGAATTTCCCCCACAATGCAATCTGTGGCTCATCATGCTTTTGTTTTACAGGTTTATAAGAGCACATGGTGCTATGTATAGTATCATGCAGTTTGCAGAAGTACATGCAGATTTATGCCTCTTTTTGTCTTTTCGTTTTTTTGTATAATTGTCCTTAAAAAGAGGCATTTTCTCATTTTTATTTCTCATCATTATATTGAATGGTTAATTCATAAATACAATATGAACCTCATCTTTAGACACTGAACATACAGATGAAGATAAAATGCACTTCTGTATTTTTATAAGCCCTTGAAATTGTTTTTGTTCCATTAGTCTTTTTTTATTAATATTTGATTGATTATCTGTACTTTGTGTGCATAAATGGCATCAAATAATAAGTAATTCACTGCAGCTGTTTTCCATCCTTAAGTCCAATTTTATCCTTGTTTATCTTTTTAATAAATGTCTGAAAGGGGAACAAAAGGCAAATGCTCACTACATGCAGGGCTTCACAGAGACCTGGAGGACGCTGACATTTAGAGACAAATTAATGACATAAAACGGAAGCATCAACTAATGTGCACCTTGGAAAGTGTCAATTAGACTGTATTTAGTCTGGAAAATGGAAGGGTGTTTGAGGACCAGATGAGGTCATAAAAATATAGACCCTCAATGATCTCATTCTCTTTCCCGCTCGCTGTCTCAGGTGCCTGGAGAGGAAGCGGATCATGACGGCCAGTCGACCGCTGTGAGGATGGAGGAGTCTGAGAAGCTCAACAGTTAGACGCACACACACAGAGACAGAATTACACACACACTGTGAGGTTTTAACATCGTAGTACTTGAGTATTACACCCTTTAGGTTGTTAAAAAAAAAGTGCCTCATTGTGCTCATGTCAACCACCACATGTGTTTTTAGGTGAGAAAAAAAACTTTTTTTATTCTGCAAAAATAAAACTAATCTCCATTTTAAAGGTTTTTGTCAGCTTTGCCCACTAGAGGTCGATCTAGAGCTATGACACGCCGTGCTACAGGCCTGTGAAAGACTGCATTGGGAAATGATGTGTCTATTTGATGAAAGATGCTGTCTAATTGTCCCCTAAACCAGGCCAAGACACGGTTACAGAATTAAATTTCCGCAGCCGGTTCAAACCAAAGACAAACAGACTCCATTCAATAGGAACGGCCTCAATGAGTCTTGGGAAATATACATTTTTTAAATGGATTACATTTTCACAGCAAACCAATTTTGTTTTTACAATTTTCTTTATTTTAAATAAAGAATTTTCATGCAAAACAATGCAGAGGCCTAATGATCTTTTTTATGTATAAATTACCTCCTGATACTTTAGGTTTGGGATTTTCTATGATTTTATTTTTCGTATTAAACTGTTTATGATTAGTTAGAATAGAAATGTTACTGTTGGTTCAGGTATGTACCTTTGTATGACAGATCACTTTTAGATTGGCCTAAAGATGATGGCTGCATCGGCTGAAACAATTAATGTGAACTGAAAGTATTTTGAAACATACTGGATTAGTTTTTGGCAAAATAAATTGTTCAAGTGTGTGTTGTGTCTCATTTAAAATGCAATATTAAACTGTACTGGGGTAAATGAAATACAAATAGAAGTCATCCAGTCAGTGATCATCATAATTCACACATGAAAAAAAAAACATTTTCAGGGAATAATCCATAAATTCCTGATTTCTTTTCCTGTTCCTGTTATTATCATAATTCAGTAATTTTATTACATGTAGGAGAGAGGCAAGTGGCTATGCAATCAAGTCTCTGTTAGTAATGATGAAGGCCAGTCATCATTAGTCCTTTTTTTTTTCTTGAAGGCTTAATGACTGCATAGCAATCACAGCGGAAGGGGTTAATGCCTCTAATCCAGATGGGGTTTGTCTCTCACCGAGTAATTTACACAGTTTCACTTTCGGGGATCAAACAGCCGAAGAAAGCGGGTGTCCTTGTTAGATATGGTCTCCTCAGGGCCTTTCTATGAGGGGTGATTAATGCCACTGAGGAGGAGGAGGGGGAGGAAGAGGAGGAAGCATCATCAACAACTAACCATTCAATTTGATCTGGCAGGAAAAACACTTCCAGGGACTCGTGATCACTTTGTCTTACGTTTGCAGAGGCTAAGAATGAACAAGATTCATTCTAAAGATGGCTCTAAGAAACACAGAAGCATTAAGAAGCATTGTTACTGAAATACCTTTTACTAAGTTGTTCTCTCATGAATCACTTCACAGGTTAACCCCCGGCAACCATTAATCCCTGCAGTTTATCCTCAGTGAGAGCAGAATTCTCCATTGTCCATTGATGGTAATCATCCACAAAATCACTCACTGTAAATGAGTGAATTTGTAAAACATGCTCACAATCATCAACGTCAGACTTTTTCTCCAGTACCAAAAGTAATGTTGTGTATTTCCATGGTTACAGTGCATACAGGAAGTGCTGGCAGCTAATGCTGTGTGGGGCAGTGTGGTTCTTCATGGTGCAGGTTCAATAAAGTACAGGCAAATTTGGAGTCACAGCTACTTTGCTGACCAAAGCATTGCAGGAACTGTGCCAAAACATACTAATCCCAACCAAAAAAAGAAAATACAAACACAGGAGACACAAAATTATGGAAATTAGTTTAGTTTTTAGTTCAGTTAGGGATGTGCATCATACATAAGATACACACAGATACATATGAAGCAATGCGATACAATATGATTCACCCCATTGCGATGCAGTGCGATTCAATACATTTTAATTAAACAAAATGTGATTTAATGTAATACAATGCAAAATATGAAAGCAGCTATCTTAAGCAGCCAGAGAAACAGTTGAGAGAGGAGAAAGCAATATAACATTTTTGGTCACATCTCCACATAATAAAGGCACATGGCCTCTACTAATAGTTAATAAATAAATCAGATTTTACCAATGCAAAAATGTTACAAACTACACACCCGATTCCATCTAAAATTATTTGCTGTGCACACTTTGTACATAAATCGGTGACTCTCACCATCCCTACTGTCAATATGCGGATAGTACTAAAGCTCAGGATGTCCCATCAACATGTTTCTTATATCCCTGGAACCACAACATTCTCCTTTCTACTTTTATATACAGACATTTGCCCTGTGTTGAAACCCTTCACGAATGGAGGCCAAAAAATACTGGATATTTCAAATTGTGTCAAGAATATCCCAGAACATGTGTCAACAGATGGCATAATGTACAATAAAATGTATGTTACACACAGCTAAGCCTTGTAATGAGCAATTTGCCACTTGCTGATTCAATAAAGCAAAACTTGAATGATGCCACGATACCTTTGTCCACTGTTGTCACTATAAGATTTTAAGCCTTCCAAGTGTTAGATTTTTACAGGATTTATTATCATCAATATCATCTTACAAATCATACTCAGTACATTAGGAATTGAAATTACTACTTCTCCACAGTTATTTCTAAAAGTATTATTAATCACATCTATATTCCTTATAAAACCTGCATGTTTCTCAAATCTATAATCAAAAATGATTTAAGTCTGTTTTTGATGACTATCTTTCTTAAGTTTTACCTTTGGTTAGCAAGCTATTAGCATATCTTAATGATATCCTTCCTGTTTGCCTACATCTCTATGGCATTAATCACCCCTCATACAGAGGGCCCCTTGCAGGCTGCAGGGGCCTCGTCTGACCCCCACCAAATCTGGTGATGGTACCTCGGCGTGAACAGGCGCCGCAGCCTTTTCCCAGGAACGAGAAGACAGGTGGACAGCTGTTTACTGAATAGGCGCTCATACTGAAGAGCTTAATTGAGCTTCATAGGGCTAATTAAAATGCAGAGAAAAATAATCATGATTATGGTAATTATTCTTTTGTCTAATATGTCTTCCGGAGATGTGCTTGTTTGGCATCATACCTGCAATATGTTGAAGGCCTTGAAAAATAAAAATAGGAGACTTTTGTGGTATTTAAGCCCGTACCACAGCTATCATTATATTAGATGAAATGTTAATTGTTTTAATTTCTGTTGCTTAAGATATATTCTATAGCAAGCTAGTGTAATAATGACTGCCTTATAACATGTAATTAAAAGCTGTAGAAAAACTGACCTAAATGATCATTCAGGGTAGAGCTTTAGAAGAAGTTTTTACTGCACAGAACACCATTCAGACTCAATTCCTCATTTTGGTTTTACGGTATTATTCAGATAAAATAACTACAGGCCTGTAGTTTGAGGACACTGAGCTCATGTTCTCTTTATTTTGTTTTTGTCTGTCACTATATGTAACTTTCAATTTTAGGGGACAATTAGGTGTGAAAATGACCTGCTGGGATATTGATCAGTAGACATCTCCTTTTATTTGGAATTTTAGGCTTCATCTCCGATATGTCATATGTTACTTACAAGTTTTATGTTTTTTTTTGGGGTGTGGCTGAAAGAATATGTTCATAGATGCCAGACAGAATAGAATAAAATGAACAGTGTCCAATATAAAGTACTTCATTCTCAACTCAAAAAGGGGCCTGCTTTCTTTGCCTCTATGTAAAGTAACATTTGCGTTACAAGAATAAACCCTTTCACTTAAGGAATGTGTCTGGAAATATTACTGCAAGCTGAACACATTATTTAAAAAAACTGAAAATGATTTTTGTAAAATCCTGGCTGTGATCTTGCTTGATTACAATGTAATTATACATGATTTCCCACTTTTCTTCAATGGAAGACGACATATAAATCCAAGAGGCCACATTATACTCTTGACCTTATCACCGTACTTCTCTATATCTGGCCCTTGAGCAAGGCACGACATGGGAATGGTACTGATCGGTGCCTCGGGCTACACAGGGTTGTTCTAAGCAGCTGTGGCCTCCTGTGGCTCAGCCTCCAGCTTGTATGTGATTGTTGTCCGTAACACTGCTGTGGAGGTGAACATAATGGGTTAATAGCCTCCCTCAGGACCTCCTGGTCCCCTGTGGGACCCCTCAACCGGCTCACAGCCCTGTGGAGGCCGTAATGGGCCGAAGCTAAAACCACCATGGGGATCTGACACAGTGACAGGACATCAGAGTCTGATAAGATGGATACTCATTTGAACAAAAATTCATCTTTTCATCACTATTGTGATCCATGTGGACTCAACCTAGTGATTTATTACCCTTAAAGTCCCCCTCTAGTCAAAAATATGTCATATTCTTGTTCCTGCAGTTGAATGTTTGATCTTCACTGTGCAGAATGATTTATGTGCAGAGTTTGACAGAGTTTAAGGAGCGGGGACTACGAGCATTATTTGTTACATCACAAATGGTTTGGAAGTGTGATAAAGCCACCAGTGCACATACACTGAGAACTGAGTATACAGTGAGGAGACATCTTGTGTCCAGCAGGAAAACTTTAATGAACAACATTTGCATATTCATAGAATCTGGGATTTTTAATGAGTCAGAAGGAGCAGATGCATTTTAAAGATTTTAATGTGGAAATTATACCTTTTTTTTGCAGAAAAGACATTATCAGACATTATTGTTCCAAGCAGACTATTTGTATATGTGTCTTAATGCATGACTGAAAACCATAATGTCAAAAAGGTGTCAGAATCAAAATAAAACAGTACCAAACTTTATGTACTTAAGAGAAAATATACTTTGTCAATTTACATCTTTGCATTCCTCATTTATAAGACACAATGATAATCTTCTGATTGCATAATTACACCATGTGCTTATGTTTTCTCTGAGATCCTTCACAGAAAAATTCTCAGTGTAAATTGCACTCTGAGTATAAATATCATCACTTTGGTGGTGCATCTGGAAGTACACACTCATCAGAGTTAATTTAACACTCCTTATAGTTTTGAACAGTCATCCCAAAAGCCGTAGTAACTCTCCAATCAACACTTGTCAACTCTCTGAATCATCATCACTGTAAAATATGGAAATCTGGAGCAAGACTTGCTGTCTTGTTGAGGCGGCACAACAGCACAGAAAACACAACATGAGATGTTAGGGAAATATCTAAACTTAAAGCCACATTTTGGGCCTCCAGCCCTGACTTTCAGTGCTGTGTTTCTCATTTGGTTCCAGATTACATCCTGTGGTCGTAGCCCCGTCGTCATTATTCTGGAAGGAGCAGCGACCTGCTGAGAGGTTGTGACTGATGCCAGCTAAGCAGGGCGATGATGGAGCAGGGGTGTCGGTGGGGGATGCTGACTAAATGCAGGAAGTTGTTCAGCTGGAGAGGGTTTCAACCACTTGACTGAGGGGAAATTGCCTTTAGTGCTCCATGAGTACTTGGGAGTGCTTCACTTGAATTTCCTCCCTGAAAAATGGCTAGCCGTGTGAATGCCAAATCAACAAAAGTAGCGGCAGTGTTCATTTTCGGGCCCTCAAATGTTCGCCTTTTTCATTGCTCGCCTGTGGACGACCAATCCTTTGTGTAAAAGCAACCTGCCACACCTTGACCTCCCCTCATGGATGCAGTTATGGAGATGCTTATTAAAAGATACTCTCTCCTAAACACAAATTAGGATTTTTTGGAAACATACTGTATTGTCCCAAATTATATAGAGATGTGCAGAATTTTGAGGAGGTTTTGAATTTTTTCCTTTGTTGATGCTTTTGTCCAATTAGGCTTAGAGACTGTGTGAAAATGATTAGAGTAGGAGGGGCTGTTAACAAGGGGAGGGTTATGTATTTTTCTTTTTGCTATAGAGATGCAGGGGAGGGTCTTAAAAGTAACTCACTCCAGATTTATATTTTAATTATTTTGAGCTGCAAAGAGCTGATAAATAATTGTTGTATTTACATATTTATGCACTTTAAGGTTTTAAGATTAAACAAGTTCACTCAACATGTTGTGTTTTGAGATATTAGGAAGGAGGGTGTTCTAGGTAATTTCTAAGTCAAGGGGAGGGCCAGTTGAAAATTTTAATAAATTTATCATACAATCCTTAAGAGGAAAAGCATATATTTGTTGACAAATTAGGAGTACAAATCTGTTGACAGTTGATTGACCATTTAAAAGTTTAAATTAAAGCCTTAAAGATGAAAACACATTGAATATTTTATCACAAATCCAGAGAAACATTAAGTCAAGTTCTGCCACTTTCTTCATTAATGAGCAGCTTTCCGCAGACTTCATTCTAAGGGTCTCTTTAATTCCTTGAGGTCATTATATCATTGATGTGCCACTCTGTAATTCACACTTCTCTTTATCCTTCCTCAAACTGCATACTGGGCCTTTAATTCTGCTTTAGATGACTAAGCAAACCCAATTTTAAGACCCTTAGATAGAACAAAAAAGCTTTGCAATTAGGAAGATCTAAAGAAATCATATTCATCCGCTGGCTGAATGACCATTGTGACAGAGAGGGATCACATTTAGGGCAGAATGGGGCAGCCTCTAATCCCAGAGTTCCTGCGAGGTCCCCTGGCTTAGCACCCCGCGCACTAACAAGGCCTCCCACTGGACCCATTACAAGAGGAAAAACCAACAAAGGCAGTTATTACACACTCCTTATGAAAGACACCAGGGGTGAAGGGGGGCAAGCTGGACACCACTGGAACAAAAGAGCACTGACCGACCCCCTCCCTCACCACCACTCATCTCCTCACACCCTCGCCTCCACCCCGAGTGCCCCCACCAACCCGTCCACCCGCCCACTCCTCCAAACCAGCTACTTCCACCACACGCATGCCTCAGAGGTGCGTGACTCAAGGGGGTCAACAGAGGCCGGGAGAGGTCGGGGGCTTCGTGGCCTGTTAATTGAGTGAGCCCATTGAGGGAGCATGTGGCTCAGCAGGGCCTCACAGGGGGCCGAATCAATGCTGTGAACGGAGGGAAGTAGCTAGGAAGTCACGCTAGTGTAGCTGGGAAAACGCAGGGAGAGCTCATGAGTGAGTGCCATGATGGTACGAGCGTCCCCTTCACAGAAAACACATCACACCAGAGTTTAAATTACTGATGATTGTCTATAATTCTCTCTAAATCTCTGATTGTCTTTTACCAGATGAACCCCCTTGGCCTCTCAGGTCATCAGGTTGCAGTCTGCTAATCAGTGACCAAACTTAACACAAGTCAGTTATTTATCTAATGAAGTGTAAAATCTGAAATTCAAATATGTTTCACTTTCATTTATTGATTTACCAATGAATGAATCAATGAATTGAAGGATTTAAAACCCAGATAACATATGCCATGCCCTCTCTCTCAATCTGTCTGTTTGTGTGTGCCTGATTACAGGAGTCAGATCTGGTGTGTGGGTGTCCAGCTGCTAATTATCCTCAATCAACTCCGCTTTATATATCGGGCTTTAACTCCACCATGCCACCAGACTGTAGACTAAGCAACTAAGTTAGTCTTGCTCAGGCCTTCTTTGAGTCCCTTCTGCTTGTTAGCTAAATTGCTAATTCTTGTTTTTTGTGTCTGCAGTCCTCCTGCCTTTATCCCACTCCTGCACAACTGTGAACACACTCTGAATCTACTCTGTCCCTGGATCTGTGGACTCTGTCTGTCTGGTTCTTCCACCCACTCCCCCTGCCTTGCTCTGCTTCAACCTCTGGCTCAGCCTCTGCTCTCCCCCTGGCTCAAGGGACTCTGCTCCCCATTAATTCACCAAATATTGTAATAATACATTTGTATTATTAACCCCACCCAAACACACACACACACACACGTACGAAATGTAGTGGCCTTTATTTATGACATCAAGTGCCAAGAAATGAGTTTTCTTTAAAGATTCCAGTATGTAGGATTTAGCGACATCTAGTGGTGTGGCTGCAGACTGCACTTCAGTTAGTCCACCCTTCCTTTCCAACCAGGAGGGAAAACTACATTTTCTGCAAAACGTGTGAAGGCCATATCTAGAGCCAGTTTTTGGTTTGTTTTTTCTGGGCTTCTGTAGAAACATGACAGCCTCCAAGGAAGGAAACCCGTAGATAAAAACAGCTCACTCTAAAGTCACTTTCTCCAACCTGCTGACATTGCTTCCCCTACATGCTCAACTAACAGGAGGTTATGTAACATCATACTACCATAAAGTGGTATTGGCTGTGGTATCGGTTTTATGATTACAATTACAAGTACATGAGCACAGAATCGGACCCAATACCCCATACTGGTGTCACTGAATCCCCCATCCCTAATCCCCATTCTGTGCAAACAGAAAAGTTCCCAGAATGAGTGTCAAATCTCGCTGCATGCATGAAAGGCGAGAAAAACATTGTTTCCCATACAAGGATGACGATAGGTGGAAGATGCCCGATGAGGAACAACAAGCAGTTAAACCTTGGTGCTATCTAGCGGACGAGCTCACGATTCCACCAGTTTTGAGTGGAACCAAAGAAATCGGATGCCTCACCAGCAGAGGGCATTGCACAATGCTCACTGACCTGTAGAATATGACATGCTCAATTTTGTTCACAAGGAATTTTTTTTATTCCAGCTGGGAACCAATTTTTCAGGCTCCGAACCAATTTATTTTTGGTCGAAATCCTCCAAACTGTTCAAAACTAGGTGCTTGAACCGTAACTGAGCCGGTTCCCTGTTGGGATCAGGTTCATCCCCAGGGACCTGAGTTGGTTCCAACTCATGCCAATAAATGATACACTGTGAGAGCCTTTCTGCCAAAAGTTAATCCCAACCTTAACCCAAGCGGTTTTATTTGTATAAAGCAAAACATTGGCTGACCTTTCCACAGACTTCATGCTCATCTCCTCATTTTAAGGAGGACGCTTGAAGAAAAGCACACGGTGAAGAGTCTGATACATGATTGCTTACCCGCAGGACTCAGTATCACCTTCCCCTCTCTCTGAGCTTTAATATCAAAATGTCAGTCAAATCCACTTCCAGCAGATCATCACTGTCATTTGAATTCACTCAGCAGTGCTGAGACTGGAGTTACTGAAGCTCACTGCATTGTACATCTTCATATTAGATGATTCCTCCCTCGACTCCATTTCACTAAACCATAAACAAATAACAGAGACAGATCAGACTTGTGCAGAGGCGGTAATCATTTCCAGTCCTGCAAAAGGAATTAAAAGGATTAAAACTTGTTCTGGGTGAAATTCACCAGAATTTTAAACTATGAGGACTCAACTGCCCTGAAATCAGCCTGAGGTTGTTTGGAGGAGATCTAAGGAGCTGTGCTGAATCCAGATCTTCACTGCGCATATGGCTTAAAATTATGAATTCATTCAACTGTTCAGACCGTCATATTCAGTCGTTAAGCCCTCACTATCTCAGTTTGAAAGGGTCCCTGAGGGAATCGAGGGGGGACCCACCCAATCCTTCTCTCTTACTCCCCTCACACTGCACATTACTTCATTCTCATCAGCGAAAAAGACAAAAAAGAAGGCTACTGATAAAAGACCGAGCTAAAAAATACCCAGAATCCGATACAATCGAAAGAGAAAGAGACGGCGAGAGGAAAAGATGGGGGGCATGCGTTAATTAATGAGCGACTAATCTCAACCAAATTAATAACCGGGTCATGGATGTGAGGAAGAGAGGGATGAAAAGAGGGTAGAGGAAAGAGGAAAGAAAGGAGAAAAGAGGAATGTTACATGATGGCTGTGGGTACACCGATGGGAATTTTGTCCCTGTCTTTTCCCCATAACCCCTCCTAACCTCTCCCATTCTCCTCAGCGCTCCGATCACAAACCCTCTTTGTGGCTCTCCCAAAAAACCTTCATCGGATGCCAATTTGCATAAAGGCAACAAGCAACAACACTTTTTTCTCTTTCTGTGGGATAGGACAGCGGCAGCTCCTCCCCTAGCAATGGCATTGCAATTCTTCTTGTTTTAGGACGCCAGCACACACATACACACACACACAGGAACATACGTGCAGGATGACATGACGATGAATGTGCTTGTTTTATGAATCCCTCAGTGCACATATCGTACGTTTGCGTACAGTGCTTGCATACACAAATGCTGCACACACTCACACACATACACAATCATTGCTCATGCATTCATAACTGCAGCACAAACACACACACACACACAGAAACCCCTCACACAGCTCCCTTTTGAGCGTAATTAAAACAGGAGGTGCTCACACAATACACTTTTGTCTTAGGGCATGGCGAGGAGAGGCGGGGCGAGGGGCCGCTGCATATTAATTAGGAGGCTATGGTGTGAAAGCCAATCAGGCGTGTTAAACAGATGACATACTGGGACAAATATGGCACTATTTTCTTGCTGCTCTCCCACGGTGGCGCATGGATACAGGCGGTGCACGCTGCAACTTCCGGCCATGGCACGCTGCCAGTGGTTGGAAATTAGCAGCAGTAGCTGCTGAGATGAATTAGCGGCCTGAACAATGCAGGAGGCTGTGTGCTACCCAGCAGGGAGACAAGAGGTGGCTGACGTCTTGAATGTCAAACCAGTAGGTGGCGACGTTGAGTCGAGCAAGCTCAGACCTGCACAACAGCTCCTTTTGTTTTTTTTCTTCCCATAAGCCTCAGAATGTGCATTCAAACCTGAGGTGTAATTAAATGAATGTAATCAGAAAAGTATGTTTTGGATTTCTGATGAAGCCTTTTCACAGCCAACAATGAAGAGAAGAAGGGACGTCACCTGGAAAGCACGGTGCCAGGAAACAGACTTTTTATTTAGAATGAATGAAAACAACATGGCACACAATAAGCCCACATCTCTATTGAGCGCCCGGCTGCCAGCGTACAGTATTTCCCTGACAACAAAAACCGTTAGCCCAGATTTAGCGTCAGATGTTCATTCCAACTGGACACATCTGTTTGGTTATCAATAACGTCGGGACTGTTTGGCATGCCGGCAGCTCCCCTCTTTTTCTCCCATTCACAACTCTGTTAAAGGAGAACAATTCAGGTGTTATAAATCACCGAAAGGGGAGAGAGCCAGCGAGAGGCTGACAGGCTGTACAGTGGCAGAGGGAGACCTCCAGCACCCTGCCACAGTTTTTTTTTTTATCCTTCAGGGCCACCCAGCTTCATTGACGTGGGCGATCCCAACCTCCGTTTCTTTGTTTTTCCTGCTCAATTTCCCTTTTCTCCGGGGTTTCTTTTCTCTGGCGCTCAGTGTTTGGTTGCAAGGTTTGTACCCCATTTCCTTCACGTCCTTTTTTTTTTCGTTCCTCCTATGCGCCAATTGAATTTGTCTTATTCGGTTAATCTCTCCTGCTCTTTCTCGGCCTTTCTTTTCGCTGTGGCCTATCCCCACCTATCCCTTCCTCTTTGCTTTCCCCCTCTTTGCCAACTCACCCCACTGTCGTTTTCACCCTCCCTTTCTCATTCTCACCAACCCTCCCCCTCCCTTGGCTCTACCCATCCCTCTTTGCCATTTCCCCGGTAAGGGGGCACTTTGCTGCTCCTGTCTTTCGATCTCCGCTGTTGGCACTCAGTTCTGAGCGGCCGGCCCAGTGTGTGCGGAGGGGAAGCTGTGTGTGAGCAAACGGGTGCCCACGCCTGCCCCTGGCGCCACAAAGGAGCCTTTCTTTGCCCATCAATGGCTTCCATTAACGCCGGGCCCTCTGCCTCTGGAGGGGATGTCAGGCTTCCCGAGATGGCACACAGAGACGGCCATTAGAGGCAGGAAGCCGGGGGCAGGGGCATCATGGGAGAGCTGCCAGGGCAGAGGAGGGGGGGGACAAAGAGGGCATGAGGCGGCGTTTTGTGTTCTGCCCTGTGCATATACAGACACAAACTCCCTAAAGGACACATTTATTCTCTCTCACACATGCAAAATGATGCATGCACGCACGTGAGTGTGTGCACGCCAGAGTTCAGCTGCTGCAGGCTTTTGAAAGCTGACACATTTATTCAATTTTATTCTATCTATCTATCTATCTATCTATCTTCTACTGATAATTGTTGAGTTGTTGTGCACATACAAAAATCTATTTGCATGGTTGGTCATATTTTTTTAGTTTCAGCACAGGGGAGTTAAATGAGACGGACATTTTGACATTTTCTTCATCAGGATTAAGTCTTTTTAACCCCATCACCAACAATGAGTCAGTCAGTTCATCAACAGCAAATGTATCAAGCGGCCACCCAAATATAGTGTTGATTCACTGAAAATGTCATGGGGCCACTGTGTAATATTAAACTTGAGAGGTGCATCAATTAAACAAGAGTACACACACCTTATTGTATCCAAATACAAGCATAAACATTCACACATATTAAAGGATAAAGTGTGTGATATTCAAAATTTTTGTTATATTCAACAAATCCGGCAAAAAGGTCAAAACTGTCTCTCAATATTTTAAAACTTCTATTTCATGTCCTGCTGAGGATTTAAATCTTTAAAAATGAGTCATGCCTAAAAATATATTTTTTGAAAAGGATAAAATAATATATAATAAATCATTTCTGGGCACTGGATTTTTTAGCAAACGTTATTCAAACAGGAGGAAATAGTACAATTGTTGGGGACTATTTTCCACCACAGTGTGTGTGTGTGTG
>NW_023339807.1:25653902-25656880 GCF_004916995.1 Morone saxatilis | reverse complement strand
TATCAGGCTTTGGATACACACACAATTATTATTAGTAGGATCAATTTATGAGTATCTGAAGATAATTTAGAACAAACATGGGGTGCCATTACTAAATTAAATTCTTTGGGTCTGTTTAGGGGGGGCAGGATTTAGAGCCTGAATCTGCTCCAGCTCTCGTCTTTTTATGGACAACACTGCCTCTCTAATATTACCATATATAGAAATATCCCACATGACCAATTTTGAAAGACCAATAATGTGGTAGATCGGTCAAATCTTTGTAAAGATGAACACTTACATGATCTACACCGCAATGCAAAAAAAAGCAGAAAGAAACAAGCGGAAGCACTTGCTGGCACACATACAGTACATGTGTTTGCATGCACCAAGGGCTCACATGTACATATACACACACACACACACACTCACAGACACATCCAGAACCCTCTTGGCAGCCAGTGCGGCTCTTGTTGCAACACTGGCCATCCAGGAAGGGGGAAACGTCTTTTTTTGTATTATTTTCTAAGGTCCTTATCTCAGGCTCATTTGTGAACTGAAGCTGTTGTGGACCTGTGTTGCTCATTGAGACAGGCAGAAGAGAAGAAATATATTTCTTACCCAGTGATTTTTACTACCGAGCACTTCTGATTTTATTTTATTTTTTAGAGAAGCATGTCATCGTCCCCCAGATCTCCATGGTGGAGAGCTTGGTTTTCTCATTCAGCGACATCTGAAGTTGTTTTCTTCTGGATTTATTTCATGATCTTCATTTATCCAAAATTGTGTCATCAAAATGTGTGTATAATGTGATTGTGTTGGTTTGTTCTGTACACTTGATTGTATGTATGTCTGTCTGTCTGTCTTGGGAGAGCAATCCCTTCTCTGTGGTTCTTCCTGGTTTCTTTCATTTTTTAATCCATAAAATAGTTTTGTTTGGAGGAGGTTTCCTTACCGGAATTGATGGTCTAAGAGGTTTATATGTTGTACAGATTCTGATGCCCCCTGAGGCAAAATGTGATTTGGGCTATATAAATACAATTTTACTTGACGTCTACACCAGAATGAAGCAAAATGACTCTTGAATCCACAAAATATTAAGAAAATATGACTTTTTAGAGCACAATAAGAGACAAAAAGACTTTTGTAGTGAATGTACAGGGAGATCTAACCATAACACGAGCTTGAAAGACCAGT
Organism: Morone saxatilis; assembly: GCF_004916995.1. Classification (NCBI taxonomy): domain Eukaryota; kingdom Metazoa; phylum Chordata; class Actinopteri; family Moronidae; genus Morone; species Morone saxatilis. Next base: position 25,655,704 of record NW_023339807.1, on the reverse strand, counting down.
ATTGAGGTGAAAACAACACTCACTTGCAGCACAAGGACAGTCTTCAGTCTCTGCCTGTGGGCGGGAGGAGAGCTATCTAGTCAGAGTGAGATCACAGCAGCGTCTGAGGCGTAGATGTGAAAGGAGGCAGGTCGGCCTTCTCAAGACCTTCTGAGAAGACACCACGGGACGGTGAAAGGGAGGGTCTGCTCTGCGGGGGGGGGCGTGCTGTGAGAGCAGGTGGGGCGGTGAAAAAGAGATGGGGAGAGTGTGCAGATCAGAGGGGTGTATGCGAGCTGGGGACGGTCAGCATCCACTGATCTAATGACGGCCCGACTTCAGAGCGACACTGGCTCCCTTTGCACAGCGCCAATTAACTCCAAGGGTGGGGACAGTTGATGGACAAGTCTATTATTAGCATGTGAGGAGTGCCGCAGTGCCTCAAAGAAATCAAAGAAAGAAAAGTCTTGAAGGAAGTGGCAAATGCAAAGTGAATGCGCGTGATATGCTTCATTGGCCCAATTGTGGCCGTATTGCTTTCTTCTCCCCCTTCCTCCCAATGCCACCACCAGCAACAGCACCAGCACCAGCACGTCTTGAGCAGAAAATACAACACAACTCTGCAAATGATGCAATTTGTGGCTCTGCAGAGGTGTCCCCTCACTGCTGCCGTACTCAATTATACCACTCTGGGAAACAAAAAGGGAAATACACCCCTTTATTCAAAGACAAATATCAAAGGTACCTCAAATGCTTAAATCCTTCCAGCTGAGCAGAGTGCTGCTCGCCGCCCCTCCCCGTTCATCCCACCTATCATTGTCTTCAAGCAGGAGGGGGTTGCTCATTGATTGGGCTCCATTTCAAACACATTTCTCATGTCCACCAATATGCTCAGTGAACGGCGAACAACACCAAACAGCTTTTCTACACAACATCTGACAACATTGAGCTGCTTACATTTTGCTTCAGTTATAATGTTCTTCAACTAATGCTGTGTCCAAAATCACTCCCTCGTTCACTCATTCATTACCCCCTAAACACTTTACTCTATAGTGATCACTAAACTGATTTGAAATTGTAATCAATCATCATTTTGCACCATCGTTGACAGGTGTAGTGTCTCATGATCATAATTTACATACTGTATCAAGCAAAAGCAAAGCATTGCAGTCTGGGGTTTTTAATTTTTGATCATGACTAGAACACTCAAATGAATGGAAGAATAATTCTAAGGACAAAAAATCCTCAGTGCTCAGAAATAATGGACATTTAAACAATTACAATAGGACAACTGGAGGAAGATCATGGAATATGATAGAAAGCTTGTAATTAGATTGTTATGGTTACGTGGACAAAGTCAGAGAATGGGCATCTGCATCTGCAGAGGAAGGACATTGAGGTGAGATTTTTTGATTGTTTTTTGAAATTGATTGATGTAAATATCTTTCAAAAGTAAAACAACGCAGTCTGTGCTTTTTAGGCAAAAATTAGCATCTCGTTAGCATTGCATTTTTGTGGGAACATTTATGTAATGAGCATCTTGAGTCTATAACAACTGGGTAACTTCATCTGCAGAGGAAGATCATGTCACATGATAGAAAGCTCCAGAACAGATATGGAGTGGACCTTGCAGTCTCTTCAAAAAAATTGGAGGAAAGCAGTGCAGTCCCTTATTGACTATCCAATAATATAATATCAGTACAACATGCATGATGCATTATAAACCAATTTTAGTTTTTATATTTTAAAGGTCCAGTGTGTAACATTTCGGAGGATCTATTGCCGCTATAGAACATAATATCCATAGGTATGTTTTCATTGTG
>NW_023339807.1:25647719-25653762 GCF_004916995.1 Morone saxatilis | reverse complement strand
GGGAGTTTTGCAGCCACTGTAGTTTCTACATGCTTGGAAGGCTGAGTTGTACTCAAATGGTTGCAATCTGCAGCTCCACCAATAGATGCCACTAAATCCTACACACTGGATCTAAAAACTTTCTTCCACTGCTAGTGGAAAGGAAATAAGTGAAAAGTGTATGTATTCATGATCATTTTGGAACTGAACCACTCCTTCACCTTTCTTTCGCTCTTTCCAGGAGGCTAATTAGGCGGCTGCGTCTGAGATAGACAAGCTGTTTGAAAATGAGGCTATTGTCAACCAATAAAGGAATGTGCTCTCAGTATCTCTCTGCACTATTGATTTGCTGTGTAAATACAGTGTGAACACGTGCCTTGTTTCCCTGTTTGTCCAGCCTTATAGGAACCCCATCAGAGCCGATCTCACATGATGGAGACGATCAACTGCTTTCAGAAATATGTTTTGCTTTGCCACAAGAGCCAATCAGGAGACGTGTAACTTCAAAAGAATTAATTAACTCTCATTTTTAATCAGGTCTTAATCTTAATGTCTGCTCAGCAGTATATGGACGTCTGATATAACATATGCAGGGATTAAAATGCTGAAAATGAAATGCTAATAAGAATGTAATCAAGAAGAAGAGGGGCTACAGTAATATGGAGATTCATACTAACTGTTGAATTACATGTTTCAGAGTTCATTGAGAGCATCACAACTGTACAGTCGCCACATTTTAAAATATTCTTTATGTGGCATTTTAACCTAAATGTACAGTTGATGCTTCATTCAAAGTTCAGTTAATAAATGTTTGTTAAATTACAGTCTATTTTTACCAGAAAACAAAAAAGCAAACAAAAAGGAAAAGCAGCTCCCGCTTGAATTAAAAGTGTTAATGGCGATAATGGATTACAAGAAGTCTTCAATAATTTACAGTATAGTCAGAAGCCTTTATGGGTCCATCACTTTTGCCTTGATACTATTCAGGGCCAGTATTGCAAGATTAACATCTATTCATTTGTAATTTGAACATTTTGTAGTAAGTAAGTCCACATCAGGGCCAATAACTCAGGGAGGTGTAAAGAAAACTTAGAGAAAAATATCGACTATCACCATCCCATCTTTCTTATTGTCAAGAAATCCAATGAAAAGACCAACACCAAAAGTGAATTGATCCAACTAACAAGTATTGTTTGTGTATCAAGTCCTGATATTTTATTCCAGAGAGGATGAAGAGCCCCACTGTTGTCCAAAAACTATTACAGTTTATTATTATTATGTAACACATTGATGAGCCACACTGTTGCATTGGGTGACATGTTCCTTCATTACCACACACTGTAGTTTATTTATACACCATCCTGCTGCCCAAATACTGACTAGAGGACCAAATGTGGATCAATCCGCCGCTGAAAATAGTCCCCCAACAAATGCTCCAATCTACTTGTGTTTGAGGAAAGTTTGCTAAAAACTTAAGTGAGCAGCTGAACTAAACTTTAATACAAGCTTTTTTCAGAGATTTAGATTTTCAGTCAGAGGCAACAGGATTGGAGCTGAGATTCAAGAAAAAACAGGAGGATAAACATAAAAAAGGAACAATTATTAGTGAATATATGAGATTAATGAAGCCTTAAATTATATGCAGATGACTGGAAGGAAACATCTACATTAAATCAAACGAATACACAAAATAAAGCATCTTAGAATATGAGGCTAATGTGGATTTGTGGCAGTGCAATCTTTACCACTGGTGGGTTGAGTTATGGCAGATATAAAGGTTTTCCTGAAGAGCGTTTGTCATCTCATTGAAGATGCCTAGCGCCATTTTGGTTGTTCGAAGGTACGGCTGTGAGTTAATGAGGAGAGTTTTATTTTGGCAAAGACTTTACGGTGCTGACCACCACAGGAGCTTAAATATAAAACAATATTAACACTGAAGCATGGTGTACACTTCACCTGAGTGTACTTCTTCTCATCCAGTAAGTCTGTTAGGTCAGCTAGAGAGAGAGAGAGAGAGAGAGCGAGAGAGAGAGATTATAAATATGTAAGTAATGTATGTAAATTATAGCTTTGAGCAGATTGATTAGCAGAGGATTAAAAATATTCCTTTTTGGGGACAATAAAACTTGGACTTGCACAATTTTACTCTTCGTATTTGTTTTACTGGGTGGACTTCTCTTAATGCTATTTATCTAATAGCATCTATATATCTAATTTCCTGATATACTGAAGCTGTCCTAGGCCAAAGTAAAATTTTAATTTTCAATCAAGTAGAAAAATAAGTAAGTTCAATCTTAAATGTTGTGTCCCCTGGGCCCAATATCGCACTGTATGAATATTATGAAATAATGACACCACAAGAGACAAAAACAGCAAGATACCCACACATTCACTTTATATTGTGGAGCACAGGACTCCTGAGGAAATCCTGTGATTATTACTGGGATGTTTCCCCCCTTGCAGAGCAGATCCATGCTTGTATGAGAGAGGGATAATCACATGCACAGCTTATCTTGGAAATGTGTTCTCCTTTATGTGAAGAGGACAGTTTTTCTGTTGTTCAGAAGGTATATATCTGTGTGCTGTTTTTTCCTCCCATCACTGGAGGAGGTGGAGGGCGGATTAAAGTGAGGCTAATCTCCAATCCGGGCCTCCTCCTCCTCTTCTTCTCTCTTTCGTTCCTACAGTTCAGCCTCCTTTGCAGCTGCCAGGTTGCTGTTCCACTTCTCCGCGGCGGCTTTATTCATGAGGAAGAGGGACGAGGAGGGAAACAAGCAAAATGAAAATGGCAGCTGTTTGTTTACGCGTTCCCACGACTCCATGCCAATTAAGCATCGTCATTCCGTCAGCCGCTTGTCTTCCCTGATTAGACACCCCTCAGCAGACAAGAGAGAGAGAGAGAGGGAGAGAGGCCTGGAGGAAGAAAAGGCCCGGAGAGGAGAGCTCCTGCCCGGGCACCGCCACGAACCAAGGCGCGCTTCTGGTGTTTTACAATTAAATATGATCATTTTAATACACTTTTAGGATTATTCCAACCTCTTCCATCCTTTATCATAATATATAGGCAGATTTAGGACGCTTCTTCTTCTTCTTTCTGCAGCCTAATTTGATGATTGAAGTCCTGGTTATATCCACTTCTCTGTAATAAATTAAACATGGGATTACATAATGTTTTTTTCATGATATATAAAGAGGAAGCCAGTACACAGGTCATAGACCAAACACTCCGTAATCTAGTGTACAATTTAAATTGTTTTGCCATGTAAGTTTTAAAAGTGCATAGCTATTACTAACAGGCTCCGTCATGAACACACCGTTACCTTGAAACCGTTTTGGAAAAATAAAGAACAAAAAGTTTTAAATATTTTTTATATATATGAGTAACAATTTAACAAGAAAATATGGGGAGAACATGAAAGATTTGCAGGTATTTATTTCTTATAACTTTCTGCTCCTTTTATTTAAGTTAAAATCTTATCCTGCAGCCATGGGAAGGTTGAATGTAGCTGACAGCTATATGTAAAATACAAAATGAATGAATTATTGTAAAATCAATATTATCACAAAGATAAAACTACTTTTTCAGAACTACATTAAACTAGTTAAATACAGCAGATATTAATTATGTAATGAGTTGGTTTATGTCTGATTCTAAAATTATTTTTATAAACTGAAACTGAAAGAAACGTCTTTTCTGACAATTACTGGTATCGAAAAAAATACGTTTAGTGGATGATTTTATTTTTTAATTTATATATAAACTGAAATCTAGGTTGTGACACCTCGAGACAAATCTGATCCTGAGCCAGTTCTGAAAAATATTTCAGTATGGACACAACAATTCGTTAACTTTCTGAACTAATGAAGTTAACGGATTGTTGACTGGTGAACGATGTGTTGAAGATAATAACGGTGCTTCCTTGTTTTACACATACATCCGAACCCAGTCTGAACTACACCAAACTTCAGAGCTCCCGTTTGGTGGACAGGAGGCAGGTTGTCCTGCCACCACAAACTGCAGCAGCGGTTTGTGCTGCAGAGTCCTTCAGCATAACGGATGTGTGTCTCTGCTTATTATTGGATTACTTCACGGTCTAAATTGCAATTAGGCTCAAATGACTCACCAGATATATGAAGTTGAATCCTTGGCACAGGAATTCTGTTAGAGCTGGAAATGTTGTGATGTTATGCACTCAACTATTATTATTATTATTATTATTATTATTATTATTATAAATAATGTCCAAATTAATATAAAGTTTTTGCTGTCATGAAATACATTTAGGCCCTAAAATGAAATAGCACACAGACATTACCCTGCAGTTTAACTGATTAAAGGGGATCATAACGAATATTACAGGAATGCCCTACACTATAAATTCACCACTGAGCACACAATAATATATATATATATATATATATATATAAATATATATCTGTCTACTAATTTATAACACTAATGTATATATATAAATATAAACAGGCTATATAAATATAAATATGTGGTCTACAAAATAATTATTTTTATTATTATTATTATTATTATTATTATTATTATATGTTGACAGAAGGTATGTTCTGTTAATATTCCTGGTGTTTAAAAAATTTAAGCAAAGTATAAAGTTTAGGTATAAACAGACTCTGAATCAAAACTTCAGTAAACTGTTTTACTGTAAATTTGTTTCACTGTCACAAAGCTAATATTTCTCTTTTTACTAAACTAGATTTACTTTACGTCTTATCCCAACATTTTGTCAAATTCTACTTGAAATTATTACTCTGTAAGGTAAAGTCATTATTCTGTGTGATGTGCTTCAATCAGCATTAGCAGATTAGACCTCATCCAGACTAACTGAGAACCATCATGGCTGACAGCTGAAGCCCCTAAAGGTGCAGTTCCACTAATGGCCACTAGGTGCTGGTTTCAGGAAAACTGAAGTTATTGAAATTAATCATGTCTTCCAAAAGAAATGAGGATCTCAGGAGTTAATTGGACCTCTTCCAATGTGAGTGATTGTTCCTTTGATTGACAGGTGTCTCAGCCTGTCACAAACCACAGCTTTATCCCCATCGCACATCCTCCTTGTTGTAACTTGCAGTAACGTGTTAGCAGAGAGTAAACCCAAAAATCTGTGTGTGACCTCACTGATGTGTGTGAGTGTGTGAGATTAAACCACTGGGATGCTAAGTGCTTAGTTATAGTGCTGTTATGGTGTTTTGAAGGTTTCATACAGATGCATAGAATAGTTCCTTTCCAAAACACTAATAAATAATGAAATAAATATACAGGTGGTGAATTCCATTTCATGCATATTCATTCACTCTTTTGTTCCTTATCTTCTCTGGTTCGAAGTTCTATTAGTCATTTAAATAAGCCACAGAGCTGCTGTAGTCAATGAGCAACAATGGATGGATGCTGGCAGCCTGCAGGATAATCTGTAACACAGGTGTTATCATAGCATGTTGAGATTCTGATTTGTCTGAATTGTAGATATTATTAGACCTGAGGTGTCCAAACTTTTTCCATTGGAGGGCCAAAACTGAAACTTATTGGTGGTGATACTAGGATCCTAACTTCCTTTTAACTGACTGACTTCCTATATTAGTCTGCCCGCCGTGCTCAGATTATGAAAATTATAAAAAATAAAAAATATTTTTAAAATGCATTTGTACCTCACAAAAAATAAAACCACAAATTATATTATAATTTTTAAAAGTTAATTATTTATTAATTAGTCTTGTGGAGGCCCCACTTTGGGCAGCCCTGCCACATAAATTTCATTCAGGGACTGCAGTCAGGCTGTAGGGTGCAGTGGTGGAAGAATTATTCAGATTTACTTAAAGTACCAAAAGGAAACGTACTCCTCACACAATACATTTCAGAATGTATTACTATTCTGTGGGATAGCTTGTGAATTTCCCCCTAAATACATTTTATTTTATTTATTTTGATTAATCTGTAAAGTAAGAAATTTAAGTTAGCAAATAAATGTAATGGAGTAAAAATACTTGCCTCTGAAATGTAGTGGATAAGTAATGTGTAAAGTAGCAGAAAATGGAAATA
>NW_023339807.1:25647354-25647685 GCF_004916995.1 Morone saxatilis | reverse complement strand
TAGTGCAGTACTTGAGTAAATGTAATAAGTTACTTTCCTACACTGGTGGGTTGTATTAAGTTCACTGTGTATGCTTTATAGTGTTGGTAGGGTTGTTTTGCTAATTCAGCACAAAATCACAGTTCTGTAATTTTAAGAGGGGACATTTTACAGTAAAGCTGTCTTACTTTTCTTTTTGATAGTGTCAGTAGATATACAGACAGGAAACAGAGTGAGAGGGGTTGTGGGGTAATGACATACAGCATTAATAAAGTTTATTATGCAACAAAGATCCCCCTGCCAGAATCAAACCATGGAGACTGCAGCTACATGGTATGCATCTTAGCCACTT
>NW_023339807.1:25646755-25647245 GCF_004916995.1 Morone saxatilis | reverse complement strand
GTGTGTGTGTGTGTGGATCTTTGGCACCTCATACTCATTGCTATAGTTTTGTTGCAGTCAGTCCAGTGCCTGGAATGGGCCAGTACTCACCAATACACAGTACTGGCACTTCTGATTTTTGTCCACATGAGTACCCTTACTTCTTAATGTGTACCGCCTCTTCTGGTGAGCATGGCCGTACAGAGGTTACTCGTTTTTCCCCAAGGTGTATACAATAAAGATCTATACAATGAAAAATTAAAAGATTGTAGAAAAATAACTATGTTGATGCTTTGATGCCCCAAACCCCCCTAGGAAGTTCTGTTTTCAGACCTCTGTAGTTCTAGAACTAGCAACAGCAATGTTGGCAAGGTTCTCCTCAGCTCCTGTGTAACTGCATCTCTCTGTAAGCATGTAGCTAAAAAAAACAGCACTGAAAATGTCCTTGCTTAAACGGATTAAAAACAGCAAAAGAGTTAGAGTTAGGGTTGTGCTGAATTAGGGTGCTGGC
>NW_023339807.1:25645636-25646698 GCF_004916995.1 Morone saxatilis | reverse complement strand
AACAAAGAGATCGATGTGAATCAAACATCCAAACAGGAAACGTGTAAAGCAAATCTGTTCCTGTGCAGCAGAGGATTTGTGGGAGAGATTTCCATCATATCTGGTGTTTAGAAGAGCAAATAAAAATATTGAGCTTGATGCTATAATTTGTTTTGTCATAATGAAGAGAAGCAGGTGACAAATGTCACAGAGTATTACTCAGAGTTAAGAACATGAAGAGAAGTCATTAGCAGATTTATCTTTTATTAACATGAGATTCAAACAGGAGAGAGAGAGAGAGAGAAATCCCTTCAAGTAGCAGTACTGCAAAATGAAATAGATTTTTTTTTTCTTTCTTAAATTGGATGATCGCAGTTGTGTTGCCAGTAGGGGGCAATAACAGAGTTACACACAGGTGTGGCCTTCCTTATTATTACGTCATATAATTGAACTGAGAGCTGGTTTGTTTGGATGGTGGGACAAACCGACAGTTCTTACAAACTCAAACATGATTGCAAGACATTTTTCTGGTAGCACTTTACATTACTGCTCGGTGATAAGATAAGGTAATTAGCAACCAGGTAATAGCTTGATATTAACAATGGATTTATGTTACAGGGTAATAATGGGAAAACACATTTAAAGATAACAACAAGGAAAAAACTATTTATCAATACTGTAATGATATTATGGTAACAATATAGTAACCTGATAATAAGTGCAATTTTTGGTTCAAAAACTGTAATATAGTGACATTTATGGGGTAATAACCTGCTAGTAATTAAGTAATACAGGTTGATGTTTTCACAATAGTATGGACTAATATATTATATAATATCTTAAATCAGAGTAATACCTTCAAAATCATGTGATTTCCAGTTCCCTTTGTTTTATAGAAATCTGAGTCTGTTCCCACCACGTCTCTCATCCGGTGGAGACGCCATGACACAAGCCCACCTGCTGTCACAGTGAGTATTCGGGTATTCGGAGTACACGTCGCCAGCCAGTCGACATCTCAGCCGCCCTGAGTGAACATTCCAGTGCGGAGGCCTTAGCTGCCTTGTTCCTTCCATCTGAACAGCC
>NW_023339807.1:25645413-25645621 GCF_004916995.1 Morone saxatilis | reverse complement strand
CTTCACCCAGACAGCAAGTAGGCAGCCTGCAAACCTAATGCTTCATGTCTGCATGTAGAGGGGCCTCTCTCTCTTTCTTTGGCCCCTCAGAAGAAGTGGAAGGAGGTGCTGCAGGCTCGTTGCCTCTCAGACAGGCCTGATCCCACAGCCTCCTCCTGAGAGGCAGCCAGCCAGCTACAAAAGGGTGGATGTGCGTGTGTGTGTGTGT
>NW_023339807.1:25620193-25645313 GCF_004916995.1 Morone saxatilis | reverse complement strand
AAGGAATCCTAACCGAAAGAAGCTGCAGTGGTGGTGAAGACTCCTATGATCCCACGCTACCTCACGATCATCAAACTTTGTCTTGTGTTATTGTTTGGATGAGACCCCCTAGCTGCAGAAATTACATATATTAAGTAAGAAAGTAAGACGGTAACTATCCCTCCTTCTCTGCAGTTGGACCTGACATATAGAAAAAAAAACTGTGTTCTGTAAGTGAGGATTCCCCTCAGGAGAGCTACGTCACGTCTTTCATTAGATGGGAGTGATAAACTGTGCGAGAATACAACAAAAAGCTGTTAATCAGCAGCAGCAGACAAGAAGCTGCTGGTGTGTCTTTTTACCTGTCTGTTTAATTTCAGCATTATGGAGGCTGGTGTTTGAAGACTCAGTCCAACCACTGCAGACTAATGCACAAATTCGCCTCTTTTCTTCAACTTTGGTGAAACAGCAAAGTTGCAGTCTCACCCATTAGCAAACAGGACTCGTCTCGGCAGGCAATGGTCACTGCAGGTCAATACCCTGCATTCGCGCACGTGTGACAGTGCCATGATAGTTCCAAGTGTTGCCTCAAGTACAGGGTATATTTTGAGGGTACTGGGGCAGAGAAACAAAGCAGCTAAAATGCAGGTAAAGTTCCTCAGTTACTTGAGAACTTTCCAGGAAAGGTTCCTGTGACATTTTAGGGCCAACTGACCACTTCCAAACAGCCTGTCTGTTAGTGAAAGTCCCTGAAATGTCTCCAAGACTTTATCTGTGATTCTGGTCCCTGTACCTTAGCATTGTAACATAGTAAACAGCATCAAAACAGGAAGGCTTGCCTTAAAAAGTAAAAAAATAAACCTGTTTTGACGCACATAAAAGTTATGATATTTTCGACAGTCGTTTGAACTGATTTTGGAAGGCACAAATAAATGACATCGTCCTGCTCTGAAACACCTCTATGTGTTGTTACAAATGTCGTATTTTGTCATTTAATTTGGACTCCAGAGGTCATTACATTCTGCTTGAAGCATGAGGAACAGATGTTAACACATGTCAACAAGTTTACATTGACCCTATAAATCAATCCTTTGTGAGTGCACAGGCCACTCCAAATCCACAACACAAGCCAAGCTGATAGGTCGGCTCTTGGTATTGAAACATTTTTCTTAATTCAGAAATCTGACTCACAGAAGCAGATTTTTTCATAGTGGTTTGATAGATTTTGAATATGTATGTATGTATACATGGGCTGAAGGAATCACTGATGTTACATTTCTGGCTGTGACTCACAGTTGTTTGCCACTAACTTAACCCAGACTAACCCTTTTAATTTTCATGGATTCCTCAAAGGTGTCTATCATTACACATAGCATCATATTCATGAATGTCTCCATCCGGTGCATCACGTTCCTCTCTAACAGCCCTGGAATGATGCAGACTTGTTTGTGACGGTATTACCATGAGAAAGCACCTCCATCCCACTGCACTTATTTGACCTCTGACCTCCCCTTTGTGCCACCCAGACAGCAAATTGCTGCTGTGCTAGCGGCGGGTCCCTCGCTGCTCGACTGCCACTCCCGTCCTCTCGCCGGGGGAGGAGAGTGGGTGGGTGTCTTTCAATCAGGTCGTTTAATACGTAAGTCAATTCCCACACACACCCCCTTTTCCAAAAACACACACCGTCACACACGCTCCCACACTCTTAACCAGACAGGCTGGAGGACTCTGTCTCAGCAGCCTTTCTTTGCCGCACTGCTCCTGTCTGCACCCCCTTTTCTTGTCTGAGTTTTAATGAAGAGAGGGGGGCCCATGGAAGGAACATGATTAGGGGGACCCTAAGATCGCAAGGCCGTAGACTCTGCATGTGTGTATATCTGTGTGTCTGGCTTTGGAGGCTTAATCCCATAGTTGAGTTGCAATAGGATGAGAAACATATGCAGCATATTACGGGTGCATCGCATTCACAGCAGCATCAATGGTGTCCTCTGTTTTACCATCAAAGCCTGGGAACGTCTTTGTGCACACTGCTGTTACCATATGGTAATCACCGTGTCTGCCTTTAACACTAAAGCGGTTTTGATTACAACAATGTGGTTTTCAGATTTTCGTAGCGCTACACATATGCAGTTGTTTTTAATGCAAAACCTAATTATCATAAAGACAAAGGTGCTGAGGATGTTTTATATCAGCAACGACTGATATTTTATCAGCTGTGGGTTTTAGATTTTATAGGACGAACCACAGCAGCAAATGTGTTTTGCGAATAGCTGTTAAAATGTACTTTCAGACATTTTTTGTGCTATTTTGGACTGAAGTACATGTACATGTTTTACTTATCTAACTTACTTTTCGGGGGGTTTTTGGGTGGGGGTGGGGGATATTTCTTCATCTAAATACAGTAATGAATTCCAGAGCTCTAGATCCCAGAGGGTCATGCATGAATTAATTTCATTAGTCTAGATTTCGATGCAAAGTTTTCACATCCCACGATGGTCTAAATGATGTTTCAGAGGCTTTCCCACCTTGGTTAAAGTCCAATCCTAAGGAGACACTGAATTTGGAAACGTATAGCATGAAGATTTAGAAAAATCATCACTGGTCTTTAAAGGTCCAGTGGGTAACATTTAGGAGGCTCAATCGGCAGAAATGGAATATAATATTCATATGTTTTCAATAGTGTAGAACCTGAAAATAAGAATTATTATGTTTCTGTTACCTTACAATGAGACATTTTTATCTACAGAAACCACGGGTTGTCTTCCGTGGAGTCCACCATGTTGAACCACCATGTTTATACAAACTGAACACTGGCTTTAGATAGGGTTGTTTGTGTTTTTCATTTCGCTTTGTGTGCTTAGCTTGAGCCAAAATGAAGTAAAAAAGGCTGCCCAGTATTGCTAGGAACATTACATTAAAATCAATGATTCTCCAGTGCACAATTAACATCTGGTTCTGTGCCCTTGCAGGAAGTAGTGTGCATTTTATGAGTTAACTATACTGTAGTTGCCATGCATGGATACTTGAGAAATATTGACATTTAAGCAAGTAGACATGTAACATTCAGAAATGCCATTGAACGTATTTGGGGGTTTAAAGAATTGTCTAATATTAATATTATGTTCTATGATAGGGTTTAGAAAAATATCCACTTTCAGGTTTAGACATTGTCTGAGAAGGCTGCTGGAGGCTGATGTTATCATGGAGGTTCAGTAGGTTCATTGGAGACCAGGCCTGCACTGAGTGTCTCCCTAATCACCAACACTTACTCCTGATTGCTCATTGTCCTGGAGAAGACTGGAGCCGGCTGTAGGAGGTCATCAAGAGGCTCTGTCCTCTACCTTCCTCTTTCCCAGGGGGACAGTCACTCACACATATAGAGGTCAAGTGACGAGCAGCCACTTCCCTTCCTTCTTCTTCCTGCCCCCTAATCTGGAGGGTTTGATCCACAGCAACACACCACCTTTTCATCCAGTTCTCAGAGGTCAAGGAGCATTCCTGCCACCTGTCCTGGTGGTCTTAGTGAGGTCTCATGGAGGAACAATGCACCTAATACACACTCGGAGGTCCACCTTCCTTTGTGTGTCTCAGCCCTGATATGTTCAGGAGGTAATGCTGGGGTTTAGAGTAGAATGGTTGCCATGACTCCCGGAGTGAAATGTCACCTAAGACCTTCATGTTTTGCTGATTTGAAGGAAAGGAGCAGAATATAGACTGAAAATAAGCGCAGTGGCCTTGTGGGTTTGACCTTGGGTTCTCGGTATGTTCTTGTATCTTGGTCATTTAGTGCACGCTTCTAGGCAGGGAAGCTCACAATGCCTACAATGGCAGAACATTCACAAATCACACTCCCTAGATTACAGCAAAACATTTCTTAAAGATGTTCTGTATATGTATTGTAATGTAATGTAATTTCAAGCCACATCCACACACAACTGACCCCAGTATGTTCTTTTGGTCCATGTTTCCATTTTAGTTTGAGATGTTTATTCTCCCCTTGGTATCTCACCTGCTTAGTGATGATGAGGGAGGTTGATTCTAGGGATGCAACTATTTTTTGATTTTACTTGTTTTTTAGCAGCACATTAACTGGAGGAGTTGTGTCCATTGGATGACTTTGCACCTGTTCAATGCAAGAATATGCATATAGTGAAAAAAAGTTAACTATCTGAACTTTACTGACTCTACTTCATTTGGCTGTGCTGCCACATGTTGCGTAGATGAGGAAACTCATCTGGTGGCTTTTCAGTTCAAACCTAGTTATACTGAGCCATTACACTGTATGGCTTTGACAAGGGAGAACAATGTTCACTTCCCATTTCCTACTGACAGTGACAATGACCACAGAGTTTCCATAAACTTAACCAAGTCACTTTTGTGCATAAACCTAACCAAACCTTAACCATAGCAGTGTCAGATCAGAAAACAGTTTTATTTCAACACACCCTCTTACCTAAACGACTGAATAGGTGAACAATTGGGTTGCCAGTGACTCCTGAGTACCAGCAACACGTTTACCAAACGTTTGTCGGACATTCACTGTCACATGGTATATGTTAGGAAATGGTTGCAGTTTTATTTGGTTTAAGCAACAAAACTACTTGGTCTGGGTTACGAAAAGATCATGGTTTAGATTTAGGATGACAGAGTCTCTAGAGCCAGTGTTTGGTTATGGTTTGTCCCGTTCTGAGTTAACTCAATCAAAACACTGGCGAGTCAACATGGTGCCTCCGTAGAAGAGGACCTGCTCCCTCCGTACGACAACACACCTTTCATCAAAGGTAGCAGAACCACAACCAATTCCTTTTATTTTCAGGTGGCATTCAATACGCCCACTAGGAATAATAACTCTGGGTTTTACACAGGACACCAACAGTGGTCCTGGGTTGAGCAGTCCTGCTGTGTTTGGACTTCACACACACCTCAACCATCAACAACAAGTGATTTATTAACAAAATGTTAAATATTGTATTATGCTTGAATTTTGTGTTTCTTGGATGCTGTTGTGGGGAAGCTTCAGTGAGGAATTCCCAATGCACCTGTGCATGACGGACCCCCTAGGGCCCTTCGAAGAGTAGAAAGGAGTAAGAAATAAGTGATAGGAAAGGAAGGTATTAATGTAAATGCCATAAGAGACTTAAATGAAGTGTGGTCCTGCTCCTGAAACTCTGCTAATTGCTTTGATAAATATAAATACAGGTCTTAGTAAGCTGCTTCCACAAAAGACCTATACAGCGGTGAGAATGGGCTTTTTCATTTAACAGTTTTTGGAAGGCACATAAATGACTTTGTCCTGCTAATAGGGGCATAAGATCAGAAGACACTCATATGTGTCGTTCTGGAGTTACAAACAATGTATTCTGTCATTTCATTTGGAGGTCTTGTCAACAGTTTCCCATGAATTAGAAAGAGTATTATTGTTTTATGCTATTGTACTTATGCATGTGATGACACACAAACGTTGTCATGGTTCATTTCATGGGGGTGGCGAGAGTGCAGAGGTCAAGCCCAGAGCAGCCCAACAGTGTTAAAGAAACATTCAGTGTAAAAACATGCTGCCTCTCAGCATCAAGTGGGTTTTGTATAAACAGCCATAATCTTTGATTCAGTTGATTCAAATGCAATCACAGACTGTAGAGCACTTTGTGTTTTATTGCTTTGTAAAGAACAATAGATTTGACAACCTATTCACTTATATTTTCATAGAGGAAAGCTGCAGTATGGGCTTCACAGTTGTTCTTTTTCTTCAGTTTAATCTTATCGCTAGGCAACCACGTGCAAAAATTCAGCTGTACAATCCATCTGAGAGCTTTCTGTTGAATAAAATACTTTGTAGACTCTCAAACTGGATAAACGGCACGGCTCTGAGAACAAAACTGTCTGTAATGAGCTGCATTTATAAAAGTGGAGCATCAAAACAACTTTTCAGTCTCTCTTCAGACATTATCTCTGTCTATCATATGTGATCACTGTTGGGAAACAATATTTGCTCTATCCCTCGTTTCCCACCTCCTTACACTCTATTTGTTAAGTTCTAGTAAAGACGATCTAGTAACTGAAGCTTTTTGTTTAATGCTTACATGCAAATATATCAGATTTGAGAGAATATGAAAACTGTGTACTTACAGCGTATAGCATTAGGATGAAGCCATTTAATCTTTAGCAGCAATATTGAAAAAAAGGTTTCCCTGCCACGTTCAAAAGGGATTTTAAAATGCCATTATTCAAATTTGAGCTTAGCTTTGTATGGATTTAAATCTAAAATCCACACTCGTGATTTACACTGCTAAAAGGAGATGTTTGGTTTGCTTGTTCGTTGGTGGAAATAATGCATAACCCCTAACCAATGACAATTCCCCTTTGCTGTTGTATAAAAGTTAATGCAGAGAGATTGGTATCATAGCAGAGCTACAATTGATATTGTAACTTTATATTTTATCTGCGAATTAAATCCGATCTACATTGTAGTGTTTGTAATTTCTGCCACATTTCAGACTTGAGATGATTTATATTCTGATTAATTTCTATATTACCAAAATAAAAAAAATCTTGCTCTCTTTTATTTTATTTAACCATTTTGTACTAACAAAATGATACATTACGTGAAGCTGAATGGTCTAGTTTTTTTCTTTTTGGTTTTCTAAAGCATGTTGAGCCACATTTCATGTATGATATATAAATAAGGTTTATTATCATCATTAATGTTATCAGTGAAATACCAATTCACCTTTATAAAGACCCAGCAAGATGTTTTTCCAAAGACTTTTTTTCTTGTTTTTGAGGTGTTTCCTGGAGCTGTTTCACCACAAAATTTCTTTGAATTTTTTCCAGCTCTTCCATGTTCTTTTGTGCGTTGCATTGTGGGACAATAGTGTCAATCGGTCATTTGAGATGAGCCAGGCCTACGACAAATCGATAGTTGCACAATACACACCGGTTAGATTTGTGTCCGACTCAATGCCGACTTGCTATGACTTCATGCACACGTGGGCAACAATAATCTCACAGGATCAAGTCAGCCACAGTTTTTAGATGGTGTCCACCAACCCCAGCTGATCGGCAAAAGCCACCATTTCCTAATTTTCTGTGCGATTTTGATCGGCTCGTTCGAACTGATGAACTGTGCCTAGTTTCCAGACCACAGCTGGATATATAAATAAACTTTGTTGTCATTATTAGCCACCAAAAAATCAAGCTTAAAAAAAAAAATCACACTACATACTCTCAGAATTTGATTGTATTATGTAAATAGTACACATACATTTTTCACAAGCATTTTAAACGTTAACTCTATTAACATGAAAAACAAATGTTTTCTTAATGTCGAAAGAAACTGTAGCATTTTGTGTGTAGATTTATTTTAATTGACTTATTTTGCTCCCATGAAATCACATCAGCTGCTGAGAATGAAGCTATTAAACTGTAGCTTGAGAGAGAGTGGTTGTGGAAATGAAGGATGTGTGTGAAAGGAGCTGAATACAGCTCACACACACATATCATTCTGTGTACGCCCTCCCTCCTTTCTTCCATATGGCCTTTTTTGCAATCTCTCGCTCTCACTCACTCTCTCTCACACACACACACACACACACACACACACACACACGTATGGGCTGAGCTGTGGTGTAATCCAATCAGAGCTCCTGAATGAAAGAGGGAGGAGGCGTGCATGTGGATTAAGGTGTACAACAACTAACCTTATAGGATCAAATAAATTGACACCGTCGCTCCCAGGAACAAGGCCTCACTCCAGAGGCCCCACAGGGCCCTGCTGTGGGGCCTGTCGACTCAGAGAAAATACTAATGTTAACATGTCAGTTATGGGAAACTGTGCTTAAAATAAAATTAAACAACTATAACCTCTAAATAATAGCTGTTTGGTTAAGAAAAGATTGTGGGTTGGGTAAAAAATACCTTGATCTTTCCCTAACCAAGTGCTGTGACAGAACCATGAAAACATGAATCATGCTTTAGTTGTTACAGCCCAATATTGGAGGCAAACAACGGAAATATGTTGTCAGTGAACATTCTGAAGATACATTCAGTATCAACATGTTGGGATTTGCCAGATATGGCAACGTTTTCTCATTATGTAGCTAAAAAGGATAATCCAAGTGGCATTACAGTGTTGGCAAAACGTATGTGCTGTAAATTAGTAGCATATGGAGCTAATTTCTAGCAGACAAGGTTGGACGTGGATGTTTTCACATGAAAGATCCTTCCAAACTGTAAACACAAGAACCTTATTGGACGATTCTGAAAAAACCCAGATTCATTTTAATGCCAACATTTCTAACAATTGTTTTTTTCTACAATATCAGAGCAAGGCATGGTTAAAGTGAGAGAAAATGAACTATGGTTAAATATCAAGAGTACAGTGAGAGACAAAAAGAGCAAACTTAAATCACATTGTGACAGAATCTGAACTCCATTACCCTGCATGAAGGTCAGACATACATCAGTCCACCTTCCCAACATCCACACCCTCACTGACCGCCTCACTACATACAGAGCACATTGCTTAATGATGTAAATTGTGGTGTCGCATTATCCTATGAAGGTAACCTCAGTCAAACTCACTGGTTTTATTTGATTGTATTATTAGTTATTATAAGTTAATTTCTCCAAATCTAAGTTGATTTCAGCGTCACCTGCAAGATCTCACCTTCCCAACCAGTATGGACCCTCAGTAATGACACATGATGTACATTCATCATCATCACGCCAAATCGTGTAATACACACAGCGATTCTTGTGGCAGTGTCACATTTTCCCTCGCCTTAGCATGGCAGCATCACGTTTTCAACACGTTTTCATTCCGCAGTCAAGTTAGCAATAATAAATATGCAACGTCTGATTACATTTTCAAAATAAAGTCTACTGAGGTCACAGTTTGGGTGGGTTTATGCACCAGAAGTACTTAGGTTTGGGATAAGATTGTTAGCATCACATACCTGATACCTGAAGTTAAATACTTTACGTAAATGAACCTACGTACGTAATAAAAATTTCACACACATCCTTCATGTGTGCTTTTGATGCAGGCAAAACTTGACACTGACAAAGTATTCTCTAGTCACTTTGGTGTGAGCATGGGCTGGGCTATCACTTTAGGTGAGGCGCCCAGAGAGCGTAAAAGTAAAGTTACCATAATTACCAGTTTCTGACTTGTAAAAACGTCAATATCAAGAGTTGCTATTGACAGTTTGAGAACTGCAGAAAGCTCTGATATATCCAGTTGGTACTCAATAATACAGAAATGCCTGGAAAGGTAGGCTTGTTCAAGGAAATAAAATCCATATTTAATGGAAATAGCTCTATATTTACCATGAACAGTATTTTTAACCCTTCTGCGACAGTCTTTTCTATATAATGTGAATATAGCACAACCGTTTTCAGGCCAAACAGTGTAGGTCAGTGGTCCTCCGTACTGGTCGTAAGGCTGCAGAGCCCTGCTGCTTTTCATTCTAACTCTCTAATTAGGGACTGATTCACACTAGGGCCAGCAGGTGAATGTAATTAACTGCAATTAGCTGGTCAGAGAGAAAAACAGCAGCATTGTGGCTGCAGGGCTGCTTGTGTCTGTGTACAGAGTGACAGTGATAGCAAAAGCATGGTGTTTTTCTAACGGAGAAAAGAAAGAGTAAGTGGTGGCATACTGTGCCACCAAAAAAAAAACAGTCAAAGAGAGGCACTTTGGCACGAACTGTGGCAGCATTGCATTGTGGTTCATAAACTTGAAACTGCTATCTCTGCCTTCTACAGATTTCTCCCTGTATGACTTTAGAATTGTATGTAGAAAATGGCGGGGGCTCTTGAAACAACCGGTTTGATTATGAGGGAGTGATGCAACTAACTTAACATTTACAGCTGACATCTTAGATCACGAAACATCAGCTGCATTTACACAGCATCTTCTATTGCAATAATAATCACAGTAACGGCAATAATAATCACAGTAACGGCACAATCTAAATGCCTTCACACATTTTCTGATAAATCTGGTGCTAGTACACTGAGCAGGAACTAATATCTAATATTTTCCTTCTTTGATTTCTTTCATCTGAAGGATTTTTAGAGGTCTGGAGAGCTGAAAATTAAGTTTTATAACTTTTTTTTTAACTAATATGCTTCTGTCTGCTATTTTACATTAGTTACTAGTCATTTAAATAATGTTTATTTTTCAGAAATATCTCATAAAGAAAATAACAAATGCTTTTGACCCTCAGTTACAGAGTCGTTTTGGTGTCCGAATCTGGCCACTGAATTTCTTGAGGTACCGCTGACTGGGAACCACTGGTTGCTCCAGTGGCACATGTTTGCTGCTGCTACTGGTGGTGGTGCAGTGGTGCAGTGGTGCATGCTTGTTTTACCTTTTTTGTTTTGTGTTTATTTCATATTTATGTCCACTAATTGTCCACCCCTGTCTTCCTGCTTTGTGTTCTTTTGGTCTGGGTCTTTCCTGATTATTTTTAAATAAAAAAAAATCTTATTGCTGCACATAGTGATATTTAACCTAAGAGAGCATACTAAAAAGCTAAACGGAACCATACATGTAAAAAATATTTGTATTTTTCTGAAATATTCCAGTATCTGCCACATAAAATTGTTAATACACAAGTCATTTGTCACCTTTTACACTTAGGCTACACACACACACACTATCAGTATAGGTAAAGTGTATTCCATGCATATGATTTTTACATAACAATATGCACACATTACAAAACAGAATCAGTCTCCATAAATTACAGGAGGCACTTAACAGACAGCGGCAGTCAATTACACTCTATTACCGCCTTTAAATTATCACTGATTGTGCATTTCCTGTCATTCAATAATTTCTCGTAGCTTTTATTGTTTTCCTTTTTTTTCTTTAATGCATTCTACAAATAAAGCTTTTATTTTGAGAGAGAAAGCTCCGACATGTCTTGGTTTGGCGATGTGGTTTTGTGGTCTGTTTCGCCGTCAGGCCACTAAAGTGGATGTGTAGTAACACCAGGCATAATGCTAATCCTGCACTTCTCACATCTCCATAAATTAATTTGTGTGTGTGTGTGTTTCCTGACCACGTTTTGTGTGTGTGTGTGTGTGTGTGTGTGTATCTGCATTTGCTGCTCTCCATGCCCTCCCTTTCTCTCTTCACGTTGTACTCGACACAGTGCCAACACACACACACACACACAGATACACACACATCGCCAGTTGCCAAGGAAACCAGGAGCTAGCATGAAAGCTGTGAGGAGAGGTGGAGCATGGCACCAGTCTGACAAGCAACTGCCACCATGTGTGTGTATGTGTGTATGTGTGTATGTGTGTATGTGTAGGTGTGTGTGTGTGTGAAGGTGATGCAGTAATGTGTGTTTTGTGCATATTCCTGTGTTGACCTATAATGAGACAGGGGAGGCGGGGGACGGCGACATTAACAGCCAGAAAGAGTAAATAACAAAAGATGCTGTGTCCATTAACTGTCATCTACTTTCCCGTTACACTTCGCTGTTTAAATTGAATAATTAGATGTCGCTTTATGGCTGGATGAACATTTTCACTCCCTCATGAGTTTACATATAGCCTATAGTGTATGCATGTTAAAACTGAACGTGACTAAGGCCTCATTGTCACAGTTCTCATTTCAAGTTAGGGCCCACACAAGAACAATTTCAGTGCAATTCAAAGACTTCAAATTATGGGAGCTATGTATAGTCACACATGCTTCTTGTATTACAGCTAAACAAGTTCAACTAAAATCATGTTTGTGAACAGATTTGAGCAGGGAGAACAGCTTCAACGCAGTAAATCAGAATCTGATCCATATCTGAGCAGTACTGCCTATGTTTGATCTGAGTTTGGTACGTTGAGCTGGACGGACTCACTGAGAATGAGCTGTCAATCACAAGGTAGGCCTGCCTAAAGCATCCCCCCTGCTTATGGTCTTGTTTTACTCTAAACAGAGATCATCATATTTACAAATGAACAATTCATGCTGGTATGGAAGAGATGAACTTAAGAGACTGAGATACCCCAAAATTTTTTTTCTTTGTCCTGATACCAATTCTGATCTTGGAGTATCAGCCAGTTATGTGTTGGCTGATCTAATACCTGTGCATCCTCAGATGAAACATTAATCATGTAGTAAGAGCAGGCAGCATCAACCTGTGTTTTTAGAAATACTGAACACATTTGAGACTGGTGTGTAGAGGAGTAAAATCAATTGGAAAAAGTGGTGGAAATTCTGCACAAATATGCAAAATATTTATTAAAAAACAATGTTTTGGTAATAGATCTTTGTCAGGCATCTGTCTGTTACAGTTTAATAATATAACACAAGACATAGTAATAGTAAGTAAAGGTACAAAAAAATAGTTAAAGTTAAACCTAATCTCTCAACTTCAACTATTAATTTAAAACCTCAGAGCTGTGCTGTTAGTGATTGTAATGTTTTCACCTGAAGGAACATTTGGTTCAACAAAACCTGAATATACAAGCCCTGTTCGTCCCTGTTGGGAACAGTTTAAGGATAAGGCCAGAC
Organism: Morone saxatilis; assembly: GCF_004916995.1. NCBI lineage: Eukaryota > Metazoa > Chordata > Actinopteri > Moronidae > Morone > Morone saxatilis. The sequence goes on along the minus strand of NW_023339807.1, from coordinate 25,632,805 downwards.
ATTTTCTTTTCTTGTCAACATACATCATAAAAAATATACATCTCTCTCAATGCTGCCTCACTTCTTCACTCTCTAGTCTGTGGCCCTCGGCCCTTTTTCGAGAGACTTAATTATTTCCTAAATCAGCTCCTCACTGTAGTTTTAAGCAAACAAACAGTCGTGCATTTGCAAATAGTGCATTTGTTTTAGACTATTTTCAGTGGCGGATTAATCCATATTTGTACTCTAGTGATATTTGGAGCAGCAGACAGTGGTATTTGGAATGAAACTACAGTGTGTTGTGCTCATGGTAATGAAGGACATTGTCACCAGTTGTAACAGGTTGGGGCTCGACTGATGTGTGTTAATAGTTTTTGGACAACAATATCTCTGGTGGCACACGAAGAAGAGATAGCAGGGCTTTGATATAAACACAATAGTTGCTGGTTTTGGTCTTTTCAGGGGATTTGTTGACAAATTTGGTAACAAAAAAAGGTTTTCAGTGTTTGTGCAAACTTGACGTTTTGTATGTACAAGATAAAAACCACAATCATAATGCTTCATAGTGTCATATTCTATTTTTAAATCATTGATTTACGGCAAGTGTTTTTAACTGGGAAACTAATTACTAAAAAGAACTTTCACTTCAAACACCTCTGATTGTCAGTCAAGCTTCAGTTGAGATATTTTTCTCTTCTCTGAGACGTCCCACTGATCTCGGGGTGTGTGGCCAGCAGGCTGAGGGGTCAGGGGTCGGCTTGTGGACATGTTGTGGTTTGTCTAGTCCGTTTGAGGGCAACAAAGAGGCGCGGGGACACAGATTTCCTGCCCATTGACCTTCCATTGTGCAGAGGTTGGAGAAGTGACGAGGGGGTCAGCTGTGATGTTGTGTTTTATGGGCTGATGGTGGTGGTCTGCCCGACCCTTGACCTCTGCCTGGTCACAGAAAAGAAAACAAACATATGCTCTTTTTCAATGGGCTCTAAATCACGAGGGACAACTTGTGGTGTTCCAGTTCATTAAATGGATTTGAACTTTTGCTCTGTGGTCAAGATTAGTCAGCACTGATGTAATGTCACACCCCTCCCAGACTGAAGCAACAAGCCAGGGAACCCAGGTCTTAAATGGGAACAGGGTCAACACCCTTGCTACCAGATCTGGTTTTAACCATTCTGACTGTGTTTCTTTTGTTGTTGTTACTTTTTGATCACCATAGTTAACATAGCATCACTATAACTCTAATATAGATACTTCTGCTACTACAAAAATGATTGAAAGTTGATTGGAAATGCCTGATTTGTAATTGTAAAGCTTTAGCTGCTGCATCATCTTTTCACGCAGATGCACAGTGAAATTATAAAAGATAGAACCAACTCAATATCGATTTGGTGCTTTGCAGACAACTAGACATCTACGTCAAAACACGTAGATTACATACATCTTTGCATACATACGTCTCATTTTAGCAGCATTTATTGGCTATATTTCAACACGTAGTGAGAAATTCTGTTTAATCTGCAGCAGCATATGTGTTTGAAGCATGATGTCATCTGGATTAAATTTTTATCATCAACATTTAACCAAATCCACCAACTTTCTCTGACCTAATAAGCTTACTAACCTAGTGGTTCTAAAACTATGGGGTGGGCCCCCCTGGAGGGCCATAGAGCCACTGCAGGGGGGCGTGATGTAGGGGAAAAATATATTTTTTTTAAAGAGTTGAATAAAAATGATTTATGTAGGGAAAACAGTCTAATAAGAATTTACTAATGCTAACTTTGATGCCTTTTTATTCCTTGCAGGTGGTGAGATGTGCTTTTGACCGACTGGGTGTCATCCACCATGTTGTGTAAAAACAATCAGAACATTACTATTAAGCCCCTGCACACATAATATAACATGATATAAAGGTTTGGTTGCACCATGTCAGACACAGTGCTCGAGTGCTCAAGGGCATCATTCAGTGACTCTGAGCTGTAGCATGCTTTATCCTCTGCTAGAGACTGTAATACAGTTTTCTTTTCATTCTGAGTCACCAGCCTGACCACAACATCACTTCTCAGCAGTCATGATTCTTACAATATGTGATGACACACAACGTAGCTCAAGGTTGCGGCAGATTACATCTCCTCCTTCCATGCTGAATTGTTTTGGCGTCCTAATGTAGCCTTTGACATGAGAGAGAGGCAGAAATAATCGATATAATTGACTTTAAAAATCTCATCAGGCCATTGTTCTGCATATCCAGCAGAATATTCTTTTCAATGCTCACATTCTGACCATATTCAAGATGGCTAAACGTTATGTTCTTCAAAATGAAATAGCTTATGTAACCGCGCAATCACACTTAATACACTCAAAGTGTTCATCTATAATAGAGGTTCATTTATGGAGTGTTTCATGTGTTGCATGCCTGTGTTCAGTAACTCACAGATTATGAAACAATATATGTGATGATATTTTCACCTCCAATGTCTTTAAATTCTCTCTTAGAATTATAATCTTGTCAGATTGGTAAAGTCTCTAAAAGAGCATTTACAGCATTGTCTCCACACTTAGGAAAGGTCTGGATAAATCCATTATTATTCTTGTGTAGGGGTTAAACATCACTCTGGCTTGTTTGTATTTCTTTAAACCAATCACAATCTGCTTGGGTGGTGCTAAACCCAGGATGCAGCAACGGTAGCTGTGCAAAACAGTGTCAGGGGGGCTTGTTTTTTTTTTCGGGAGGTGAACAGTGAAAGATGTATACCAACTATGTGATACAACTTTTACTGATAAAAAAGAAAAACATTTCTTTCTAGAAGTGAAACCTGCCTGTACTTTAGCCCTGGATCAGCTCAATGGACTCATTAAAACCACAGATGATTTAAAGGTCCAGTGTGTAACATTTATGAGGATCTAGTGGCAGAAATGGAATATGATATTCATAGGTGTGTTTCATTAGTGTAAAATCACCTGAAGATAAGAATCATTCTTTTTTCATTACCTTAGAATGACTCGTTTTTATCTACAGAGGGACTGGGTCCTGTGGTTCTGTGGAGGCCGCCATGTTGAATCACCATGTTTCTATAGTAGCCAATAATGGACAAACACGGGTTCTAGATTGGGCCTTTCACGTTTTTTTTTTACGAATTTTGTGTTCACCGCAGTTTCGCCTTCGCACCCACAAAGATACTGAAGACAATGAATGGGATGGATGTGGGGAGGGCCCATAAAGAGTGCCTGACGAGAAGTCCCGTAAGTGCTAATCTTTATCAACCCCCGGAGGGAAATTCAGAAATTTTAATCTTAATCTGTTGATGTGATGTAGACCATGTGAAACAGTCAAAAGCTAAACATAAAAAACATTGCAGCAACAACTGATTGAGATACTGCACAAAGAAAATAAAAAAGATATATCCTCCAGAGTGCTTTTTTAAGAAGAACCTCCATCGTGGGACTAATAACAGCCCAATATGAGCCGATATATTGATCTGATTGTGGTGGTGTCACTGCAATCAATAATCATGACTGTTTCATTTTAACACATCTGAGTCACAAGAGCCTGTCTAAGAAGTGATGGGAGAAATAAAAACAAACTATAATCAGGCTGCAATTTCATCAACGGTAGAGATGTTTAACAAGCAGCTGCCTGCTGGTGGGCCGGTCATTGTGAAATAATGTTGCATGTCCAAATATTATTCAACCCCACATTATTATTTCTCATTTCTTGTGAAGATGCAAAGATACCAAAGATGTCAGCCTATGCATTTTGGGCCAAACTGATGTTTAAGAAGTAGACTATTTCCATTTGATTAAATGGTCCAGCCATAAAAACCTTCTGTTTGGACATTTTACAGTGTACACATCACATAGTTCAGTGAAGAGCTGAAGCACACTATATATGATATAGTGTCAGAACGAGTGAAAGAAGGCCGAATTCAGATCGACTTGATCCCTGTGAGAGTTGTTTGTGAGTATTACAAACAGATGAAGAGTTTTGGCATATGATAAGCCTTTAAACACATCAATCTGTCATTCCAACTGGACTTCCTGGATCATAAATTATGTCTCACCGGTACAACACCCCCCCACCAACGCAGTCCCCCATGCTGTTTAAATGCGGGACTGTTTTCAGTCTGATTTTTACAACCTTAAAGCTATATCAGGAAAACAAAAGAGGAAAACTATAGCGCTTTGTACAGTATTTTATCTTCTCTGAATCAAAAAGGACATTTCTTTACTTGTGTCTCTTTTCCCAGCCTCAGAGCTGTCTAGATTTTATGTCTAAACATACCACAAACCCTCCAAACGCCAGACGGACCCTTTTCTGAAGAGTCTCAGACCACTGAATAAAACACATTTCATGCAAGTCACTGAACATTTCCTGTTCTCCACCAACAATACCACCCACAGCCGCCGAACACACAAAAACCCAGACGGCGGCTCTCCTACGGAGGCCATCGCAAGTTCAGAATATCAGGCATTACCATGAGAGCCACCCAGACGAACCTCAACCCTCCCTGTTGCTTTTACCTTTTGCCTCTGTGGCCCTGATGTGTGTGAGACAATGGCAAGTTTGTGCATAGCTTCAGATTTAATGTTGGGGAGTAAATGGAGATGTGGGGGAGTGGTTGTTGTTGCAAATAGAAGTATAAGCACTCGGAGGGTGTGACGCGGCTGTTAAAATGCAGACACTGACAGCCGCCTTGAACTTGAACCCCCCTGAGGTCCCCTTGACCTTAGCTCTTTTCCCGTGCTCCTCTCTGCCCTCGGCGGCGGTGGCGGCCTTTGTTGAGCTGTCGGCATTAACTCTTCGCGGCCCCCTCTCTCACAACCTCCCCCTCTTCCTTCAACACTCTCTCCTCCATCTTCCCCGGGGGCCAAGCCTCTTCTTCTTCTTCAGCCACTTCCCCCTGTGTGGCTGATTTTCGGGGTACACCCATCTGGTCTGTAGCAAACGCCCCAGTGGGGAATTTTGTTTTCCCAGAATGCTAATCTGACCCGAGGGGGCTTCATTCCCACATTCTGGGATCTGGGATTTATTCTTTTGTTTTTGAAGGGAGAAGCTCTGCTGGATTCCTGTCATCTCATGATAAGTAAAACTAGTTGCAACCTCTGGAGTCCATTGCAGGATTATGATCGGGATTTATGTTCCTGGCGAGACTTCGGTGGCTAAAACCGTCACAGAGTGTATGTTTTTTTGGAATTTCACTGAAAAACACAAACTAATAAATCCGTTGAACCCTCTCCGACATTTGAACTTTTACCCAATTGCCTCAATAAACGTGTACTGGAACCCCAGCGCTGCTGTGTAATTTGATTCTACAAGACTGTAAAACCACATTTAACTTCAGTCTCCCTGTTTGCCCCTGTTTATAGGATTTTGCCTCCTAGCGACTCGCTTTCCCATGAGTCCTGCCCTGATTGTGTCTTGCACCATTATCATTGTTTTTAATTTTTTGTCATTTTTGAGAGATTTGTCGCCAAAATTAGGACCTGTCACTGATCAAATACTGATGCCACGTTCAAAAGAGATGCATTACATTTTTGATTTTGTCACAACACCTCCGTGGTGCGACACAACAGCCTGGATGCTTGCAGGGGAGAGGAGGAAGAAGAGGAGGAGGAGAGGAGCCGAGTGATTTAATCTGCTAATTTTTCTCAGGTCTTTTGGCTGTTGACAGGCAAGTGTAATGGTCCTTCAAGTAATGGAATCAGCCACTCAAGCAACACATGCACGCACACACACACACACACACACACACACGCATACAGACTCACTCACAGACGCATGCACACACATTCACCCGCTGAAAGCACGCCTGTTTTGCATATGAATGACATCACCGTAAAGTTTTCTGGGGAGGTTTTGGCGGTTGGGGAGAACGGAGGGGGACGTGGTGGAGAGGAGTGCTATGAAAGGGAAAACATTAGTCAAATCACTTCCCGCTTCAGTCACCCGCCCCGGCCAAACTACTTGACATTCCACAACAGGGCTCTCTCGCCTTCAAGAAAGCATCCTCAGTGATCCGGACGTCGAACTCATCAGGCCTGAGCTGCAAGTTTTGCTAACCTCTCCGAGTATTTCTCCTTCATTATATAAATACATAAGCTCCAAGAAATTGCTTCAGGGTGTGAGTGGATTTTAAGCTTATAGTCAAAGCTACATGCTACCTGTGCAAATGACAAAACTTGATTTTGAACTATCGTCACTGGCAGGTGAAAACCTTGTCAGTCTCATTTAGGTGATATTTTAACTTAAGTTGAGGGGCTGAAGCTCCTCAAGCGCTGCCGACACTTCTGTTATTAGATAAAGTGCAAGGTTGTCAAGCTAAAATATATATTTTAAATTAAGTTTCTGAGGTTTTTCCCCTGACAAAAGGGTAATTATCAAATACTTGCAGCAACGAAACACCAGACTTTTCTTGTGTAGTTTTAGCTCTTCACCTACATGCATATTTACACATATTTTGTCAGGTTTCCATTGTCATTGTCACGTCTTCAGTAAGCACTAATTAGTCAAAAGACCTCTACATGTTTAGGACAAAAAGGTGCTAAATTTGGTTGAAAGATTTGTGTTTTATACATCCTTGTAATATATATTCATTGCTTCAACAGCATTTCAATGACTATGTTTTAATGCAAAGCAGGACCTGACTACATATGGGAATATAGTGATTTAAATCCTGTTGAAACCTGTGGTGAGGGAAGTATTGAGAGTCTGTACTTAAAAGGTACCACACCACTACCATTACCAGGTAAGTCCTGCATTCAACATTTTTACATCAAGACTTTAGTAAAAGTATAAAAATATAAACAGCAACAATACTAGTACCATAGGTAAATCGTACTGATTATGGAACCTATCATATGTTATACTAATATATATGTTACATTATTTCATGCATTACTTTGTAAATAGCTTAATTTACCTTAGTATCGTAGTTTAAACTATAACATTACATCATATTTTAGGATAGGATGATATACTTTTTATGTGAATAAAAATCATAAATAAGAAGTATTAAGTTGCATAAAATGGAAATACAGGTACCTCAAAACTGTAAGCCTTGAATTGTTACTTTCTGCCACTGGTTAAAATTGTTACATGTAACTGGTAATCTAGATGTCTAAAAAAACCGTTCATTCTTTAAAAACAAATATTATGCAAATTACTGCAAATCTCTTTGCTCGGGCCCTTGTAAGATTTCCAGCAGCGACAAGATGGAGCAAGTACACCAATCACAGGTGACTGTCAGTCAGAATATCAAACCCAAACATCTTGCATTCAGGGTATGCAAAGGTTTTGACAATTATTCTGGGTTTGTACAGAGAATATTTTTCTTCATTTTCCCAACCTGTAGGATGACACCTGAATACACCAAACTGACAGACTTTTATTTTTTCTCTTCTTTCAGCACCTTTACCAAAAGATAATATTGAGATTTAAGCAAAAATAAAGCAGTTTCATGCACACATTGCCTAATCTAACATGAATAATAATGTCATGAGTGAACAGATTCAAAATTATGGCTGAACAACAAAAAAACACACTTTACTCAGTGGTGAATTTTGTGTCCAAGGGGCTAAAATGCGGTACTCCATCAATGCCATCACGGTGAGAATCGAGTATCTGGAAAGCCTTGATAATCTTTAGCGAAGACACTCCAGCTCAACAAATACACACGCACCTCTTTATTCATCATCTATATTTATTATAATTGGAGTGTTTCACAGGACGAAGTACCCTTCAAAGCATTTGAAGCCATTTTGTCTTTGCTCGCTGAACAGATTTGCCGGGCCGCACCACTGGGAGGCAGCTCACAAAGGTGGACAGATCTGGACGGACGCCCACTTTTTCTTGGCACTGACCACGGTCGGATCCAAAGACACACACATCCTCTGTCCTAGCGACCGGTTGCAAACACGTTTCCCTCCAAAATCACACAGAATGGCCTACTAGGGGCGCATTCCTGCATACCAATTACAATTCTGAGGAACTTGTGAAAGGAGCAGCACCCGAGACCTTGGACGTGCACCAAAACCCGCCATTTCCCATTTTGGACGCCCCCTGCCACCGGCCCTTGTTTACTTGTCCATCAAATCGTTCTGGCTGGAAGTGCGGCCTTTCCATTTTTTAATGATCTAAACCAATCCAAGATACATTAATGTCACCGCGGCGCCATCTTGGAATCTGATCCCCTCAGTCTCAGGATGGGATGCAGCGAACAGCCATTTTGTGCTTTATGTCAAAAGGAAGCCACACCCTAACTCGATAAGAGCAGCTCCTCACACACACGACTCTCTGTCCTTTAGGATGCTCAACACATCAAGCATAACGAAGGGTGGAGGTTTTCTTTTTGTCTCAGAGACCTGACAAACCTTTGAGCGTGAACGACTATAACTTAGACTGTGATCCAACATGGCTGCAAATGACAGCCTGGTTGTACGCCGTCACTCCAGCTTGCTCTAGTGTGCTTAACATTGACACTCAGTTCATTAAGGCCTATAGTGCTTGGCTAATGCAACTTGCCTCTTGGCAGCATGACAAAAACTGTGAATCAGATTATGAGGGCCATAACGCCGCCAAGAAACACTGAGGGCAAGGGGAGTTGTCACAGAGGAACGGCGCTCGCTCTCTGGATGTTAACGCCTGGGACATAATGTAATTGCTGCCTGCCCTGGTTAATAAGGGCACTGTAATATTTGCATGGAGATGCTGTTTATGTGTACTACGCCTCATTTCAACGCACAGCGCAGCTGTAAACAAGAGTAGAACGGCTTGTAAAGCCTCTGCTGCCACGCACCGAGGATGCAGACACCCAAGGGGGTGCGTTGGAGCTGCGTTAAAAACCTCTTTCATTGAATTACACAAGACTTCATAAAAGAGGGGAATGAATGAAAAGAGCTGCGTGATCAACCTGTACTGTAAAGGGTTACATTTCATTTGTTTTACAGTGGGATTACCCTCTTTTACATGACAATGCTAATGAATTGTGAGGGGCCCATATGTCGGTGTTGGCGCATTTGCCATATGTGGTGTCAGACAGCAAATCATGCAGTGGAAACGTTCTGCACAACACCGGTGCTGCACACAAAGACACAGTAACACTCATCCTGGATTGTGATGATCTGTTTTACTCAATAAAAACAGTAGGTTAATGGCATGTGTGTAGATGCATGTTGGCTTATTACTCATCTATACGGCAACAATGAGGTTGGGTTTTTTGCTAGCTACTACAGACAGCATCTTTGCACTGATTCATTCTACGTTAAAAGAGGACAGATCTCTGCTGTCTAGCTTGATGCCAAACACTACAGAAAATAAACCCACATCCCTGATGGTGTTTTGAAATTTGTTTGATCTCAGGGGAATTGTGATAATCTTTTCATTTGGCTGTAACGTTTTGTTGGAACTGAAATGCAGTTGATTTCTCTGTAGACGTGACTGACGCAAAAAAAAGCCAAACATTTAAGGAAAGCTGCCAGCTCTTGGGTATATTTAGATTTTTTGTCTTTTTGTTAGCTTCAATCTAAGTCCCGTCTCCCTTGATAGACAGTTATTTACATTTATATATTTCACTGAGTTACATCTCTATTGATTTTCTGAATCGTGACCGAGCTCAGTGCTTTGCTCAAGGACACTCCAGCCACCTGATGAAATGCCGATCAAATTGACAAAACATGCACAACAGCCATTTTTCAGTTGTTTTCAATGTAAACCTTTATTACTATTCCAACAGTTTTCCATACAAAGGCACATGTGGTGAACACTCAATCACAGCGATTAGATTGCATAACACAAACATTGCTGATTATATAAAACAATAAGCTACACGAAGGCATAGCTGAATAGATATGTTTGATCTGCGTTTAAGGGAAAAAGAGATTTAGTGCAACCGATTTAATTATTTTAGACCACAACTCGTGGTTTTCATGCCTCTGGACTGATATCAGAAGAGTGACTTTTTTTTGCTAAAGATTAAAAACATAATTTCAAGCTTATCCAGGCAGATAAGTAATTGTCTTGAGCACTGGGATGTGCATGATTATCAAAAGAATACATTTTCTAAATTAGGCCAAGATAGTCTCTCTTGAATCAATTGCAAAAGCACTGCATAGACATAGATTGTTTAAAGTAATATTTAAAAGATTTGCATAGATTATCAATCGTAATAAAAAATTTGCCACTTCCCAAAAATTAATATAGAATGAATTAGGCTGCGATAGTACTTGCTTTATTGCATTTGGGTATGTGTGTGTGTGTGTGTGTGTTAATGTCAAGGACAGGAAATTAAGGCAGTGTTTGAAGCCAATGTATTTGTCATGTCTCACCCAAAGATGTATCATTACAGCCAAGCAGGTAACTGCTATGAACCAAACTGCTGTGTCTCAAAGCCTGCTGGGAAGGTTTTAATAGCGTGGCGTGTTCTGTATACACGCAGCCATGAGCCCTGCTCTGCTACTTCCTGCTGATCAAACACACTTCTGCCATCAGGAATATTAAACGTGCGAGTCCACATTTACTCAGACTGTGGCTCATGGCTGCAAATCAAAGTCTGTTAAGGCTGCAAATATGAGTTTCAATACATATGAAACTGAGCTGTATTCTATCATCCATCACCCACACACAGACACACACACACACTGACTGTATTTTCTGTGTCAGTACATTAACAACGGCAATGTTGGCTCCTCAGAAATCGTTTCTCTTGATGATGTCTGAAGGAATGTCAATAAACTGGAAGCCCAAAAAAAAAAAAATCCAGAGTAAGGATAAAAGGGGCTCTGTCCAACTGGGAAAAATGAACAAAAAAAGATAAAACAGTTGCATAGAGTATAAAGACGACAGCTCACTCCTTCGCCATTGTGTCAGCCGACACACGGAGCTGTCCAATCGCAGTGCAGTATTATTCACTGCTGCCGTGGGTCTCACATTCACGTGTCTTTGAGTCCTAGCAACTATAACAAAACAGAAATGGAACTAAACATGGGCTACAACTCATCAAATATGACCTACAGTCATTCAGGCCTATGTTAGTTGAAGACACATTATATTGCTTCATGTCTAAGTAATACTGTTTACAGGTAGATATATATATATAGGAGTAATAATTACAAAATTGAGTGCCACACCCTCAAAAGTATAAAGACAAGAATCACAATCAGGGACCAGTTCGTCCACACCTCAAGCTGCTGATCTTCTGTCTGAATCTTGTTTCCAACAGTCCAACGTGATATCTGCTCTGCTAGAACACCACAAGGCATTCGCAACCAGTCCCGCTTGACTGTTGGGTCAAATAATGAATCATGCAGCAGCATCGAAGAGGTACAAACAGCGCACTGATGTTCCAAAGTCACAGCAGGAATCGCCACTGAGTCCCGTGCAGACATCAGCGGTGGCGTCCCTGTTTAGTCCAGCCTTAAAGGCGGCAAACGGCCGCTGAAGGAGGAGTCCTGCTATCCCTCCGTTGTGTGCTCGGGCCGGTTCGGATCCCCATGCATTCACCTGCAAAGAGAAATATGAGGGCCAATCATGTGAATGTCAAAACAATTATTTAAAACAGTGGACTGTGAATGCCAATTTAGGTGTATCAAAAGAAGGCCTGTCCCTGTTGTTCTTCACACATGAAAAATAACTTATGGGGGCATTTCTTGTGTGTCCTAAATCTGGCCGAGGTAAGCGCAGCTCCATGTACCAGCTGAAGGGATTGGGGCTGAAGTTGAAAGGCCTTAAGAGGAGCCTGGTACGCTACGAGCTGCTAATACAAAGAGGAAGCATGTGACACACCTTAATCTAGGCTGAGTTGGACTTCAGAAGCCAACCAAACCCCCTTTTTTTGTTACATTTTCAAGCAGCTCAGACAAGCAACTTAAAATATTACAGCGGGTCACTGAGTGCAGGGTGAACCGATAATGCAGCCGTCCAGCTTAGTGGCAGAAATCAACAACCATCCTGCTAATTAGCATCGCCTGAGCTATTAGCAAGCATCATGTTAGACTTGGCATTTACGCCGCTGTTCAGAGCGGGTGCACTCGGCTAGGGAGGGGGGGGGGCGGGAGTGGCTAACAGCGGAGGGTTGGTGCTATAAACAGGGAGGCAGGTTTTCGGGTTTGGTGTCGCTTTGGAGTTTATTGGCATTCATGGTCTTGTTTTCGTTGGAGAGGACTACAGTGAATAAGCTTGTTAATGGTTAAATTTACAGCTCCCCAGCATGTGGCCTAATAACAACCAGGGAAGAGGGGGGAATTGCAATGAGAACTGATTTGCGATTTTTGTGTGTTGTTCAGCGAGTGTTGTTGTGATGGTGTGATCACGATGGGAGGGGGATGGGGGGTGTAATTAGAGACAAAGGAGAGAGAAAAAGTGGAAGACGCCGGGTAATTAAGAGTCTAAGAAGATGTGAGAGGAGGCGCACACCGCTCAAACCAAACTCTGAGCCGGATTCCTCCTTTTTATTTATGCACCGACCTCGAAACCCCCATCCCTCTTCCACTCTCTCCCTCGCCTCTTTACTTGTCCCTCCCCCTGCTGAATGAATAGGTATCACAGTGTTACGGTGTCCCATCTAGCAACACCCCCCTCCCCCATCCTCCAGCTTCTTTCTCAACACTCCCCCCTCCAGCACGGCTCTGAATAGGGAGCCG